>NC_066580.1:392883329-393224163 GCF_024323335.1 Lathyrus oleraceus
TAAGGGCATTAAACTCACACTAGCGCCTAAGTCTAGGAAAGCTTTGTCGATCACATGACACCCTAAAATGCAAGGTATAGAAAAACTACCAGGGTCTTTCTCTTTCTTAGAAAGTCTATCCTCAGAAATAAAGTTGCATTCCAAGGGTTTTGGATCGTCAAGCCTACGCTTGTTGGTTAAGATGTCTTTGAGAAATTTGGCGTAAGCAGAATTTGGGTGATAGCTTCAGTAAAAGGAATCTCTACATGAAGCTTCTCTATCACTTTTATAAATTTTTGGTATTGGTTGTTTACTTTGGTTTGTTTAAGTCTTTGCGGATATGGGATTTGTGGTTTGTACAGGGGTGTTGGTTTGTAAGTTTTATCCTTGGCTTCTCCTTATTGGTTGGTTTGTTTCTTGGGTTCTACCGATTCCTCTTCTTGGTTGGTAGGTACATTTTCTTTAGAATTTTTGGACTCGCTCATTGCTGGGTTATGAGGCCCTTCGTAAGCGGTCCCACTTCGTAATGAGATAGCGTTAGCTTTCCCTCGAGGGTTTGGTTGAGGTTGTCCATGGAATTGCCCTCCAGGTGTAGTTTGTGGGGCTTGGTTTTGTGCTACCTGTGAGATCTGGGTTTCAAGCATCGTGTTGTGAGTGATTATCTAATCAACCTTGGTTCCTAATTGCGTTATCAGTTCGTTTACGTGAATGTTCTAATTTAGGAATTCTTTATTTTGCTAAGTCTGGCCCGATATAGTCAACGACTACCAAAGTGTACTTGTTTCCCAATGAAGATGGAAAAGGTACCATGAAATCAATACCCCAAACATCAAATAGTTCTACTTCTTGGATGTTCTTAAAAGGCATTTCGTCACGTCTTGAGATGTTTCCAGCGCGCTGGCATCGGTCACATTGGACAATATAAGTATGGACATCACGCCATAATGTTGGCCAAAAAAGACCAGCTTGAAGGATCTTAGCGTATGTCTTGGATGTGCTTGAATGTCCACCATAGGGTGAAGAGTGACAATGCTCTATGATGTTTCTGACTTCTTCTTCCGGGACGCAACTTCGAAATATGTTATCAGTTCCTCTTTTGAAAATGAGTGGTTCGTCCCAATAGAAGTGTCTTATATCTTTAAAGAACTTCTTCTTCTGTTGATAGTTGAGGTTAGGTGGTATGATATCAGCGGCTAGATAGTTCAAAAAATCTAAGATATAAAGCTTTCCATGATCTTCTCAAGGTTAGACTTCTAAGGCACAACTTGCATAGGTTGATTTTGTTTTTGGGCTTGATAACCTTGTGGTCTCTGAGGTGCATGATTTTGAGGGTTCTAGTTTTTATAGGAAAAATTCGGATGATTCTTCCATCCAGGGTTGTAAGTGTTTGCAAATTGGTTACCTTTGGTGTAATTCGCTTGGTCGGTGTTCCGGTCGTTCAATAGGTTACACTCCACTGAATCGTGTCCTTTAGATCCACAGAGTTCGCACTCTGTATGGACTAATGTTGCGGTGTTAGTGTTTGTAGACATATGTTCGATCCTAAGGGCTAAAGCATCCATTTTCTCCTGCATCATGTCTAGTGAGCTTATCTCATGTATTCCACCTTGGGTCTCCTTTTTCTCTATTGACGCACGTTCAGTTCCCCATTGGTAATGGTTTTGGGGCATATCCTCAATTAGGTCACAAGCTTCAGGATAAGGTTTGTTCATCAGCGTGCCACCCGCAGCAACGTCAATGCTCATCTTGGTGTTATAATGGAGTCCATTGTAGAAGGTATGATCGATCAGCCATTGTTCTAGGCCATGGTGTGGGCAAACTCTTAATAGCTCTTTATATCTCTCCCAAGCTTCGAAAAGCGATTCTCCTTGGTTTTGAGTAAATCTAGTTATTTGGTTTCAAAGAATAGCATACTTACTAGGGGGGAAATATCTAGCAAGGAATACTCTTCTAAGGTCTTCCCAAGTAGTTATTGAATTAGCTGGAAGTGAATCTTACCATGAACGTGCTCTATCCCTGAGGGAGAAAGGAAATAATCTCAAACGAATCACATCGGGTGAAGCACCGTTAGATTTAAAGGTGTCAGCTATTTTGATAAAAACTTTTAAATGTTGATTCGGGTTCTCAGTAGCGAGACCCGCGTATTGGTTCTGTTGCACTAATTGCAACAAAGACGGTTTTAGTTCGAAATTGCTAGCAGGAATAAGGGTGTTTACTCTACTCGAACTAGGTTCCTCGTCATAGGGTTAGGCAAATTCCATAAGAGGTCTCCGGTCGCGATTCTCGGCCATAACTTTCTTAATTCGGATGAGTAAGAGGCGTGTACGAGTGTAACGTTCGGGTTCCGCTAAAGGAGATATTGGGTTTTTAGTATAACGGTAAATAATAAATGCAGGTAGAGACAGGTTGAATGTACTTCACGTTAGTTAAGTGATGTTTCGATTGTCTAAATAGAACTACTTATGAGGCAATATTTTCTACTCTTGAAAAGATTTCATTTAACAGGAACTGTCGCTTTCGCGTATTCAGAACCGAGTTTACCCTTAAATTAAGGACTTTTATTGTCACTTATAAAAGGTGAGCAAAATGCTAAAGTAGTAAACTTACTTTTAAGAAATAAGACTCGTAAACTTAGTTAAAAAGTGCTTTTGATTTAGAAAGTTTTACCCAAGGAGTTTTCTGATTTTAAATCTATCAACGCATCCGAAAACAGTTTCAAAAATAGTTTTTCCTTAAAGTGATAAAAATTTCTAGTTACTAAGCCAGGGTGCTTTCACACTCCTCGAATAGTTAAAACTAACCAAGTTTGTTTCAAAAAGCTCAACTTGATAATCAAAACAGCCTTTAAAGTTTTTCTACAGATTTAATATGTGAAACATCTCTTTAACCGCGATCCTTACATTCTAACCTTTAAAATATTTAGCCAGACATGGTAAGACAAACAAACACAACGATATTGATCCTGATGAAAAGTTTGTTTTAGAATGTGAGGCGTGAGTAAAGTGCGTAAAGTAAATAAAGTAAAGCGAGTGTGGAAAATAAATAAAGTAAAGCGAGTGCGGAAAATAAATAAAGTAAAGCGAGTGTGGAAAATAAATAAAGTAAAAGCAAGTGCGGAAAATAAATAAATTAAAGCGAGTGCAGAAAATAAATAAAGTAAAAGCGAGTGCGAAAAATAAATAAAATAAAAGCGTAAATAAGAACCTGCTCCTAACGGAGTGCTTTAAATCTGGTACAAGAAACGACAACCTCCGACTTCTGAAGCTAAAGATGACAACAACTCGAAGTGACCCAACTCAATCTCACTAATGTGCGATAACCCCCCGATGTGACGGATTACCGCTATTACCAATGATAAATATAGGCTTAGTGTTGTAAACTAAGTTGGATGATTTGAAAATGAAATGGAACGAACTATTTATAGAGGATTTCAGCAGCTTGCAAAGACCATAGTGCCCTCCAACTTCTCCTTAGTAGGAACATGATTTCCAAAGGTAGCGCCCACCATCCCTTCATGGCGCCCGCCATATGTGTAAATGGGAAAAGATCATGGGAACATGGCGGTTACCTCTTGGTTGATGGTTGGTGAGTCATGGCTTCTCCTATAGCGGCCGCCATGTGCAACGCCATGTGTACAATTTTCGCCGAAAAACCCTAATTTTAAGTCTTTTTGCTTCGTTTCTTCTAAAAGGGTCCGAAAGTGCTAAATATCTGAAAACAACAAAAAAGAGAGCATAATACAAACCAAATTATAATAAAGTCCTAATAAACATGTGAAATCTGAGTCAAAAACACGGTGTAATTCAGTGTGATCAGCTCCCTAGGAGTACCTAGGACTATTTGCATGCTAACACCTTCCCTCTATGTAACCGACCCCCTTACTTGTAATCTCTGGCATTTTATTAGTTTTGATTTGAAAACTTCTTATCTTTGGGTTTTGTTCGTACTTTTCCCTTTTCCTTTGGAAACAATAAAAGCGCGATGGAGACTCTGATTTTATTGACGTTAAGCTTATCCATAGCTTCATGGTCATGAATTTACCACTAAGGGGAAGCATTGTTGGTCTTCCCCAAGCATTTGGTTTGGTAACTATTCTTCTCCCCAACAGTTCGTCATTTATCCCTAGTCAAGTTGGTGGGTCAAATCCCTAGTAGAGTCGAGCTGATGATCGGTTCCCTTTGCAAACTCATATCCCCCAGTTGAGGTTCTCATGTTTTGTATTCTCCTAGTTTGTGGTTTGAGATCCAAAACCTTTATTTGGTTTCCATTAGCATAATTATGTTGCATAACTTTGGTAGTTTCTCCTTTGTGTGAATCAGATCTGGTTATCTTTGCCTTGGAATTGGTTTATTTCGCAATTTCCAAGAAGAATTTGATGATTTTTGAGGAATTTGATGATATTGGTCATAGCATCCCTAACAAGTTGCTTAGATCCCCATGCAGAGTTTTACCTCTTATATTCCCCAGTGGAGTTCATCTTTTGATATGAAGATCCCCCATTCCCAGCAGTATTGTATTCTGAGCAGTACTTGTTTTTGTCCCATTCAGAGTTGTCTCCCATATGATATGGTGTTGACCTAAAATTCCCCGCAGTGTTGACAATTTTGATCCTTAGCAAATTGTTTCGCTATTCTCGGTTGATCGTCCTTCAACAACGCTCTCTCCCGGTAAAGTTTTCCGTGATTGATTGGAATCATATTCTCATTGATTTTCCGAGCCAGAGTTGATTTATTCAGAGCTAGATGATTTATTTTCATCCCTAGCATTTTCTCCAATTGGTGTTTCCATCTTGTTGAGATTAGCCGAGTGTTGCAGAAGTGATTAAAATCTTTGTTATTTGTATCCTTTGTATTGTGTTGTCAGCATAATCATGATCATACTCATGCATTATACATGCATAAAACACAACATCTGATATTTCATTATTTATCTTATCGTATTTGATTCCTTTATTCTGATCCCCTGCTTCGGTGATATCATTTACCTATGCAGATTTGGTGCATCTGTCCTCCTTCAATTGTAGAGTGTCATCCCCTTAAGCAGAAATAGTTTAACCTTTCTCATTCCCCACTAAGTCATTTCCTCGTGGATGATTATTATTTCAGTTTCCTCCCTGGGAAATTATCTGGAAGGAGCCACTCCCCTTGAGTTATATCCTCATTGGGTCGAGTCTTTGTTTGACAGATTCTTTCTAGCTATTACCTAGATAGATATTTTGGTCCCCTGAGAGTCTATTACCCAGTAACTGGTAATATTCTTCTCAACTTTTTAGTACTTTACTTTTTCCCAATACCAGATAAATGTCATCCACTTCCTTTGTTTTGCCCAGCGGATTCGTTTTCACGTTTCCTCCCCGAGAGTATATCCTTGACATGTTCATCCTAACCGATGACAGATATTCTTCCTTTTGTGGTTTTCTACCCAGTAAAAAGGTAGTTGTAATCCCTATTATTATTCCCAAGAGAGTTTATCCTTGATATGTTCACTTTAACCGGTGACATATTTTCTCTCCCTTTTTGGTATTCTACCCAGTAACTGGTAGTTGTAATTCCTATTTTATCTTTCCCCTTTGAGTCTATCCTTGATATGTTCATCCTAACTAGTGACGGATATTATCTCTTTGGTATTCTATGCAGTAACCGGTAGTTGTAATTCCTATTTTATCTTTCCCCTTTGAGTCTATCCTTGATATGTTCATTCTAACCGGTGACATATACTCTCTCTTTGGTATTTTATCTAGTAACTGATAGATATAATTCCTATTTTATCCCTGGAAGTCTATCCTTGATATGTTCATCCCAACCGATGACGGATATTCTTCATTTGAGTTTATCCTTGATATGTTCACTTTAATTAGGTGACGAATACTCTCTCTTTGGTCTTCTGTCCAGTAACCAGCATTTATAAACCCTATTTGAGTTCACATCTCAGTAGTTTATTCTTACCCAATAACAGGTAATGAATACACCTCTTTCTCCTCAACGAGCCATCCTTGATATGTTTACCCTAACCGGTAACGGATGTCCCTCTGTCAGAGTGTATTATCTTCCTACCTAGTAGCCGGTAATAGATAATATATCTCTGGTACTCCTGTGTTGAAGTTCATTCTTCCCTAATTGAGTTTAAGTGTGTATTTCCTCAATGGAATCGCCTTTTCATGTTTGATTCGAGTATTTCAACTATGTTCTGATCTACCCGTTTCCACTTCAGATTTTCACTTATCCCCAACCAAGTCCTTCCACTGATTTATTTTCATGGAAAATTCCCTCGTGTCGCTAGCAGTTTTCAAGTCGTATCCTGGCCTACGCATAACCTTTTTATCCCCAAGAGTCTTTGTCTCCTCAGTGAGATTTTCTTATGGAATGAATTATGCTCCTATGGATTTATAGTCTTCGGATTCTTTTCCTTTGTGGCAATATATTTCCCACAAAGATTATTTTAACATTCATATCATATGCATCATGAGGTCCCTTAGGGTCCATAATTTGTTTCTAGATGTTGTTATTTAAGTCCATTCTACTGAGTTGATATGAAGATTTTAACCTGTATAATGATTTGATATTTTGATTTTAGAGAAGTGAATTGTGACCAAATATTATGTAGATGGACAATTATTATTTATTTATGTTTTTTTTTGTGATTACCATTTTCAGAAAGGCAAAAAGTAAAAATAAAATATCATAGATGTGGATGAATAAAATTGCATTTTATTGATGATAATTGAAATGCCTAACAACGTTCACTTCTCCCTTAGGAATATGAGAAGGATTTTTCTTAAAACATGAAAACAAATTACTTAGAGTGGTGAACGATAACAGGAACATCAACAGCAACCCAATTGTTTCAAGTTTTGCCATGCATCACAAAGTTGGCATAGTCTCCATCTTCATTATCCTCGATCACAACAGCTGAGTGTTGTTCATTACTATGGATGAACCCTCCACTGCGGAAACTCGGTTGCACATCTTCAACTTTGACGTTGGACGACCCTTGTTGAAATCCCAACCCTACCCTATTCTTGTTCTTGACAACTTCTACCATACGGCCCCACTGATCAGTGCAGCCAACCTCAATAGCTTTCTGAGCATCCTTGAAAGAAGACATGGGTGTCCCAGCTTTCTTCACTTCAGCAATAGACAAGGCTTGGAATGGAGTTCCGACCTCCTTCTCAGATTCCAAATAGACAAAGGATGACAAATGGCTCACTAAAAGCACCTTTTCTCCACAAAAAACGACAAGCTTGCCGTTTTTCACAAATTTCAACTTTTGGTGCAGTGGAAATCACATCTCCTGCTTTATGAATCCATGCCCTTCCCAATAAACATCTATAGACCGGGTGAATATCCATTACTTGAAAAGTAATCTAAAAATCACTCAGACCTATCTTGACTAGAAGGTCCACTTCACCAATGACGGTTTTGAGAGGACCATCAAATGCTTTAACAATCACGCCAATATACCTCATAGGAGCCCCTTGATAGGAGAGTCTGGAAAGAGTTGACTTTGTGTAGCGGGGTATTCGTTACCTTTAGATTTATTGACTAAATCAAAAGTAAATCATACAATTCAAGTCGCCACCGCACTTCTATTTATCCAAAGGAAAGGTTAAAAAGCGAACAAAAACCGAGAAGTTTTATCAAATCAAAAACTAATAAAAATGTCAGAGATTTGGGTAAGGGAGTTGGTTATGCAATGGGAAGGTTTTAAGCACCCAAAACATCCTTAGTACTCTAAGGGAGCCCTTTTTGCAAATGTGTATTATAGGTTGGTATTTGTGAAAATATTTGTGCAAACAAGATTGAGGAGATGAGAAAAGAATATACATATTATTTACAATTTTGTTGTTTGAATAGATAAACCCATTGCCTATGTACCATCACAAAGGTAGGATCAAAACCTCGTAGTTCGGGGTAAAAATCTCAAAATATGGGTGAATGGATTTGATCAAAATCCTTAAAGTCTTTTGTTATCAAAGGGAGAAAACTCAACCTAAACCAACAATCCACCGTGTGAGGAGAGCTTCAACATATTAGTGAGGGATCCACCCTATAATAAGTATGGAAGACTTATAGTCCAATCACTAAGGATAAGGTGAGGTTTACATCAACCACTATGATAACTCAAACCTATGGCTAATGTTTATGAATTTTTTTAACAAAGGTGATCATTGGAACCACAAAAAATCACTTGAAGTGAGTTGTACTTACAAATTATAAGTATTCACAAAGTGAATTCAAAGTTGACTTAAGGTTCATTTAACATAAGTATTAATGAAAAGAGTTTGAAAAAAATCAAAGGCATATGGCCTAGGTTTCTAATTTGAAAACAATGTCAATGTTTGCATAAAATGAGTTTGGCTTGGGTTAGATAGGAGAGAAGAAGAGAAGGGCTAGTCCTAAACATGCAAAGATGAGAGAAGAGATAAAATCCTTGGAGTTCCTTTCTTTAGATCATAAAGATGATTTAAAATGCTCCTTTCCTGTGGGCTTAGCAATTAACTCAAAGCAATCAAACAAATATTCATTCAAGCTCCTAGGATCTCGATTTGGTTGGTCTCTCTTAACTTGGCTATTCATGACAATGGTCCTTCTTACTATCTCAAGTTTGGAATCCCTATCACACAAGAACAAATAATCAAAAAGTTCACAATGAAATAAGAGGAATGGACAAAGAGTGAGTTTAGATTAGGGTCCTTTCAATCAACTTTCAAGATTTAGCATTCTAAAGGCATGACGCCTAGTTGCTCTTCAATCAATTTAGCATTCTAAAGGCATGAGGCATAGTTGCTCTTGAACTCCTTTAAGCATAGGTGAGGTCCTAATTCTAAGTCCTTTCTCCTTTTTGCATTGGGTTCACACAAACAATCACAAAACAAACACAAAGCCACAATATATTTATTCACAATAATGAGCTCAACTGAGCAAAAGGAAAATGGCATAAACATAAAATATATGCTCAAGTGAGCAAAGGGAAAAGGAAATATGAATAAATGAGCAAGAAATAAAGTGCATTAAATTAAATTGCAAGAATTAAATGCTTGAATTAAAAGTTAGTCATTAGTAGTTAGTGTTAGTGTGCCATAAGGCAATTTAGCGCTATGTTAAGCAATCGTAAGTGGACTAATGTAGTAGTCACACCTATCTGAGGCCGGTCAATAAAACTATAGGCAAATAAACAAAAGTTAGAGATCATGACTGGTAAGACAAGCTCCTACAACTTGCCATGCCAAAAGAAAAGAAGGAAAGGCCTTGTATGGATTTTAGGTTTTTTGCTTGACCAAGCAGCAACCTATCTTGGACACAGAGCAATTCACTTGATCTTTGATCAAGTTGAATTTGATTTGGATCAAAGAAGGTTAAGCCTCTCATATGTCAAGGCTAACCACAAATCATTAACTCATTGGCCAAAATAAAAAAAAGAAGAAGATGAAGAAGAAATGAAATGGACAAAATGTGAATCCAAATGACATAATCAAAACACAATGATCAAATGTAAATGAAATCAACATCAATCAATGGTAAACAAAAGTGAAATGAAGATTAGAAGTCAATAAAGGTCAAACATATTTTTTGTATTTTTTGGAATTAAAATAAAACATAAAATAAAATGAACAAAGTAAGGTCAAACTTCAAATTCAATTCAAATAAACTTGGATAAGTCCAATTGAATCATCATAAGTCTAACATGGTCAAACAAGGTTTGACAAATTTTCTCACCATTTTTTGAAAACAGAAACTATTTTAAAACAATTAAAAATCAAGAAAAATAACACAAATGAACTAAAATCTCAAATAAATCTCAAATCAATTAAGAATTTGATGAGAATATTTTTCATAGACTTATCATGATCCATATGTGTTAAGAAAATATTTTTGGAATTTTTGAATATCAAAAAGTATTTAAATTGAATTAAAAACTAATAAAAACAAAATAATTCACAAAAAATATTTAATGGAATCACAAAAATAATTAAAAATCATATTATGAAACTAGATTTTTAAAGAAATTTTTTGCAATTGGTCCCATATTTTTGTGATTCCAAATAAAAGAGTTATGAGTTTTTGAAAATAAATGGAATAAAAGAAAAATAAAACAGAAATTATAAAATATGAAAAATCAGGAAGCGCACGATCCACTTCATTAATTGACATGGACAAATCCAAAGGCTCTGAGGCGCGCGTACCATTGATACAAGTCAAGTGCAACACATGCTGAATTAAAAAAAGTCAAAAGAATGCATGGCTGAGATTATAACGTGGGAGTGAGATCTAATGGCTCCAGAGGTTCCACGTGGGGACGGTGGTGGAAACCACCGTCTTCTCCGGTGAGCCAAATGATTCTGGCCACCAGTTACAGGTTTTCAAACCTCAACCAAAATGCATGATCCTTATACCAAAATGAAGCTGGGGTGATGTACATCACCCCTGTAACCTTGGATTTCTCTCAAGATCTCTATGGAATGAGAAATCTGAGATGGATAATCCAGGTGTTCAATCTGAAATGCATCAATTCACAAAATTAAAGCTACCATTGGCTTGCCTCTTACACGAGGACTTCAGAAAACCAAATAAACACATGCAAATCACATTATATGATGAGATTCAGATCAAAACAGTTAAGCAATAAACCTTTGGAGAGCAGCTTTGATCAGCATGATTCCTTCCAACTTTTGCTTGCAATTTGATCTTGAGATGTGATATGAGTGCAAGGCTAAGGAATAAGTGTTGAAGATCAACTGATTTTGTTGAAATTCAAACTTGAAATGAGAAATTCAAAATGAGAATTCCTTTGGTATGGTTGGGTTTCCAATTCTGCAGAGCTTCAGGTGGAATCAAGGGTTCAAATTGAATGAAGCATGCATGGTATTTATGGATGAAGTGCAAGCAATGAGGTGCCAAAACCGTGTTCATGAAGCTTTGCGTCCTCCATGCATAGGCCTGTACAGGCGCATGTGAGGCCCAAAAGCTGGTGGAAACAAATGATGAGCTTACTCTGAAGTGAAATGGACGTGTGGTTTGGATTGCAATTGCTTGTGCATGAAGATTCAATGTGAATTCCATAATTGGGCATAAATGTTCCCCTCTTTGAAAGTCACACATGGAAAATCCAAACATAGGCATGTGAGTAATGATTCGAAAGGTCTTGACATAAGGAACAAAAGCTATGTTGGGAAAAAATCCATTTGGAGTTTAGAAATTTATGAAAACTGGTCATGAAGTTTGATGTACAAAACATGTCTTTGAATTTTTTTCAAAAGTGGCCAACTTCAAGCCCTTCTGTTTCAATGATGCAAGCATGAAATGGAAAAACCTCCAACACCAAAGTTGTATATCTTTTCAAGATGATCAATTTGGACTTAAATTTTGCATCATTTGGATTTTTGATGAGAAAGTTACGGGCACTTGAAGTTGGAATTTTTCAAGATTCAATGGCTTTGGTCCAAAGTGACCTATAATGTTTTGTATTATCACATGTGTTTCTTTTAGGATTATGTAGCGGGGTATTCCTTACCTTTAGATTTATTGACTAAATCAAAAGTAAATCATACAATTCGAGTCGCCACTGCACTTCTATTTATCCAAAGGAAAGGTTAGAAAGCGAACAAAAACCGAGAAGTTTTATCAAATCAAAAACTAAAAAAAATGTCAGAGATCGGGGGTAAGGGGGTTGGTTATGCAATGGGAAGATTTTAAACACCCAAAACATCCTAGGTACTCCTGGGGAGCCCTTTTCACAATTTGTTGTAAGGTAGGTTGGTATTTGTGCAAACATGATTGGGGAGATGAGAGAAGAATGTACAAATTATTTACAATTTTGTGTTTGAATGGATAAACCCACTGCCTACGTACCATCCTAAAAAAGATTAGGATCAAAACCTCGTAGTTCGGGGTAAAAATCTCAACAGAAGTTGGTGAATCGATTGGTCCAAAAGCCCTAAGGTCTTTTGTTATCAAAGGGAGAAAACTCAACCTAAAACCACAAATCCACCATGTGAGGATAACTTCAACATGCTAGTGAGGGGTTAACCTTATAATAAGCATGGAAGACTCATTGTCCATCACTGAGGATATAGGTGAGTATTATATCAACCTCAAGGATAACTCAAACCTAATAGCTAAGGTTTATGAAAAGCTTTGGCAAGAAGTGGCCATTGAAACCACAAAAACAATTGAGTGAGTTATATTTACCAATGAAAAGTATTTACAAAGTATGGTCAAAGTTGACTTAAGGATTCAATTCAAAATAAGTATTATGAAAAGAAGTTTGGAAAATCAAAAGCATAATGCTTAGGTTTCTAATTTTGAAAACAAATGTTAATGTTTGCACAAAAGTTTGGCTTGGGTTAGAGTGGAGGGAAGAATAAGAATGGCTAAGTCCTAAACATGCAAAGATGAAGGAGGAGAAAATAAACCACAAATGGAGTTCCCTTCTTGAGATCATAGTGATTATCCAAGTAGCTCCCATCCTTTGGAATATGCAAGCAAATAAGCAAATAACTCAAGCAATCAAGCACGCAATCAAGCTCCTAGGAATCTTTCAATGACTTTTGTATCTCTCACTTTGGATGCTCATGAAAATGGTTCTTCAATTTGGCTCAATGTTTGGGATCCCTAGCACAAGAACACACACATCAAAAAGTTCCATAATGCAAACAAAGAATGGACAAGAGTGTGTTTAGAAATTAGGATCCTTTCAAATTCATCTTCAATATTAAGCATTCTAAAGGCACGAGGCTTAGTTGCTCTTTGACATTATATCTTATTTTATAGCATTCTAAAGGCATGAGGCCTAGTTGCTCTTTGACTCCATTTTGCATAGGGAATGTCCTAAAGTCTAAGTCCTTTTGTCCATTTGCAATTGGTTCACAACAATCAAAACAAAGCAGGCACAATAGTATATACACAATTATGTGCTCAAGTGAGCAAAAGGCAAATTGCATTAACATAAACATGAGCTCAAGTGAGCAAAGGGGCAAAAGCAAATGAATAATATGTACAAGATATTAAATTGCATAAAAGTAAATTGCAAGAATTAAATAACTTGAATTAAAAGTTAATGGTCAATAATTAGTGTTAATGTGCCATAAGGCAATTTAGTGCCATGTTAAGCAATCGTAAGTGGACTAATGTAGTAGTCACACCTATCTGAGGCCGGTCAATAAAAATAGAGGCAACAAACACAAGTTAGAGACCTTGACTAGTAAGCCAAGCTCCTACAACTTGCCATGCCAAAAGAAAAGAAGAATGATCTTGTATTGATTTAGATTTTTTGCTTGATCAAGAAGCAACATATCCTTAATGCAAAGCCATTCACTTGATCTTTGATCAAGATGAATTAGATTTGAATCAAGGAAGGTTAAACCTCCCATATATCAAGGCTAACCACCAATCTTTAACTCATTGATCAAAAAGAAAAAGATGAAGAAGGAGATGAATAAGAATATACATGAATTGAACTTCAAATGAAATAAGGAAAGTACATTAACCAAAGATGAATGGGTTCAAGGTCAAACCATAGTAAACAGAAGCAAAATGAAACTTAGAAGTCAAGAAACAAATAAAATATTTTTGGTATTCTTCAAAATTAAAATAATACTTGAATTAAAATAAACAATTAAAGGTCAAACTTCAAATCCATTTCAAATCAACTTTGCAAAGTCCAAATGGATCATCCTAAATTCAACAAGGTCAAACAAAGTTTGACAAAAAAATTCAGCATCTTTAGAAGTCAGAAACTATTTTTAAACAATTAAAAATGAATAAAAAATAACCTAATTGAACTAAAATTTCAAATAAATCTCAAATCAATTAATAAATTGATGAGAATATTTTTCATAGATTCATCATCATTTAAAGAGGTTAAGAAAATATTTTTGCATTTTTTGAATATTGGAAACTATTTAAAATGAATTAAAAATAACCAGAAAAGAAAAAATTCATAAAAAATACCAAATGACAAAATAAAAAATATTAGAAATCATTTTTACAAACTAGAATTAAAAAGGGAAATAATGCAATTGGTCCCACAGTTTTTGGAATTAAAATGAAAGAGATATGATTTTTTGAAATAAAAGGGAATAAACAAAATAAAAGTGATAAATCAGAAATAACAAAAAAACCACACGCGTTGGATTGAATCTCATTAAATGACATGGCAAATCCAGTGGTTCTCAAGCGCACGCTCACCAAAGGCACTAGTCAATTGAGACACATCCAACATTATTGAAAGTCATATGAATGAAAAGCTATGATTAGATCTGGAAAACACATCCAATGGCTCAGATTTAATCTGGCAAAGAGACGGTGGTATACACCACTGTCTTCTCCGGCGAGCTTGCAGTTTCCGGTGAAAGTTACAGGCAAACAAAACTTAACCAAATAAAGCGATCCTCATATCATTTGAAAGTTGGGGTGATGTACATCACCCCTATACCATTGCTTTCTCCTCTAGATCCTCATAGAGAGAGCAATCAGAGAGAGAAAATCATGGAGTTCAATCTGAACATAATGGATTTGCAAAATTAAGAACACAATTCAAATGCCTTTTATGAGAGGACTTCAGCCAAGCCAAAAAACGCAAGAAACAAGCACGAATCAGTGAGTTTCGATTGAAAAAAGTTTGAGCATCAACCTTCAAAATGCAGATCTATGGAGATGAAGCAAGGCCAAGGAATTTAAGTCCAATAATCAAACAATGAAGTTGAAAATTGGATCTAAAAAATGAAAGTGAAATTGCACAATTCCTTTAAAGTGAGGTTTGGATTGATTTTTGTAGCATATGAGGCGCCTTAAGGTTGATTTATGATGAAGGTATGCACCTGTATTTATAGCAAGACAAGCTGCAAGGCATGCAAGTTTCATGTGCATGAGTGATGAGGGCCTCCATGCATGGGCCTTCACAGGCGCATGGAGGGCCCAAATCCAATTGGAAATGCAAGCTGGGATGTAATTCAACTGAAATGGACGTGCAGATGTGAATGATTTGGCTTGTGCATGAAGTTTGAACATGGTTTCCATAAATGCACCAAAATCTTCTCCTCTTCGAAAATGCATATTCCCAAAATGAAACATGGCCTTGTGGGTAATGGTTGGAAAGGTCTTGACATGAGGATCATTTGTTATGTTTAACACAATTCCATTTGGAATTGGGAAATTAGTGAAAATTGGTCATAAAGTTCAAGGTGCAAAACATGTGCATGTGAAATTTTCCAAAATGCACCAACTTCAAGCCCTTCTGTTTCAATGATGCAAGCTCCCAATGACAAAACCTTCAACATTACAGTTGTAGGTCTTTTCAATACAATCAATTTGGACTTAAATTTTGTATCATTTGGATCTTTGATAAGAACGTTATGGGCATTTGAAGTTGGACTTTTTCACATTTCAATGCCTTTGGTCCAAAGTGACCTATAATGTTTTTCATTATCACATGTATTTATTTTAGGATTATGAAAATTTGTTCAACATAACATATGAAGTAGACATACTAAAATTTCCAATTCATTTGATCCCACATCAAAATCATAAAAAATGAAAGAGTTAGGTCCTTGGGAAGTTGACCCAAAATTAGGGTTTAAGTCAAAATGACCTATAATGTTTTGAAATGGATGATGACTTTAAAAGCTTCAAATCAATTTTTGATTAACATGAAAGTTGTTAATAAGGTTATTAAGAACATGTTTTCTCTTGGGGTCATCATCATTTTAAAAACACATCAAAAGTTAGGTCTTAGTGGATTCCAAAATAGTCAGATGAATTGACTGATCAACTTCTCAAGTCCACACTTCAAATCTTGATGAATTGATGATTAAGGACACTCAAATAATCTCAAATATGCATCAAATGATGAATGAAAGAACTTACCTTGATTGTATTTGATCATGGGTTGAGGTTGCCTCATGAGCAAGGCACAGTTGATGCATAGCTGGATTAGGGTTTCCTTGGGAAACAAGCCTCAAACCCTTTGGTTTGCTTTGATCAAATTGACAAATTGAGATACTTGGGAGGCATATATGATGAATTAGATCTTTGGGAACCATTTTCATGCTTGCTTTCACCTTCACCTGGCCATATCAATGAGCATATGGTCTCATAGGAGCCTTGAATCTTATGATTGCTCAAGCTACAAAACAAAAAATGTTAGTGACATATTTTTGTGCTTTTGGTTAGTAAAAAAAAAAGAAAAACAATAATATACAATTCAAGCATGCTTGGTGGTCTCAAACCAACTCACAAGTCCCACCCTAGGGTTCGGAGCCAAGATGCTATGATCCTTGAGGCAAGATGCAAATGCAATGATATGATGCCATGAGGGATCATAGGGTCAAAATTAGGGTCTTACAGATTATGAAATTTTGTCCAACATAACATTTGAAGGAGACATCTGAAGCTTTCCAATGCAATTGGTCTCACCTCAAAATCATAAAAAATGAAGGAGTTAGGTCCTTGGGAAGTTGACCCAAAATTAGGGTTTCAGTCAAAATGACCTATAATGTTTTGAAATGAATGATGAACTTACAAGTTCCAAATCGATTTTGGATGAACATGAAAGTTGTTCATATGGTTCTTAACAACATATTTTCTCTTGGGGTCATCTTCATTTGACAAGCATATCAAAAGTTAGGTCTCAGTGGATTTCAGATTAGTCAGATGACTTGACTGGTCAACTTCTCAAAGCAAAACTTCAAATCTTGATGAATGAATGATTTAGGACACTCACATGAGTTCATATATGCATAAAATAGTGAATCAAAAAACTTAACTTGATTTAATTTGATCATAGGTTGAGGTTGCTTCATGAGCAAGGCACAGTCAATGCACAGTTGAATTAGGGTTTCCTTGGGAAACAATGCTCAAGTCCTTTGGTTTATCTTGATCAAATTGGCAATTTGATATACTTGGGAAACATATATTATGATTGAGATCTTTGGGAACCATTGTCATGCTTGCTTTCATCTTTATCTAGCCATTTCTTTGAGCATAGGAGCCTCCTAGAAGCAAGGGATCTCATGATTGCTTGAGCTTCAAAACAAAAGAAGTTAGTGACATATTTTTGTGCTTTTGGTTAGTAAACAAAATAAGAAAAGAAATAATATACAATTCAAGCATGCTTGGTGGTCTCAAACCAACTCACACAAGTCCCAACCCAAGGGTTAAGGATCCAAGATGCTATGATCCTTGAGGAAAATGCAATGAGCAACGATATGATGCCATGAGGGATCTTAAGGCAAAATTAGGGTCTGACAGATGCCCCTATTTAAGGTCATTCTAGTCGGAGATATGAAGGTTAAAATCTTCGTCTCTACGAGGTAGAATGGGCTTAAATATTAATAAAGAGACGAATTTTTGTCCCTAAGAGACCTCATGATGCAAATGTATGCATGAAAAAGTTAATACTCTGTGGGGAAGTATAGCCACAACTAAAAAGAAATCACGAGAAATTGAAAATCCATAGGAGTAATACGCTCACTAGAGAGACAGAGACTCTAGGGAGAAATAAAGGGTAAAATGTGTGAGCAGGTCATGACTTAAACTTGCTGGGAGACACAAAGGGATTCCATTAAGATAAAGTGATGGAAAGACTCGAGTTGACGGAAAGATGCATGTGTTGGGGAATATGCCAATACAGCAAACTATCCACAAGGGACACTTCGGATAAAAATTCGGGCTCGGATTAGGAAGACCCAATAAGGAAATCAGCCGAGGAAGAAACAATGAGATATTATCGGTTACTAGGTAATAAACTCAAAGAGACATGTGATTAAAACACCGGTATAAGGGTGAGAGAACAACATGCTGAGGGAGAAATAATATCTAAGACCGATATAAGGGTAAGAGATATCAATCATCCGAAACATCTGAGGAGGACCAAAAAGGCATAGCTCAACTCAGGAAAATCTGACTCCACAGGGGACAAAAAGTCATAATAGGGAGCAGAAGGAAGGAACACCAGGGATACCGGTTACTGGGCATATAATAGGTGACCAACCAGACGTGAATTGGGAACATATATCCAAAACACTCATCATCCAAAAAGGAGAGTTGACAAGTGTCGCATTACGCGAAAAACCGGCGGGAAAACGAAACAACAGAGCCGCCACCGTGCGTTATTTATCCCAAAAGAGGGAAAGGAAACGCTCGAAGTAAACCTGGAAAAGACATGGTCTCGCGACCAAAGAGAGATGGGATCGGGAGTCGGTTATGCAAA
The DNA here is from genome assembly GCF_024323335.1 of Lathyrus oleraceus. NCBI lineage: Eukaryota > Viridiplantae > Streptophyta > Magnoliopsida > Fabales > Fabaceae > Lathyrus > Lathyrus oleraceus. The sequence continues at coordinate 392,901,516 of NC_066580.1, forward strand.
GGGAAGGTATTCGCACCCCTACGCATCCGTCGTACTCGACGGGATCCACGCACAAAAGGAAAGATAAAGGTTGCTAAACACTGTTCAAACAAACTGCACACACTGGCTGAAAGGAGACACAGAATGACAAAAGAAATAGGACTCGGCAGGATATCACATCCTGGGCCTACGTAGTCTGTCAGGCACAAACATCAGAGTCGACGTAGTTCGGGACTAGGGGAAACGTGCTCGCTAGGATGTCGCATCCTATGCATACGTATCTTCTCGGACTAGAGAAGAATCAGAGCACTCGTAGCACGGCTAACGCACGCCAAACAAAACCACACAGGAAACCGACTCCAAATCGCTAGACTTACGTTAGACTCCACACAAACAGGCAAACCTGGAAACCGAATGCCAATCGCTGGACTTACATCAGACTCCAACACACACAAAGGGTTGAAAAAGAAAAAGGGCGCCCGGAGAGATCAGCTTATCTCCTGCCTACGTACCTCATCTGGTATGAGGATCAGGGCGACGTAGTTCCCCTACACAGGGAAAAAACATCTAACCTAACCAGATACTGGGATGACAAACTAGAAGGGAGACTGACTCGAGCCTAATAGTTATCATGTAAATTCACCATGGTCCTAGGTTGAGGTTGCTATCTAACTTGCACAGGGAGCAAGCTATCCTAAACAGCACAAGCAAAGACAAACATACGCACAATTAGCATACACTATATACAAACAAAATGGGCTCACACAAGGTTAGGCTGTGAAACACAAGCCAACTGGAATCGGGTGTAATTAGCTCTTAACCCTAACATTGAGAGTTAGGGTGAAGCAGATGAAATGGGAAGTGAGGGTAAGACCTCACAGCTCTTATCCCTGGCCTGGGAGAGCTTCAGACAAATGAAAGTCGGAGTTCAGAAAGTGGGAACTCTTCTATCCACATATGACTGACACAACAAAGATCTTGGGCTATTATCCACAATGCATCAACACAAGGTGTGTGAGCAAAGTGGATGACACACTGAATAGCAGGAGATGGATTGCACATCTCTTTTATCTGCCAATTGCCTCATAAGAGGACTTTTCCTGCTTGGCACAAAGATAACCAAACACAAGCATTGCCTCTTAAGGAGGACTTCAGACAGGTGCCTGCCCAAGTAACAAGTCAGGTCTTCCAGACTACATGAAGTCAGAGAGTTATACCTCAAATGGTTAAGCAACCAAGCAAAGCAAAAGCAAGTTCAAAAGAACTTAAGCAACTTATGTACCTGAAAACAATCTAACTCAATCAGTATACAAGTTAAAAAGTCAAACAGACAACCAACAGTCAACAGTACACAGTCAAACAAGCAATACAACAATGTGCAAGGCACAAGCTCAAACTCAAATGAGCTAACATCAACCTACAAAACAAATCAAGGTTATTCAACATCAACCACTTAATCAACTCAAGAGAGTGAATCAATCTCATCATAGCAATGTGCTTCTTAACCTGAAATCAAAGCTCAACTGTGAGTCACAAACCACTAGGGCAAGGCCTAGGGTCAAAGAGGGAGAAAAAATACAAAACAGAACATGAAATTCAACACGAGTCAACCTCAATCAATTAAGAACACACTCCAAGAGGTCCCATATCATTATCATTCACCAAATTCATTTTATGAACCAAGTATGGCAAGGTATGCCAGTTGCAACCACATTGTGACAACAGAATGAACAAATGCACATTAATTCAAAGATGATTCAATTAATCTCAATAAAATTCATGGGTAAACAGAGCATACAACATGATCATCACACAAAAAATTAGGGCAATTGGGCAAAATTAGGCATGGTAATCAAATTGCATAAGGCAAGGCAATCAAAACAAGCTCCTGTGTGACACAACTTGGTACACCAACTTAGCACAAGCCTAAAACAGAAATGGTAATTGGTAAAAACTTCAAACCAAAGCCAAAACAAACTTTAACATGTCTAGAAATAGTGTGCAAAATTTCACATTCATAGGATAAAGCACAAGCATTTCACAAACAAATGAAAATCAATGCCATTCAAAAGTTCACAAAACATCATGAGCATTCACAACATCCACAAGAAGCATCATACAAAAATCAAGGCATTTGGAGTTCATTTGGCATGGCAAACAAATTAATCAAGTTGAGCAAGCAAAGGTGTGACACACATTGTCACACCTACATTCACAATGTCATAAATCAACAATGACAATTGATAAAAATGCAAACTCAACACCAAAATGTCCAGCCAAGAATCTAGTTTAAGCATGTCAAATTTCATGAGCATTGGATAAACAACCATCATTTCACAAAAGATATGGTAAGGCAATAATCAAAATGGACCCATGTTCATAAACCCTAGGCAAAATAATTTTCCAGCCATGCACAATTTATGAAAAAATAACCAAAAAATACTAGAAACAATAAGGAAGACAATGCAAAAATCCTCATATTTTTTGGATCATTATTTAATCAGGTATGAATTTTGGAAGTGAAAGAAAAATAAAAAAAACATGATGCAAGCATGTGGATATGGTATGGAGGGAAAAGAGAAAATGTTAAATGCCATTTGAATTTATGCCGTGAGCCAGAATCGAAGGGAGGCAAAATTTGAATGAAGCGCGCTTTGGAGTGAAACGCACCGTTTCACTAATCCTAAGTGGCGGTCAATGCTGACGCGTGCTTGGTCAAGCGAATGGGAACAAATCAAAATGCCATGCAGGATAAGACGTGGACCAGTACATGAGAATTATTTCACAAACACATGCAGGCCTGCAGAAACGCGTTCTAAAGGATCAAACACAATCTGGAAATGGTTATTCATCATCTTCAAACGAGTTCGTCATGAACAGTGCATCATCAAGAACATTTTTCTCAGTTTTCACGAATAAGCATATCAACATGTTCATCTTCCTAACCATTTCAAGAATTGAGACATTCGATTTCTAACCTCTTGGAGAAGCAACTTTGGAATTCAGCAGATCCATGCCTTGCAATGCTCAAACAGATCCTCCAAATAACTTGTATGGATGAATGGATGAAGACTTGAGACTTAGATGTGCACGATTCTTCCAGAAATTGGATCTGCCATGGATGAACTTCAAACTTTAAGCTGCTTCCAACTGCACGAATTCCTTTGATTCTTGGTTCAATAATGCTCAATAATCCTTCCAGATGATGATTTGATCAAGAAAAATGCAATGTGTTTGAAAAAAATTGATGAAAGTTTAAGAGAAAAATTTCAAGAAAATGGATCTAGATCTGAAAAAGTGATTATGGTTCTGCAGAAACAGTTATGCTTTAGGCTTTATACTCCCTCCTAATCATGATGTTAATCACACTTAGCCAAATGGTAATTGGAATTAGGGAAATGAGAGTGCGCATGCCAATTTAGCATTTCACCTTATGCATGAGAAATGAATGGAACAGTGCACGTGTTTTGGATCAAATTCACTCAAAAGATCATTTTAGAGCCAATGCAAGTGATGGAATGTATGGACAATGCACAATTTTCAAATTATAATTTTCCCTCCAAAATTTAGGTGAAATTTCAAATGATTATAGGATGAGAATGCATGGCATGTGATGTAAGATTTGGTAAGTAGAGGTCAAAACAAGAATAATGCAAAAAGAACCATTCCATTTGGCCATTTGGTTAAGAAGTTGTGCACATTTGAAGTTCAATTCACCCTTGGCCATGATTGATCCATATCTCCTCAACCACACATGAGAAATTCATAATCTTGAACTTTTTGGAAATGGGAGAGAAAGATATTCAACTTTCATGTTGGACAAAATTTCATTTGAAGCTTTCTTGATGATGTAATCTTGAGTTGAAAACCTTTCCATTTTTGGCAACATCAAATTACAGGTCACTTACTATTTTTGGAAAGTTTTGATCTGACCTCAAATTCTTCAATATTGATGTTTACAATGTCAAATGAGACTTGTATGGACATGAATGAGGCATCTCTAACCATCTCCCACCTCCAAATCCATGGTTGAACTAACAGTTGACTTCTGTTGACTTTCTAGGGTTTCAGATGAATTGATCATTGACTGATGAGCTTTGAACCTCCAATGCTTAACCAAATTACTTCAAAATGATCCCTAGGTTACATGAACTCATTGCACCAACCCTAGGGCTTTGATCTCATGGAAAATGCACTTGCTTGCTTGCACAACTGAACCTCCTAACCAGTCTTGACTGATGAATTGATGGACTATGCAACGAACAATGCAATGCTAATGACCTAAACATGAAAATGTATATACAAATGGGAGGTGCAAATTTGAGGTGCTACAACAAGGAAAACTCGATTTATAGGATGGGCATTTGATTCCATGAGGAAATGTGAATCTTACTCAATTGGGGAAGAAAAAAGACTTCGACTGAAGAGCGCATGAGATACATTATCTATTACCGTCAAAACGTAGATAACATACTCGCATGGAAGATTATCCATAACTGTTTACTGGGTTAATAAAGGATAAATCGACCGAGAAGAAAGGACATCGGGATACTGGTTAGTGGGTATAGAAAGATGACCAATCAAAAGGAGAAACAATCATTACCAAACAAGGGTAAATGAAAGATGACTCGTTGGGGATACATTGACAAAAGCAATGATCCCAAAGATATATCACCGGTTACTGGGTGGTATACTAAAAAATGAAGGAATATCAATACCGAATATTGGATAATGACAACCAATAAAGAGGGGATTACATCTACCGGTTACTGGGTAGAAAACCACAGAAATAGGATTTACAACTACTGGTTACTGGGTAGAAGGCCACAAAGATCCATTGGGGAAAGATGGACAATTACTGGTTACTGAGCAATTGAACAACTAAACTACATGAAACTGCAGGGGAAAAATAAGAAAGGAGTCAATCCAGGAACAAACCAGAAAGACACAATGAAACAAGACTCAACCCAATGAGGATATAGCTCAGGGGAGTAATTCCATCCCAATACATATTTAAGGAGAAACTGAAACAAATAATCATCCACGAGGACATAACTCAGTGGGGAATGATGAAGGAAAGATAGACACTTTATGCCTATATGGCTGACTCTAAATGGAGAGATCAGACATAAATATCTGCTTGGGGAAGAACATTTCACCAATAGCAGGAGATAATAAGCAAAGATATATGGCAAAGGATGCAACATGAATATCTGAATGCTATGATTATGCATGTATATACATGGTTTATGTATGATTAATACTGACAAACAGACATATCTAACACAAACAGGTCCAAGAATCAATGGACGAACATCCGGTATAACATCTCAAAAGAGAAAGGTCAGGCCCACAAGAGAAAGCCAATCTGGTGGGGAGCATCAAATACCAGGGAACACCAATCACCACTGGAGACAAAAACCACTGCTGAGGATCAGAGACCGCTGTTGGGAATCAACGAGAGGTCACAGCTACCAACTGCCAGGGATCTTCCAACAATTCTCGGGAACATGCAGAGATATTGATAAGATCTGTCAGAGAAGAACTCTACAAAGGATCATATCAGGCAATAATGAGAAATTCTGTGGGGAACAACCACCAAACAGAAACACATCAATCGTATTCTCTTCTAGCCGCTGAAGAAACATCTCTGCTACCGGGAGAAGGAACAAACTGCTTCGCTGGGGAAGGAATCAACACATCTTCCTCAAAATCCCTCACTGGAAAATATCTTCCACTCGGAGAGGAAACCATCGTCAAACTAGGATCAGGCAAAGTCTCAGTTGGGGAAGCTATAGAGCCATTGCGAGGGATTTGTTGTTGAACAGACGAAGAATCCATCATAGAGGACACTCTACTGGGGAGCTCAACATGGATAAGATCCTTCGTAGAAGAAGCTCTACTGGGGAACTTATCAAGGAAAGATATGGAACTCTGTGGGGAAAAACCACCAAACAAAAATTCTAATAATCAACACACTCTTCTCAACTGCTGGAGAGACATCTCAGCTAGAAGGAGAAAGAACCACTGCTCCGCTGGGGAAGAATACAACATATTCACCACCAGCCCTGCTAGGAGGAAACTTTCTAATACGGAGGGGAAAAAAATATCAGGTTCTGATCAGGCAACTCCATTAAGGATAGACCGTAGGCAATCATACTGGGGATAACCTGTTGTGAACAAAACCAGCTGAGGATGAGTTGTAAGTAAACTTGTTGAGGAGTGACTGGAAGCCAACATGCTGGGGATAACTACAAGTATCTCCGGAGGAACTGTCTTGGCATGAATTCTCCATCAACACTCGCCGTGCTAGGGATGAAAAAGGGGAATAAACCCTTCACCAACTGCTCTAGGCAAATACTGTTAAGGAGATATCTGAAAGATAGCCATGCAGGGAACACATGCTCACTCTGCTAAGGACTTCTACTCAAACTGGGAATTCCTGCTTACTCTGCTGGAGATTTCCATTTATGTTGGGGGAAGACCAACTTCCTCATGAATAGATAGCATATCAACTCTTATCAATTTATAAGGGATTTTAGGTCAGTCCACACAAGGGATGACATCCATATAATTGATAAAACACAAATGCTAGACTCAGACTCTCTGGGAGTTGAGGATGTTTGAGATAGAGGTATACGCGTCTCTAAAAAGATCAAGGCCAAAACTCCAGACCCTCTGGGGAATTGGTGATGTTTCACCTTCCTCTGCACCCACTGGGGAGTCAACCTTAAATATGATGAAGAGGATACAAACATGCCAGAATATGAGAAAATGTCTTACCCTTTTGGAAATCGTACTATCCTTGGGAGAGCACTGAAGACATTCCATTTATCCTTTCAGTCATTGTGAATGTTCACCTTGTTTAAAAACAATTTATAAAACTTTATTTGTTTAAAACAATGATATTTATCAATTAAAACATGCAAACATTTGTTAAGCAGAAACAAATAAGAGTGCAAACAATTGGATAAAGGCTCAAATTTATTGGATAGAATGGTAGTCCGCAAATGGCAAGACTCCATGGATCTTTACAAATTTGAAATTGGTGATATATATTGGAAAAAAGGGCTACATTGAACATAATGACCATTTCTCCACCAACTCCGAATCTAATGTATTTGAAGCTTCAGCTAACGATGTTTGAGGGAGAATCTTTGACAGAAGACGGCTTATAGAACAAAGTCTTGTCAGGATGCAGCTACTTGCCAAATCCCTAATTTTGCCTAGATTGCCCAGGGTGAGGTACTCAATCTAGTAGGATATATATTCATTTTTTCATGTCTCTAACTTTTTCCTGGACCTCCCTTTCGGGTTTTCAATCCACTGAGACGCTCATTTTTGCCTAAGTTGCCCTTTCGGGTTTTCAACTTAGCGAGTTACTTTGTTTTTATTTTAGGCGAAGTATTTCTTGACTGCATCTGAATTCACAGGACGAGTGAAATCCTCCCCATCCATAGTTGTAAGCATCAAAGCACCGCCTGAAAAGGCTCTCTTAACAACATATGGACCTTCATAGTTTGGAGTCCACTTGCCCCTGGAATCGGGCGCGAAAGAGAAAACTTTCTTGAGCACGAGGTCACCTTCTCGAAACACACGAGGCTTGACCTTCTTATCAAAGGCTTTCTTCATCCTTTGCTGATATAACTGACCATGGCACATGGCAGTTAATCTCTTCTCTTCAATCAAATTCAGTTGGTCATAACGACTCTGAACCCATTCAGCCTCAACAAACTTGGCTTCCATCAAGACTCTCATTGATGGGATCTGATCCTCCACAGGGAGCACAACCTCCATGCCATATACGAGAGAGAAACAGGTTGCCCTTGTTGAAGTGCGGACAGATGTACGATAGCCATGCAAAGCAAATGGCAGCATCTCATGCCAATCTTTGTACGTAACAACCATCTTCTAAATAATCTTCTTGATGTTCTTGTTAGCAGCTTCAACAACCCCATTCATCTTGGGTCTGTAAGGAGAAGAATTATGATGTGCCATCTTGAACTCGCTACACAACTCTTTCATCATCTTGTTGTTCAAGTTAGATCCATTATCAGTAATGATCTTGTCTGGCACACCAAAGCAGCATATGAGTTGATTCTTGATAAACTTCACAACCACCTTCCTAGTCACATTCGCATATGATGTCGCTTCAACCCATTTGGTGAAGTAATCAATTGCTACGAGAATAAAATGGTGACTGTTGGACGCCTTTGGCTATATCATGCCAATCATGTCAATTCCCCACATGGAGAAAGGCCATGGTGAGGAAATAACATTCAGAAGTGTCGGGGGAATATGAATCTTATCCGCATAAATCTGAAACTTGTGGCGTTTCTTCACGTATTTGCAGCAGATAGACTCCATTGTCAGCCAATAGTAGCATGCTCTCAACATCTTATTTGCCATGGCATGTCCATTGGAATGAGTATCAAATGAACCCTCATGGACTTCAGTCATCAACAGGTCTGCTTCGTGTCTATCCATGCATCAGAAAAAAGGAAACACATCCAGACATCGAAAGATGATGAATGGGAATAGAAATCACAACTAGATGCCAACGGACGACTATGAAAAACTCGACGTTTACCGAAACCAACGGAGAGGTGACCAGACATCAACAGATGACTGGAAAGAAAGGGATACAACCAGACGTCATCGGACGAATGGGAAAAACTCAACGTTTACCGAAACCAACGGAGAGGTGACCAGACATCAACGGTTGACTGGAAAGAAAGGAATACAACCATACGCCAATGGACGAATGGGAAAAACTCAACGTTTACCGAAACCAACGGAGAGGTGACCAGACATCAACAGATGAATGGGAAGACTCGACCAGACGTCAAAGGACGAACGGGAGAAGCTCGACGTTTATCGACACCAACGGAGAAAGGTGACCAGACATCAACGGATGAATGGGAAAGACTCGACCAGACGTCAACGAACGAACGGGATAAGCTCGACGTTTATCGACACCAACGGATAAGGTGACCCTTACATCAACGGATGAATGGGAAATACTCGACCAGACGTCAAAGGACAAACGAGAGAAGCTCGACGTTTATCGACACCAACGGAGAAAGGTGACCAGACATCAACAGATGAATGGGAAAGACTCGACCAGACGTCAACGGACGAACGGGAGAAGCTCGACGTTTATCGACACCAACGGAGAAAGGTGACCAGACATCAACGAATGAATGGGAAAGACTCGACCAGACGTCAACGGACGAACGAGAGAAGCTCGACGTTTATCGACACCAACGGAGAAGGTGACCCTTACTGGGGAAAAAGCCAATCACAACCAAACATCAACGGACGGTTGGGAAAAACTCAACGTTTATCGAAACCAACAGAGAGGTAAACAGACATCAACGAATGACCTGTGGGGAAAATACAACTAGATGTCAACGGACAACTAGGAAAAAACTCGACGTTTATCGACACCAACGGAGAGGTGAACAGACATTAACCAATGACTGGGGTGAGACACGATGTTTACCGACACCGAAAGAATGGTGTTTACCGACACCAAAGCAAGGACACACGCGGGTGCTGACATGCCACTTATTGGTATCACGGGTACAACATCTACATATGTCAGGGCAAGGCTAAACACTTGTCGGGGATCTCACTGGGGAGAATCAAGCTTTCCTTCCATGGACGGGTGAGGAAATAAACCTCTCTGGGGAGTTATCAATCCTGAATGCTGTCCGGAGCAACTGTAGTAAACGTGTTGTACAGATGTTGAACAACGATCCGCCTCTACCGGGGATATGGTCCAATTAGGTTTGACACATGAATGCATATGTTTGAATTTTTCTATGGCGTAATGCTCCATATCGAATGGAAATGCTACGCGTATTGAGGATGCAATGATTACTACATGCAATAATGCAAAATGATGAAAACTCCTGCTGGGGAGCAAAACTGATTAGATACTCCAACTCTGTGGGGAGACTCTGTCTGAGGAATGCTCTGCGGGGAGTAGCACCGACTTCTCACTCCTACTGGAGAATAGCACTGCCGCTGGGGAAAGGATCCCGATCCATTAGGGGACTCCGCTGGGGATACAATCAAAGCGACTTCACTGGGGAAAGACCTCCATCCCATCCACAAGTATGATAAACTCTGCTGGCGATACTTCACCGAACATGATCCACTCGGGGAACCTGCTGGGGAAAACCATCAACACAAACCTCTGCTCGGGAGATCTGCTAAGAAAAAACTTCACAACCCTGACGGGGACAGGCATTCACCACTCTGCTGAGGAAAAGCATAACTCTGATGGGGAAAGTAATATATCAGACCATACTGGAGATAGACATCCACAACCCTGCTGGGGGATAAGCGCTCACGACCATGCTGGGGATAACAATACTTCAAACCAAACTGCTGGGGAATGGAACTACTCCACTGATACCTCCGCTGGGGATACAACATCCCTCCATCTCAGTGGGGATAATCCATCTTCAAACTCAGCTGAGAACTCAACTAGGGAAATTCTGATCATGATCTTGACATATGTTGGGGAAGACAAGTCTCGAACTTGCTTCATCTGCTGGGGAAAACCCCCATCCTCTCATACTGCTGAGGAACCAACCGTGGCTTATCTGCTTCAGCCAGGAAATCAACAAGTAACAACCTGCAAAATAGCACATCATACATGCCCCAGGGGTTGCATGGACAAGATACGCTCAAGTGTCCTCAACATTCAAAATGATTTTCAAATGTTTATCTTTCTGCACGTTATTGTCTAACCTTCATGTTTTTATATGCAATGTTTATCAAAAATTCGGACGTTTTGCAAACAAAACAGTAAAATAAAAACAAGAGAGAAATTTATCTGAATAGCGACTTTATTGATTGAAAATGGGCCTGAAAAGGCGAATACATCGGGAAGCAATTCCTAGAAAGAGGTAATTGCGCACAAAAGGAAAAAATATATCCTAATGGCAATGTGAACACGGCATCCACTATTTCCCAATTCTGTTATAACTCACAGATCATCAATTTTCTCCCAACTTCCTTGCTTTCTGAGAAGAATGACTGGACCGATCACATCTTTGGATATGGCAGATGACGAAGCGCGATGAAGTACAGATAACTCGGACTGTAGTCTTTGCTTTAATCCCTCTTTTGCCTGGATCGCCCTTTCGGGTTTTCAATCCACCGGGATACCCATTTTTGCCTAAGCCGCCCTTGCGGGTTTTCGACTTAACGGGTGTACAAATTCTTTTCATTTTTATCCCTAACTTTTGCCCGAACCTTTTCTTTCTGTTTTTTGGGTTCGTCGGGATGCCCTTTTTTGCCTGGACTCTTTTATTCTTTTTGTCCAGCGGGTCAATTTACGCGAAGTATTTTTTGACTACATCTGAGTTAACAGGGGACGGAAAATCTTCACCATCCATAGTTGTAAGCATCAAGGCTCCACCGGAGAAGACCTTCTTAACAATGTATGGACCTTCGTAATTAGGAGTCCATTTGCCCCTGTTATCTGTACCAGGAGGAAGGATTCTCTTCAAAACTAGATCACCAGTTTGATAGCTTCGAGGACGCACTTTCTGATCAAAGGCTCTCTTCATCCTTCTCTGATATAACTGCCCATGGCACACAGCTGCTAGCCGTCTCTCTTCAATAAGGCTCAACTCGTTAAACCTTGTTCGAATCCACTCGGCTTCGTCAAGCTTAACATCTAGCAACACTCTCAGAGAAGGGATCTCCACTTCAACAGGTAGGACCGCTTCCATACCATACACAAGGGAGTACGGGGTTGCCCCGGTCGACGTACGTACTGAAGTACGGTACCCATGCAAAGCGAAAGGCAGTATCTCATGCCAATCCTTGTACGTCACGACCATCTTCTGCACAATCTTCTTGATATTCTTGTTTGCCGCCTCTACAGCACCATTCATCTTCGGTCTGTAAGGAGAAGAATTGTGATGTTCAATTTTGAAATCTCTGCAAAGTTCTTTCATCATCTTCTTATTGAGATTCAAACCATTGTCAGTGATGATTCTCTCAGGAACCCCATAACGACAGATGATTTCCTTCTTAATGAACCGGGCAACCACTTGTTTGGTGACATTAGCATAGGAAGCTGCTTCCACCCACTTGGTGAAGTAATCAATCGCAACCAGGATGAAGCGATGTCCATTTGAAGCAGTAGGCTCAATCTTCCCAATCATATCAATGCCCCACATGTCAAAGTTTCTCTTATATAGCACATCATCCTGATTCAAATAAAAGCTTCCAGCTAGCCTTCTCAGGGTTTTCTTGTCATTCTTCGACGCACCTTCAGGATACTCCTGGCTCTTGAGGAAGTTCTTGATATCATAGTACCACGGCTTCTCATCAACAACAGACTCGGCTGCAAACACATACGCAGGCCTCTCGAGTCGATTCACCGCAACATGTGGCACATGATTCCACCAATGAACTTTGATCATCGAAGATAAAGTAGCCAAAGCATCAGCCATCTGATTCTCGTCTCGGGGGACATGATACAACTTTACCTTCTTGAAGAACGTCAGTATTCTTCTGGTGTAATCTCTATAAGGAATCAAATGTGGCTGATTAGTATTCCAATCTCCCTTGACCTGATTGATCACTAGAGCGGAATCTCCATAAATGTCAAGAGTTTTGATTCTCAAATCAATGGCTTCTTCTATCCCCATGATACAAGCCTCATACTCAGCTTCATTGTTAGTGACGTCGAAAGTCAATTTGACAGAAAAAGGTATATGAGCACCTTTAGGATTGATAAGCACTGCACCAACACCGTTACCATTCACATTCACAGCCCCATCAAACATCAGTGTCCACTTGTCATCAGGATCCGGTCCTTCCTCGACAAGAGGCTCTTCACAGTCTTTCATCTTAAGATACATGATGTCTTCATTAGGGAATTCAAACAACATAGGCTGATAATCCTCGATCGGTTGCTCGGCAAGGTAGTCTGACAGAATACTACCCTTGATGGCCTTCTGTGACGTGTATTGGATATCATATTCTGTTAAAATCATCTGCCAACGGGCAACACATCCCGTGAGAGTCGGCTTCTCAAAGATGTATTTTACTGAATCCATCTTAGAAATCAATAAGGTAGTATGGTTCAACATATACTGCCTCAGTCGGCGAGCAGCCCAGGCCAAAGCACAACAAGTTTTCTTGAGCTGCGAATATTTGATTTCACAGTCGGTAAACTTTTTGCTAAGGTAGTATATGGCATGCTCTTTTCGACCAGACTCGTCATGCTGTCCCAATACACACCCCATTGAGTTCTCAGTCACTGATAGGTACATTATCAGTGGTCTTCCAGGAACTGGAGGAATAAGGATTGGAGGTTTCTGTAAATATTCTTTTATCTTGTCAAAAGCTTTCTGACAGTCGTCATTCCACCTGATTGCTTGATTCTTTCTTAGCAACTTGAATATTGGTTCACACGTGGCAGTTAGGTGAGATACAAACCTTGCAATGTAGTTCAATCTCCCTAAAAACCCACGAACCTGCTTTTCTGTTTTCGGTTCAGGCATTTCTTGAATAGCTTTGACTTTTGCTGGATCAACCTCAATCCCTCTCTCACTGACAATGAAGCCTAACAGCTTACTGGATCTCACCCCAAACGTACACTTGTTTGGATTCAGCCTCAGTTTGAACTTTCTCAGCCTATTAAACAACTTCTGCAAATTTACCAGGTGCTCCTCTTCTGTCTGCGACTTCGCAATCATATCATCCACGTACACTTCAATCTCTTTGTGCATCACGTTATGAAAGAGAGTCGTCATAGCCCTCTGATAGGTAGCACCGACATTCTTCGGCCCAAATGGCATCACCTTATAGCAGGACGTCCCCCAAGGCGTAATGAATGTCGTCTTTTCCATGTCCTCTAGCGCCATCTTAATCTGATTATAACCCGAGAAATCGTCCATGAAAGAGAAAACCGAAGATTGAGCCGTATTATCAACCAATACATCAATGTGAGGTAATGGGAAATCATCTTTCGGACTCGCCCTGTTTAGATCCCGGTAATCGACACACATTCTGACTTTGCCATCCTTCTTCGGCACGGGAACGATGTTGGCTACCCACGGGGGATAAGTTGTTACTGACAAGAAACCCGCATCGAACTGCTTTTGAACCTCTTCCTTGATCTTAACAGCCACATCAGGACTAGTTCTCCGAAGCTTCTGCTTGACCGAAGGACAATCTTCTCTGAGAGGTAGTCTATGCACCACAATATCGGTATCCAACCCAGGCGTATCTTGATACGACCAGGCGAATATCTCCACATACTCTCTCAGCATCTCAATCAACCTTCTCTTGACATCTTCCTTCAAAGCAGCCCCGATCTTGATATCTCTTCTGGCGTCCTCAGTACCAAGATTAACAATCTCCAACTCTTCCTGATGAGGTTGGATGACCCTTTCCTCCTGCTTCAACAATCTGACCAATTCTTTAGGGAGTTCACAATCTTCCTCACTCTCCTCTTCAGCTTGGTAGATGGGATTATTGAAATCATACTGAGCCATAATAGAACTGTTCATAGTGGATTCCGTGAGATCACTTCTGCATGTTTAATGCTTTGTTTTAGAAAAAAGAGTTCAAGAAAATCACAAAAACAAAAACATTGCCATTTTTATTTTTTTTGAAAAATGAAAACAAAAATAGAAAGACAGGGATCACAAAATTGTTTGCAAAACGTCCTTTATTAATGATATCATTGAAAAACATGATGAGGCCCTACAATGAACCACTACGCCTTAGGCAGAACGTAGGGTTTTGTGCAAAATGAAAAACAAAAGAAAATTACTCTGTTTGAAGAGTAACTTGGACCACATCTTCTGCTGTCCAGTTGTTGATCGTCTCCCCTGGTGCACACGGGCGAACCCAGTTGTCTAGATCACAATCACTATCCCCGTCTTCACTACTGGCTGCAAAGACGTCACCGTGATTCATCAGCCCAGCGCTGGTAAAGGTACTCGGACCTGTCTGCACACTCTGCTCCGCCTGCAGAGGTTGATAACCAATTCCAAACTTATCTTCTTTGATAGGCAAATCCACCATTTTACCCCAGCCTTCAGCTTTACCAGAGTTGACAACCTCTACCGCCTGCTTATACGATGCTATTGAGGCACTTGGCTTCTTCTGCTCAGCAAAAGCCACCCTCTCAAGAGCAACAGTCTCAAATGCCTGGCATAAGGTTTCATGGATCTCGCCATCCACCTCTACATATTTGAAAGAGGATAGGTGACTCACCAAAATATCTTCTTCACCGCACACGGTCACAATCTGACCATTCCAGACATACTTCAACTTCTGGTGGAGAGTTGACGAAACTGCCCCAGCTGCGTGAATCCAAGGACGCCCCAACAAACAACTATATGCGGGATGGATGTCCATCACGTAGAAAACAATGTCAAATACCTCCGGACCTATCTTCACTGGCAATGTGACTTCACCAAAAACAGACCGTTTGGATCCGTCAAATGCACGCACAATCAGGTCACTTGGAGTGAGGATGACTCCTTCCACATCAATCTTGCCCAAAGTCTTCTTAGGCAGCACATTCAGCGAAGAGCCAGTGTCTACCAGCACATGTGACAACACTGCACCCTTGCACTCCATGGTGATATGCAAGGCCTTGTTATGGTTACGTCCCTCAGGCGTTAAGTCCAAATCAGTGAACCCCAAACCATGCCTAGTACTCACATTGGCAATCACTCCCTCCAGTTGGTTGACAAATATCTCTTGAGGCACGTAAGCCAGATTCAGCATTTTCAACAGGGCATTACGATGTGCCTCAGAGCACAGAAGCAATGAGAGGATAGAAATCTTGGACGGAGTCTGATTCAGCTGATCTACAATCTTGTAGTCACTCTTCTTGATTATTTTCATAAACTCCTCCACGTCCTTCTCAAATGTACCCTCAGGGGCCTCCTTCTGAGCTGGTTCTTCATCAACCACAGCCTGTTTGCCTTTAGCCTTGGCAAGAGCCTCGACATTGTTATCTCTCAAAGGTTGCGGAGCAAACAGACGTCCACTTCTGGTAAAACCTCCTGGTCCACCGACATTATCCACAACTGGACTCGCAACCACAGGAGTTCTAGCTGGCACACCAATAGTCACAGGCGCTTGATTCACCGACCTTGTCTGACTCTCAGCCCTTCGATTGTTGCGGTAAGCGTTGTCATACTTCCATGGCACAACCCTTCTGCCCGAAGCAATGATGGTAGTTGGAGTACTGACGGTTACAGGAGCGGAAATAGTAACATGAGTACCACCAACTGCAGGCGCACTAACAGCCCTCTGACCACATCCCTCAGACGGTTGAAATAGATAGTGACGGTTGACACCATCCCACGATCTCTAACAGCCTGACTAAACTGCAAACAACCCTCGTCAATCAGACTCTGTATACCAACCCTCAACTGATCATAACTATTCTCAGATTCAACACACTCTGCACAAACCTGGTCACAGCCCGGGAATACACCCCCCTTCAACAGACGATCTTTCACCACCAGCAATGAAGTCTGAACATCCTCAACACTGACAACCACATCTTCAGCTTCTCCCCCTTATAGATTGTTCACTCTGTGTGCACCATGCGGAGGCATAGGGTTGTTTACAACATTCGGCACAGGAGCAAAATTGATAGTTTTAGCATCAATTAGGTCCTGGACTTTATGATGAAAAGCCCTACATTTCTCAATGTGGTGCCCCGGTGCACCAGAGTGGAAATCACATTGCACGTTGGCATCATACCCAGGTGGTATTTTTGTCAACGGAGCCATGGTTCTCAACTCCACGAATCCCAATCTGAGCAACTCAGTGTAGGTCATCGGTAAAGGATCAAAATGTCGATCAGGCATCCTCTGCCTAGGCTGATACGGACGTTACTGTTGTTGTTGTTGTTGTGGCGGTTGTTGTTGAACCCTCTCTTGTTGCTGTTGTTGACGAGACTGAGGTGCTGGAATGGTCACAGCAGCAACCTGGCGATACTGATTTCTGTTTGTACTCCTTCTGCTTTGTTGCACAGCACTGGTTTCACCCTCTCTCCGGCGAGGTTCCCCAGCAAACGGCTTCTTCGAAGACGAGGACCCTGCATCCTGAATTTTACCAGCTTTGATCAGACTCTTTGTCCTCTCACCACAGATCATAATGTCTGAGAAACTACTGAATAGGCAACTCCCCATCCGGTCCATGAAAACACCCTGCAAAGTACCGATGAACATATCGGTCAACTCCCTCTCCAGCATAGGGGGTTGTACTCTAGCAGCCAATTCACGCCACCTCTGGGCGTACTCCTTGAAGCTTTCTCCAGATTTTTGACAAAGACTCTGCAACTGAGTCCGGCTCGGCGCCATGTCCATGTTGTGTTTATACTGCCTCAAGAAGGCCTCACCCAAGTCCCTCCAGCAGCGGATAGAATCTCTCTTAAGCTCCATGTACCAATCCAAGGAAGCCCCAGATAAGCTATCCTGGAAGAAATACATCCATATTTTCTCGTCATCGGTGTAAGCAGAGATCTTCCTATAATAGGCCTGCACGTGGGTGCGAGGGCAAGAAGTACCGTTGTATTTATCGAACGAGGGCGCTTTGAATTTATAGGGAATCCTCAAACCTTCTACCAACCCCATATTGGTCACATCAAACCCAAGGGAGTTCTGACATTCCATAGCTCTTATTTTCTCAGCAAGGGCATCAACTTTACGGTCCCTCTCTTCAATTCTCACCACCTCACCATCATCTTCACTGAGCAGAGTGAACATGTCCTCTTGTCTGTCAACAAGCGGAGCAGGATGACGAATCGGAGCCCAGGTAGCTCTGGCATTAACAGTCTCTGCAGCAAGAGGCTGTCCGTTGATTCTGATACCCCTCAGTTCATCCCCTACAACGTAGTCATTGACGGGAGCAGCAGCAGCAACATTCTCATGAACGGGTACACCCACTGGTGACGCACGGTTGGACGGCGGAATCACGGCTTCCTGTCTCTGGGCTAAGGCACACAGCTCCTCTTGCCCTTGAACAACCCCTTGCATCATCGTCATAAATTTGGCCATGTTTGCCCTCATCTCAGCCAATTCTGCTTGAACCTGGTCCATGTTCCTCTGATGATTAAGTCTGGTCGAGTAGCGATGCGGTCGTTGATCAGCTATCCTGCCCGACACAGGAACCAGAGTGAGAAGTCACGAACAAGAACACCTGTTATGCAAAATGATATGGGTATGACGCTAATGCATATGATGCACATGATATGTTCATTTCTCAGGCATTCAAAGGGCCTAATTCATCTTCGAAAGATGGCAACCTGCAGCAGGAACAACACAGAAACAACATACACAAGAGTAATGAGCACAAGGTGAAACCAACAATCTCATCTATAGATAAGAGCAAGAAGGATCATACAACAATGTCAACAAAGATCCAAATGGTCAAAGTACAAGAAATGAACCCCATCCAACAAGCCTGGAGGTGATTCTCAACATACACAACAGAGATACAAACTAAGACAAATGACTTCCAGGAATGAGCATCTTCAAGTAGTGACACTGGTCTATCAACAGGTCACACTCTGAACATTCTGGCAAGGGAGTGAACTTCTGCTTCAATTGTCTTCTGAGCTCTACAACTTCTCCTCCAAGTTGGCTCTCTGATGCATGTCTCAAGTCTACTTCCTTCTTCAACTGGATGTCTTTGCCTCTAAGTTGCTTCTCCAAGTCTCTTATCTTCTTCTGATAACTGGCCTCAGCTCTCTGCAACCTCAAGCACTCCCGGTGTTCCGCATTCAACAATGCCTCCATCTCCTCATAGGATCTCTTCTTGCTGCTCAATCTAGCATCTACACTCTGGATATCTCTGAGTTGATGAGCCAAGTTCAACTTATCAGCTTGGGCTTTGTACAACTCCATCTGGGTATCTTGTTCTTTCTCTTTCAACCTACGGTTCTCCATTAGGGCTTGCTTGTACTGCTCAGCAGGTACACTCTCAGCAAGGATCAAAGGTGGTTGCACTTGCAAAGGCTTCATCCTATCATAGGGCAGCAACAAAGTTTCCACTCTCTCCTTGACCCACTTAGTGTAGTCAAGCATAACAATGGCAAACTTCTTCCCCAGAACGGCTCCATCCTTGACACCAATGGTCTTCCAAGCCCTTCCTACTCGCTCCAAACTAACAGGGTCACTCCGCTTCTCAAAATACACACTTTCAACTATCTCAGCATCAAGTGGTCTTCCATTCATCACGAACCCCAACTGGCGAAGAGAAAGAACCGGGTTGTAATTGATGCAACCCTTAGTCCCTACAAGTGGTACATTCCGGAACTCTCCACAACTCATAATGACACTCCGCACATCCATCCGGTAAGACTGCCACCTGATATCATAAGAGGTAAGAGACATAACCCTATGAGTCCACTTATGAGTGCTCTGAGCATCCACAAAGGGCCCACTGATTGGCAGGAGCGACAAGAACCATCTGAGCAAAAGTGGGAGACAACATCTGATAGCCCCACCCTTACCATGCCTACTGTGAATAGCATAGTAAGTGTCAGCTAACAGAGTAGGAACTGGGTTTCCTTCAAGGAAGATAATGACTGCAGCATAGTCCACAAAATTGGGCATACTCGGGAACAATACAATCCCATAAATCATGATGGCCAACTGAGCATGAAAAGCCTCCCAATTTCTCTTCTCTGCTTCTTCTCTAGAAATATTCAATAGGAACTTCAAAGGCAAACCCACAACATCCCCACTGGACTTCCAATTATCACTGACTTCCTTGATACCCAAATGAAGAGCTCTGGCAACAACTCTGAAATCAACCTCCTTAGGCACATCCAAAAAAGGAATCTGGTATCCGATCGGGATATTCAACAGAATAGAGTACTCCTCAAGAGTAGGCGCCAACTGATAATCCTAGAAGGTGAAGCAACGAAGCTCTAGGTCGTAGAACTGTAGAAGAGTCTGCAACGGCACTAGGTCAACCACCATCCTCAACAGTGTCAACAAATCCCCATACTGGTCAACGAACCCCTTCTGGTTACCACTGGTCACAAGGTTGCTCAACTCTATTAGAGACGTCAAAGGCTCACGGTGAAAGCTGTATGAGCAAGTCTTCCGCTTCAACTCGGGGACGGATGCCATCTCTATCAGTGAATAGACTCTGGAATGAACCTGAGAAATGATATGCATGCAGAGATTAGCTTTTTTTTCCATTTCTTTTTTCTGATTCCTTTTCTTTTTTCAATATTTTTTTTAAAAATAAACATGCTATGATGCAAATGATGCAGACAAGACTGGCCGGTTGTGTTTCTCGGAACACAGGATCAAAGCTTCGGCTTGAACTCGGAATCACAAATTCATCTGAAACCCAAAGCCATCTGAGACAACCCAATCTGTAGAACAAAGTCACCAACAGGATCACAAGTCACCAACAAGTCACCGACAAGTCACCAACTGTACCTGTAATAATGATCATTCCCACCCCACTCGCGGGTGTCATCTAGGCCAGGGTAAGGTCGAGAGAAACGCAGCATAAATAACCCTTTCATAGAATATCATCGTATACACACCCGAAGTATGTAACGACAATACCCCATCAGAGTCTGAACTGCTCGTGATATCAATGTTCCGCTAAGTGGCGCAATACCACCCGCTTCCCATGAATCACTCTATTCCTAGGTGTCCTAGATTTCACTCATAGCCTGGGTATTGGGCCTTTTACCCCATGTAACTCCCACCCCAACAAAGAGACAACCACAACACAGCCAGCACAGATGAATATGAATGAATGCAAACATAAATGCAAACATAAATACAAACAATAAATAAATTAATGCAATAAATGAAACAGCAAAGCAACCAAACCCTATCCTAGAGAGCGCTAGGAGAGACTCGCTTAGGGAAGATGGACCAACAAGAGGTCAACTTCTCTTTGTCCCCAGCAGAGTCGCCAGCTGTCGCATTACGCGAAAAACCGGCGGGAAAACGAAACAACAGAGCCGCCACCGTGCATTATTTATCCCAAAAGAGGGAAAGGAAACGCTCAAAGTAAACCTGGAAAAGACATGGTCTCGCGACCAAAGAGAGATGGGATCGGGAGTCGGTTATGCGAAGGGAAGGTATTCGCACCCCTAGGCATCCGTCGTACTCGACGGGATCCACGCACAAAAGGAAAGATAAAGGTTGCTAAACACTGTTCAAACAAACTGCACACACTGGCTGAAAGGAGACACAGAATGACAAAAGAAACAGGACTCAGCAGGATATCGCATCCTGGGCCTACGTAGTCTGTCAGGCACAGACATCAGAGTCGACGTAGTTCGGGACTAGGGGAAACGTGCTCGCGAGGATGTCGCATCCTATGCATACGTATCTTCTCGGACTAGAGAAGAATCAGAGCACTCGTAGCTCGGCTAACGCAGGCCAAACAAAACCACACAGGAAACCGACTGCCAATCGCTGGACTTACGTCAGACTCCACACAAACAGGCAAACCTGGAAACCGAATGCCAATCGCTGGACTTACATCAGACTCCAACACACACAAAGGGTTGAAAAAGAAAAAGGGCGCCCGGAGAGATCAGCTCATCTCCTGCCTACGTACCTCATCTGGTATGAGGATCAGGGCGACGTAGTTCCCCTACACAGGGAAAAAACTTCTAACCTAACCAGATACTGGGAAATGACAAACTAGAAGGGAGACTGACTCGAGCCTAATAGTTATCATGTAAATTCACCATGGTCCTAGGTTGTGGTTGCTATCTAACTTGCACAGGGAGCAAGCTATCCTAAACAGCACAAGCAAAGACAAACATACGCACAATTAGCACACACTATATACAAACAAAGTGGGCTCACACAAGGTTAGGCTGTGAAACACAAGCCAACTGGAATCGGGTGTAATTAGCTCTTAACCCTAACATTGAGAGTTAGGGTGAAGCAGATGAAATGGGAAGTGAGGGTAAGACCTCACAGCTCTTATCCCTGGCCTGGGAAAGCTTCAGACAAATGAAAGTGGGAGTTCAGAAATTGGGAACTCTTCTATCCACATATGACTGACACAACAAATATCTTGTGTTATTATCCATAATGCATCAGCACAAGGTGTGTGAGCAAAGTGGATGACACACTGAATAGCAGGAGATGGATTGCACATCTCTTTTATCTGCCAATTTCCTCATAAGAGGACTTTTCCTGCTTGGCACAAAGATAAACAAACACAAGCATTGCCTCTTAAGAAGGACTTCAGACAGGTGCCTGCCCAAGTAACAGGACAGGTCTACCAGACTACATGAAGTCAGAGAGTTATACCTCAAATGGTTAAGCAACCAAGCAAAGCAATCAAAACAAGCTCCTGTGTGACACAACTTGGTACACCAACTTAGCACAAGCCTAAAACAGAAATGGTAATTGGTAAAAACCTCAAACCAAAGCCAAAATAAACTTTGACATGTCTAGAAATAGTGTGCAAAATTTCACATTCATAGGATAAAGCACAAGCATTTCACAAACAAATGACAATCAATGCCATTCAAAAGTTCACAAATGACCATCCAACAAGAAAAATCTCAATCAAATAAGAAATCAATCCAAAAATTCCACAAAAAATCATGAGCATTCACAACATCCAAAAGAAGCATCATACAAAAATCAAGGCATTTGGAGTTCATTTGGCATGGCAAACAAATTAATCAAGTTGAGCAAGCAAAGGTGTGACACACATTGTCACACCTACATTCACAAGGTCATAAATCAGCAATGGCAATTGATAAAAATGCAAACTCAATACCAAAATGTCCAGCCAAGAATCTAGTTTAAGCATGTCAAATTTCATGAGCATTGGATAAAAAACTATCATTTCACAAAAGATATGGACACATGTTCACAAACCCTAGGCAAAATAATTTTCCAGCCATGCACAATTTATGAAAAAATAACCAAAAAATACTAGAAACAATAAGGAAGACAATGCAAAAATCCTCATATTTTTTGGATAATTATTTAATCAGGTATGAATTTTGGAAGTGAAAGAAAAAAAAAAAACATGATGCAAGGATGTGGAAATGGTATGGAGGGAAAAGAGAAAATGTAAAATGCCATTTGAATTTATGTCGTGAGCCAGAATCGAAGGGAGGCAAAATTTGAATGAAGCGCGCTTTGGAGTGAAACGCACCGTTTCACTAATCCTAAGTGGCGGTCAATGCTGACGCGTGCTTGGTCAAGCGAATGGGAACGAATCAAAACGCCATGCAGGATAAGACGTGGACCAGTACATGAGAATTATTTCACAAACACATGCAGGCATGCAGAAACGCGTTCTAAAGGATCAAACACAATCTGGAAATGGTTCTTCATCATCTTCAAACGAGTTCATCATGAACAGTCATCATCAAGAACATTTTTCTCAGTTTTCACGAATAAGCATATCAACATGTTCATCTTCCAACATACAACACGAATCCAGCATGGAAATAGCATGAATCAACATATATTCATAGAATCGAGCAAATGAAAAATCACACATCAAACTTTAAATCACTATAACTAATTCAATTCTACATGGAATTTTGTGATTCGAAGCTCAGTTTCACCAGCGTTCAAAGATCTATAACAACATCCTAATCATTTCAAGAATTGAGACATTCGATTTCTAACCTCTTGGAGAAGCAACTTTGGAATTCAGCAGATCCAAGCCTTGCAATGCTCAAACAGATCCTCTAAATCACTTGTATGGATGAATGGATGAAGACTTGAGACTTAGATGTGCACGATTCTTCCAGAAATTGGATCTGCCATGGATGCACTTCAAGCTTTAAGCTGCTTCCAACTGCACGAATTCCTTTGATTCTTGGTTCAATAATGCTCAATAATCCTTCCAGATGATGATTTGATCAAGAAAAATGCAATGTGTTTGAAAAAAATTGATGAAAGTTTGAGAGAAAAATTTCAAGAAAATGGATCTAGATCTGAAAAAGTGATTATGGTTCTGCAGAAACAGTTATGCTTTAGGCTTTATACTCCCTCCTAATCATGATGTTAATCACACTTAGCCAAATGGTAATTGGAATTAGGGAAATGAGAGTGCAGATGCCAATTTAGCATTTCACCTTATGCATGAGAAATGAATGGAACAGTGCACGTGTTTTGGATCAAATTCACTCAAAAGATCATTTTAGAGCCAATGCAAGTGATGGAATGTATGGACAATGCACCAATTTCAAATTATAATTTTCCCTCCAAAATTTAGGTGAAATTTCAAATGATTATAGGATGAGAATGCATGGCATGTGATGTAAGATTTGGTAAGTAGAGGTCAAAACAAGAATAATGCAAAAAGAACCACTCCATTTGGCCATTTGGTTAAGAAGTTGTGCACATTTGAAGTTCAAGTCACCCTTGGCCATGATTGATCCATATCTCCTCAACCACACATGAGAAATTCATAATCTTAGACTTTTTGGAAATGGTAGAGAAAGATCTTCAACTTTCATGTTGGACAAAATTTCATTTGGAGCTTTCTTGATGGTGTAATCTTGAGTTGAAAACCTTTCCATTTTTGGCAACTTCAAATTACAAGTCACTTACTATTTTTGGAAAGTTTTGATCTGACCTCAATTTCTTCAATATTGATGTTTACAATGTCAAATGAGACTTGTATGGACATGAATGAGGCATCTCTAACCATCTCCCACCTCCAAATCCATGGTTGAACTAACAGTTGACTTCTGTTGACTTTCTAGGGTTTCAGATGAATTGATCATTGACTGATGAGCTTTGAACCTCCAATGCTTAACCAAATTACTTCAAAATGATCCCTAGGTCACATAAGCTCATTGCACCAACCCTAGGGCTTTGATCTCATGGAAAATGCACTTTCTTGCTTGCACAACTGAACCTCCTAACCAGTCTTGACTGATGAATTGATGGACTATGCAATGAATAATGCAATGCTAATGACCGAAACATGAAAATGTATATACAAATGGGAGGTGCAAATTTGACGTGTTACAACAAGGAAAACTCGATTTATAGGATGGGCATTTGATTCCATGAGGAAATGTGAATCTTACTCAACTGGGAAAGAAAAAAGACTTCGACTGAAGAGCGCATGAGATACATTATCTATTACCGTCAAAACGTAGATAACATACTCGCATGGAAGATTATCCATAACTGTTTACTGGGTTAATAAAGGATAAATCGACCGAGAAGAAAGGACATCGAGATACTGGTTAGTAGGTAAAGAAAGATGACCAATCAAAAGGAGAAACAATCATTACCAAACAAGGGTAAATGAAAGATGACTCGTTGGGGATACATTGACAAAAGCAATGATCCCAAAGATATATCACCGGTTACTGGGTGGTATACTCAAAAATGAAGGAATATCAATACCGAATATTGGATAATGACAACCAATAAAGAGGGGATTACATCTACCGGTTACTGGGTAGAAAACCACAGAAATAGGACTTACAACTACTGGTTACTGGGTAGAAGGCCACAAAGATCCATAGGGGAAAGATGGACAATTACTGGTTACTGAGCAATTGAACAACTAAACCACATGAAACTGCAGGGGAAAAATAAGAAAGGAGTCAATCTAGGAACAAACCAGAAAGACACAATGAAATAAGACTCAACCCAATGAGGATATAGCTCAGGGGAGTAATTCCATCCCAATACATATTTAAGGAGAAACTGAAACAAATAATCATCCACGAGGACATAACTCAGTGGGGAATGATGAAGGAAAGATAGACACTTTATGCCTATATGGCTGACTCTAAATGGAGAGATCAGACATAAATATCTGCTTAGGGAAGAACATTTCACCAATAGCAGGAGATAACAAGCAAAGATATATGGCAAAGGATGCAACATGAATATCTGAATGCTATGATTATGCATGTATATACATGGTTTATGTATGATTAATACTGACAAACAGACATATCTAACACAAACAGGTCCAAGAATCAATGGACGAACATCCGGTATAACATCTCAAAAGAGAAAGGTCATGCCCACAAGAGAAAGCCAATCTAGTGGGGAGCATCAAATACCAGGGAACACCAATCACCACTGGAGACAAAGACCACTGCTGAGGATCAGAGACCGTTGTTGGGAATCAACGAGAGGTCACAGCTACCAACTGCCAGGGATTTTCCAACAATTCTCGGGAACATGCAGAGATATTGATAAGATCTGTCAGAGAAGAACTCTACAAGGGTTTATATCAGGCAATAATGAGAAATTCTGTGGGGAACAACCACCAAACAGAAACACATCAATCGTATTCTCTTCTAGCCGCTGAAGAAACATCTCTGCTACCGGGAGAAGGAACAAACTGCTTCGCTGGGGTAGGAATCAACACATCTTCCTCAAAATCCCTCACTGAAAAATGTCTTCCACTCGGAGAGGAAACCATCGTCAAACTAGGATCAGGCAAAGTCTCAGTTGGGGAAGCTATAGAGCCATTGCGAGGGATTTGCTGTTGAACAGACGAAGAATCCATCATAGAGGACACTCTACTAGGGAGCTCAACATGGATAAGATCCTTCGTAGAAGAAGCTCTACTGGGGAACTTATCAAGGAAAGATATGGAACTCTGTGGGGAAAAACCACCAAACAAAAATTCTAATAATCAACACACTCTTCTCAACTGCTGGAGAGACATCTCAGCTAGAAGGAGAGAGAACCACTGCTCTGCTGGGGAAGAATACAACATATTCACCACCAGCCCTGCTAGGAGGAAACTTTCTAATACGGAGGGGAAAACAAATATCAGGTTCTGATCAGGCCACTCCACTAAGGATAGACCGTAGGCAATCATACTGGGGATAACCTGTTGTGAACAAAACCAGCTGAGGATGAGTTGTAAGTAAACTTGTTGAGGAGTGACTGGAAGCCAACATGCTGGGGATAACTACAAGTATCTCCAGAGGAACTGTCTTGGCATGAATTCTCCATCAACACTCGCCGTGCTAGGGATGAAAAAGGGGAATAAACCCTTCACCAACTGCTCTAGGCAAATACTGTTAAGGAGATATCTGAAAGATAGCCATGCAGGGAACACATGCTCACTCTGCTAAGGACTTCTACTCAAACTGGGAATTCCTGCTTACTCTGCTGGAGATTTCCATTTATGTTGGGGGAAGACCAACTTCCTCATGAATAGATAGCATATCAACTTTTATCAATTTATAAGGGATTTTAGGTCAGTCCACACAAGGGATGACATCCATATAATTGATAAAACACAAATGCTAGACTCAGACTCTCTGGGAGTTGAGGATGTTTGAGATAGAGGTATACGCGTCTCTAAAAAGATCAAGGCCAAAACTCCAGACCCTCTGGGGAATTGGTGATGTTTCACCTTCCTCTACACCCACTGGGGAGTCAACCTTAAATATGATGAAGAGGATACGAACATGCCAGAATATGAGCAAATGTCTTACCCTTTTGGAAATCGTACTATCCTTGGGAGAGCACTGAAGACATTCCATTTATCCTTTCAGTCATTGTGAATGTTCACCTTGTTTAAAAACAATTTATAAAACTTTATTTGTTTAAAACAATGATATTTATCAATTAAAACATGCAAACATTTGTTAAGCAGAAACAAATAAGAGTGCAAAGAATTGGATAAAGGCTCAAATTTATTGGATAGAATGGTAGTCCGCAAATGGCAAGACTCCATGGATCTTTACAAATTTGAAATTGGTGATATATATTGGAAAAAAGGGCTACATTAAACATAATGACCATTTCTCCACCAACTCCAAATCCAATGTATTTGAAGCTTCAGCTAACGATGTTTGAGGGAGAATCTTTGACAGAAGACGGCTTGTAGAACAAAGTCTTGTCAGCATGCAGCTACTTGCCAAATCCCTAATTTTGCCTAGATTGCCCAGGGTGAGGTACTCAATCTAGTAGGATATATATTCATTTTTTCATGTCTCTAACTTTGTCCTGGACCGCCCTTTCGGGTTTTCAATCCACTGAGACGCTCATTTTTGCCTAAGTTGCCCTTTCGGGTTTTCAACTTAGCGAGTTATTCTGTTTTTATTTTAGGCGAAGTATTTCTTGACTGCATCTGAATTCACAGGACGAGTGAAATCCTCCCCATCCATAGTTGTAAGTATCAAAGCACCGCCTGAAAAGGCTCTCTTAACAACATATGGACCTTCATAGTTTGGAGTCCACTTGCCCCTGGAATCGGGCGAGAAAGAGAAAACTTTCTTGAGCACGAGGTCACCTTCTCGAAACACACGAGGCTTGACCTTCTTATCAAAGGCTTTCTTCATCCTTTGCTGATATAACTGACCATGGCACATGGCAGTTAATCTCTTCTCTTCAATCAAATTCAGTTGGTCATAACGACTCTGAACCCATTCAGCCTCAACAAACTTGGCTTCCATCAAGACTCTCATTGATGGGATCTGATCCTCCACAGGGAGCACAACCTCCATGCCATATACCAGAGAGAAACAGGTTGCCCCTGTTGAAGTGCGGACAGATGTACGATAGCCATGCAAAGTAAATGGCAGCATCTCATGCCAATCTTTGTACGTAACAACCATCTTCTAAATAATCTTCTTGATGTTCTTGTTAGCAGCTTCAACAACCCCATTCATCTTGGGTCTGTAAGGAGAAGAATTATGATGTGCCATCTTGAACTCGTTACACAGCTCTTTCATCATCTTGTTGTTCAAGTTAGATCCATTATCATTAATGATCTTGTTTGGCACACCAAATCAGCATATGAGTTGATTCTTGATAAACTTCACAACCACCTTCCTGGTCACATTCGCATATGATGTCGCTTCAACCCATTTGGTGAAGTAATCAATTGCTACGAGAATAAAATGGTGACCGTTGGACGCCTTTGGCTATATCATGCCAATCATGTCAATTCCCCACATGGAGAAAGGCCATGGTGAGGAAATAACATTCAGAAGTGTCGGGGGAATATGAATCTTATCCGCATAAATCTGAAACTTGTGGCGTTTCTTCACATATTTGCAGCAGACAGACTCCATTGTTAGCCAATAGTAGCATGCTCTCAACATCTTCTTTGCCATGGCATGTCCATTGGAATGAGTATCAAATGAACCCTCATGGACTTCAGTCATCAAGAGGTCTGCTTCGTGTCTATCCATGCATCTGAGCAAAACCATGTCAAAATTCTTCTTATAAAGCACATCACCGTTGAGGTAGAAACTGCCAGATCATCCCCTCAAAGTCTTCTTATCTTTAATAGATGCCCCAGGCGGGTAAATCTGACTCTGGAGAAAACATTTGATATCATGATACCATAGCTTATCATCTTTCACCTCTTCAACTGCAAATACATGAGCTGGTCTATCCAAGCGCATCGCAATGATATTGGGGAATTCATTCCAATATTTCACCGCAATCATTGAAGCAAGCGTAGCATAAGCATCTTCCATCCGATTCTCATCTCGAGGAATCACCATAAACATCGAGATGTTTGATCCTAAGATCAATACACTCTTCCAAACCCATAATACAGGCCTCATACTCCACCATATTATTCGTGCATTTGAAAGTTAGCCTTGCTGTAAAAGGAAAATGTGTGCCCTGAGGAGTAATAATCACTACCCCAATACCATTTCCATATTGATTAACCGCACCATCGAATACCATACCCCATCGGGAACCAGACTCTGGCCCTTCATCTAGCGTAGGATCATCGCAATCTTTCATATTCAAGTACATAATCTCCTAATTAGGGAAGTCGTACTGAACAGACTGATAATCCTCAATTTGTTGATGTGCCAAGTGGTCAGCCAAGATACTACCTTTAATAGCTTTCTGAGCTTGATACTCAATGTCATACTCAGATAACAACATCTGCCAACGGGAAATCCTCCCAGTTAAAGCAGCCTTCTTAAAGATATACTTGATTGGATCCATTTTGGATATTAAGCAAGTGGTATGATTCAACATATACTGGCGTAAACGCTTAGCAGCCCAAGCCAAAAACACATCATGTCTTCTCAAGCATTGAGTATCGAGACTCACAATCAGTTAACTTCTTACTAAGATAGTATATAGCATACTCTTTCTTCCCTGATTCATCTTGCTGACCAAGGACATAACCCATAGAGTCATCAAGCACAGTCAAATACATAATCAAGGGTCTCCCTTCAACAGGCAGAGACAGAATCAAAGGCTCAGACAAATATTCCTTGAATTCTATCAAAGGCCTTCGGGAAATCCTCGGTCCAATCATGACGCTGATCTTTCAGGAGGAGCTTGAATATTGGCGCACATGTGGCAGTCATGTGGGATATAAATCTCGAAATGTAATTCAAGCGGCCAAGAAAACCTCGGACTTGCTTCTCAGTTTTGGGTGCAGGCATCTCTTGTATTACTTTGACCTTGGCAGGATCAACTTCAATACCTCTTTCACTGAAAATAAAGCCCAATAACTTGCCGGAACGGACTCCAAATGTACACTTGTTCAGATTTACGGGGAGTTGGTACTTCCTAAAACGCTGAAAAAGCTTCAATAAGTGCTTTACATGTTCAACTTCCGTTCTCGACTTCACAATCATATCATCAACATATACCTTGATCTTCTTGTGCATCATATCATGAAACAAGGTAGTCATAGCTCGTTGATACGTGGCTCCGGCGTTCTTCAAACTGAAGGGCATCACTCGATAACAGAATATTCCCCAAGGTGTGATGAATTTTGTCTTCTCCATATCCTCGGGTGCCATTTTAATCTGATTATAACCAGAAAATCCGTCCATAAATGAGAAGACATTGAATTTAGCTGTATTATCTACCAACATATCAATATGTGGTAGAGGAAAATCATCTTTCGGACTAGCTTTATTCATGTCTCGATAGTCCACACACATTCGGACTTTTCCATCTTTCTTAGGCATGGGCACAATATTGGCCACCCATTGAGAATATATAGAAGTCACCAGAAACCCCGCATCAATTTGTTTATGAACTTCTTCTTTTATCTTCACTGCCATATCAGGATGAGTTCTTCTGAGCTTTTGTTTCACAGGCACACACTCAGGCTTCAAAGGCAGGAAATGTTGCACGATATCAGTATCTATACCAGGCATATCTTCATACGACCAGGTGAAGACGTCGATATATTCTCATAGCAACTCAATCAACCCCTTCTTTACAGAATCTTCAAGGAGTTCCCAATCTTCACTTCACCAATGCAGTCTTCAGACCCCAAGTTGACTGTTTCCAGATTCTCAAGATGCGACTGAATGATCTTCTCCTCGCGTTCAAGTAGACGGGTAATCTCATCAAGAATCTCTTCAACATCATCTTCTTCAGCCTCAAATATATGGAATTCAATGTGGGGAGATGGCATTAGATCATTATGTTCAATGGGTTTGTTCAACCTGCATAATGATTTTGGATATAAAAGAGATTTCAAAATTCAAGCAAGGAAAATCATTATGCAAATGAAAAGATTAACTTTATTCTCTTTTTTAGGGTTTTATGGTGATCACCAATTTCATGCAAAAAGCAAAAAGGGAAAATAATTTGAAAAAACAAACATTTAACATGTAATTTTTGAATGAATATCATTGTGGATAACTGTTGGAATTGTGGATAACTGTTGGAACATCGACAGCGACCCAATTATAGCAGATTCCTCAAGGAATGACAAAGTTTCCAGAATCTTCCTCTTCATCATCTTCCACTATGGCAGCAGCCTCTTGGTCTTCAACAGTGTGGATGAAACCTCCACTTTGGAACAGCCCACGCTCGTTGGAAATGCCTGAAGAGTATCATATGCCAGCCCGGGATTTATTATCTTCTAGCTTAATCACTTGTCCTAAACCAGTAGTTGCGCCATGCTCAATGGCCAACTTTACATCATTATAGGAAGCAAACGAAGAAGGTCCTTTCCTTGAAGGCTCAACAATAGATAAGGCTTGGAACAGAGTCCCAACCTCATCCTCAGCATCCATGTAGGAAAAGTAAGATAAATGGCTAATCAAGAGAGCCTTCTGTAATACCCAAAAATTTACCCTTCATTTTTCCTGGAAGCATGGGATTATGTTTTACACTTCATTAGCATCATATTAGGTCATACTCATTGCATATTGTATTAGTGACATGGAGATCAGGTTTTGATCGGTCACTCCTTAACAGAAGGAGCCCACACAAAGCAAGATTGAGAATTGGACTTCATTTTCTAAGTATACAAGTCTCAAGGGTCTCAGGGGGGTCCACGTATCTTATTATGGTCCTCAGTTCATTAGTGAAGGATTCAAAGCTATTAGAGTGTTCATCTGGATTTAATCAGAAATTAGGGTTTCATGGCTACCTACAACAGGCAATGTTTGGTTGTAAGTAGAGGAGCTCACCCATGTCATGATTAGAGAGGCATCTTGGCCTAGGAAGATTCACAATTATCTCAGAAAGATCCATTGGCAAACAATGCAATCAATTCCTGATCAATTTTGCCCTAAACTAGGGTTTGGTATAAAATCAATTTATTTTTGATTCTTTGGGTGAAACTATTTTCCATGGCCCTCCATATGTCCACAAGGGTCTACATACAAAAAATCAGCTCTTTATTTGAGCTAGAAGTGCTTTAATTGATCAATGGAATCGGGAATCAGACAGTTTGGGAAAAGTGAATTGTGGGGCCAGAAAAGTCAACTCCTGACATTTTGAGAGTGGAATCTCAAAATCCATGCCTAGGGGGTCCTACATGTGAAATTTGATCAAGGTTGGATCATAAATTCATCATTTAATCAGGAATTGGAAAAGTTACTTAATTTGGAAATGGTTGACTTTCCATTTAGGGCAAGTTTTCATGATCGTTGCACTCACTTTAAGCCCATTTTACGTCAAGGTAAAAGCTCCATTTGAAAGTTTCTCCAACTTGAAAGTTGTTCCTCTTGTTCCAAGCTTTATAGATATATAAAGTTTGCTCCATTAGGATTAGAATTGAGAAAGTTATGCTTAGTCAAAGTGAGACATTTGTTTAGGACACTTAGAAAAATTTCTAACTCCAAAATCTTCAAAATTTGTCAAGATTTCATGGCCAGTTTTCTTGCACTTCAAGGCATTATTTGAAAATAATTTCTTCACAAAAATTGTACCTTGCCATGTCCTCTTTCACATCCTTTTGGAATCATCTCATTTGGATCCATGGTTTGAGAGATACATTCATTTAAAGTGGGCACCATCACTTGATTTTCTAGGCAGATTTTGGGCCTGGTTGGCCCAATCAGATTTTCTAAGCATGCTGCACAAACCAATCACGTTTTTTTACCTATTTTGGCCATGCATTTGACATCCATTCACTTAAGTTTGGCCCAAAATAACAACATTTTACACCTCACTTCACACTTTTATTCTTATGGATAAATCACTTATTAAAAAGCCCATGAGAACACCTAATCCACCCTATTTAAGAAGCTGAAACCCTAACCCTAAAGGAGCATTGGAATTTCGTGGCAAGGAGGCAAAGCTTAATCACATATCAAATTCCATTCCACTTCTATTTTCCATTAGGTAATCATCTCTTCCATGACCATGTTTTGATATATATATGCTTGCTTACCATGTTCATCACCATTAATCCTTCCATTTTCATATTTCTTTTTCTTATTTAAAATATTTTCTTCGTCCATAAAATTACCCAAAAATATTTTTCACTTTTCTTAACATTTTATTTAATTTTATATAATTTTTATTTTCATATTTTTTTAATATTAATATTTTATTTTAATTATTTATTCTAAATGGTCCATTTTAACACACTTTTTTTATTGATTTTATTTTTATGACTTAAAATTATTGTTAGCATTTGATTTTTGGGATGAAGATTGACCACTATCTCATGGTAAACCTGACCTTTTCTTTGAATTTTATTTCACATTTTTAATTTAGTTTGGATTTATTTTTGACCTAGTTTGGTTGGTTGACTTTTAATTTGACTTCTGTTTTATTTTAATTAATTCACCTACCAATTTTCATTATTTTTAAAATCTTTTTGGGGGATGATGATATCCTGACCCCACCTTATTTAGTTTAATTTTTCATGATTTTCTTGATTAATTTACAATTTATTCTTGATTTATTTCTAACCTAGTCTTATTAATTGACTTTTGGTTTGACATATGTTTTGTTTTAATTAATTCACGTGCCAATTTTCATTATTTTTAAAATATTTTTGGGGGATGATGATGTCCTGACCCCACCTTATTTATTTTAATTTTTCATAATTTTCTTGATTAATTTACTATTTATTCTTGATTTATTTCTAACCTGGTCTTATTAATTGACTTTTGGTTTGACCTATGTTTTGTTTTAATTAATTCACGTGCCAATTTTCATTATTTTTAAAATCTTTTTGGGGGATGATGATGTCCTAACCCCACCTTATTTAGTTTAATTTTTCATAATTTTCTTGATTAATTTTATATTTATTTGTTATTTTTTAAGTTGACTTGAATTTTCAGTTAACTTCTTTATGATCGATGTTTGACTTAGGGATTGCTTATGGCAATTGAAGAGATATTTCGATCATCCCTTGTTCATCTCATATTCCATGTATTAGAGGCCTTTTACCTTGATTTTATTTGGTCCTTACCCCATTTCCTGATTGAATTATTCGGTGGACCCTCCGTGTGCATATTTTCATCTGTTTGATTATTTCATTATACTTGTTTCTCTCATTCATGCTTTCTATTGCTTGATTATTTAACATGTTCAGACTCCCATGCATTGTTTAAATGCTCCATTATTTGATTCTTTTGTTTGATTATATATTGTTTATTTATCCGATCTGATTGATAACTGTTGCCTACTTGTATGATGTATGAGGCATATATTCTTATTGTTTATTTGCCATGAACAATCCCCATTCATAACAAATGTACCCCTCTCCCATAAAGTGTATAATATTTATTTCTTTATTTCTTTAGTCACCTGTTAATACAAGAATTAAAACGAACATCCGATAACCATTTCAAAATAAGATCAAAAGCTCGATCCAACGTCGAGTAATCGTTTTTAAAACATAACAGAACCAGCACGCATTCATCCATCCTCTTGTAAGTCGATTTCCTCAGGCATCGCCATCTACCTGTAAGTCGATTGCCTTCGGCATCGCCATCTACCCTTATCCGTAATTCCTCTCCGCGCTCCATCCGTCGACTCTTGTTCCGTTTAGGTAGCACCCGTTAGGTAGAACCCTTTGTATGATAACATAGGTAGAATTCCCTTATTCTTTGCATGCTAACATTAGGTAGATGTTCCCATTTGTAAATCCTAACACATAGGTCCATATTTCATGACAACTCTAGGGCAGAGCTTCCCCACTTTTAGACCTTCCGTGCGTCTTCGATCTTGTGGCATGTCAGTCCGTTCTATTGCAAAGAGGTAACTGCCTAAGACTCGATTCAGCGAGCTGCGACACCTACTGCTAGGACGTTGAACACACTGCCCACCCTCCTTTGACACAGCTAGTGTCCTCTTTTGTAAGTCCATGTTCATATGGCAATCCTTAACCCCTAGTTAGCCGAACTACGACAACTCTGATTCTCATGTTCAGATGAGATACGTAGGCACGAGACGCGATGTCTTGCCGAGTTTGACTGACGACTAACAACTAATCCTTTCTTGCTTTCGCCCTTGTTGCGATTCTTTTCTCTCGCCCTCGTTGCGATTGAGACCCTCAATTTCCCTTGTGTAGCGGGGTATTAGTTACCATTAGAGATATTGACTAAATCCAAGGTAAATCATACAAGTCGAGTCGCCACAACACTTTTATTTATCCAAAGGAATGGTTAGAAAGCGAAGAAAAACCTAAAAGTTTTATCAACTAAAAAACTAGTAAAAAAGTTAGAGATCTGGGTAAGAGGGTTGGTTATGTAATGGGAAGGTGTTAGGCACCCAAAACGTCCTAGGTACTCCTAGGGAGCCCTTTTCACATTGGTTGTAAGGTTGGTATTTTGTGAAAATTTGTTTGTGCAAACATGATTGAAGGGGTGAGAAGAGAATGTATAAGTTATTTACATTTTGTGTTTGGATGGATAAACCCATTGCCTACGTACCATCTTAAAAAAGATTAGGATCAAAACCTCGTAGTTCGGGGTTAAAATCTCAAAAATGAGTTGGTGAATTGATTGGTCCAAAAGCCTTAAGGTCTTTTGTTATCCAAGGGAGAAAACTCAACCTAAAACCACAAATCTACCATGTGAGGATAGCTTCAACATGCTAGTGAGGGGTTAACCCTATAATAAGCATGGAAGACTCATTGTCCATCACTAAGGATATGGGTGAGTATTACATCTACCTCAAGGATAACTCAAACCTAATAGCTAAAGGTTACGAAAAAAATTGATTAATAAGGTGGCCACTGAAACCACAAAAAGTATTTGAATGAGTGGTATTTACCAATGAAAAGTATTTACAGAATATGGTCAAAGTTAACTTAGATTCAATTCAAAATAAGTGTTATGAAAAGAAAAGTTTGAAAATCAAAAGCATAAGGCTTAGGTTTCTAATGTTGAAAACAAGTGTTAAATGTTTGCTCAAAAAGTTTTGGCTTGGGTTAGAGTGGAGGGAAGAAGAAGAAAGGCTAAATCCTAAACACACAAGGGGTGAGGGATAAAAAATAAAACCACAATGGAGTTCCTTTCTTGAGATCATATTGATGATCCAAGTAGCTCCCATCCTTTGGAATAAGCAATCACACAAGCATAAACTCAAGCAATCAATAATCAAATGAAGCTCTTGGAAAGTTCCTCAAGGTATCTTGGATCCCTCTCTCTTAGAAGCTCATGGTAATGGTTCCTCAATTTGGCTCAATATTGGAATCCCTAGTGTAAGACCCCAATTTTGTCCCTAAGATCCCTCATGGCATCATATCATACCATATCATTGCCTCAAGGATCTTTGTACACCTTTGCTTCCCTCCTAGTGGGTGGGTTATCTTGTGAGTTTGGTTCTTGATCACCAAGCATGTTTTGCATTTGTATATCATTGCTTTTCATCTGTCTATTAACCAAAAGTACAAAAATATTGTCATCTAACCATGTTACTTGCAGATGAAGCCAGCTAGGTCAAAACAGTCAAAGCAGTCATTGAGCAGTGGATGGTGGCCATTCTTGAATAATTTGGGCACCATGATCATTCATCAAGAGTTCATATGAGTTGTGACATCATTTTGAATCAAGATATCAAGTGGTAGGGTCTTGGAAGTCATCAGAACATGGTTCAGTCAACCAAAACTCTAGCAAAGTCAACTGTGGTCAACTGTGCATTTAATCAGTGATTTGATGGTGGGAATTGGTTTGAGAGGTCTCATTCATGTCCATATAAGCCTCATATAACATGTCAAGCATCCAAAGTGAAGAATTTGGGGTCAGATGAGAAATTTCCAAAAATAGAAAGTTGACCTGTAATTGGAATTTGCCAAAAATGGAAAATTCTTCTCCTCAAATTTACATCATCATACAAGCTTCAAATGAATTTTTGTCCAACATGAAAGTTGAAGATATTGTTCTCCCATTTCCAAAAAGTCCAAGAACACTCATTTCTCATTTATGGTTGGCAAGTTATGATCAAATCATTCTCAAAAATTTTTGAACTTCAAAGTGAGATAACTTTCAAACCATTTGGCCAAATTGAGTGAGGTTTTTTGCTACAAGTCATATTTGATGTGCTCTATCCAAATCCTTCATCACAATTCACCAAAAATCAACCAATCAAAATGGCCTTTTTCAAGTGGCTTGAATTTAAAATGAGGGAGGTGAAAAAGTGGACTTTCAAATTAACCATTTCCTACACTTTTTACCATTTGCCAATGTTCAGAAATCATGTTTTGGATATGTCTAAGCCCAATTTTCGCACTGTAGCACATGCACATGCAATTTGAGTTAATTTCACTAATTGGCCAAAACATTTCCATTTAAGTTAATTTCAATTACCACTTCCTTAACCAATCTTATGCATCATTAAACAGAGTATATATGCTTCATTTCTGACTGCAAAAACCCTAGCCACTATTCACAAACCAGATCAAAACTTGATTTTCTCTCAAAACACTGAATTCTTCATCTGAACCTTTTTCTGAAAACCTTCAAAGAACTCGTGTTCCTGAGCTTTGTTTCATCATCTACCAACCTTTTGGAAGCCATTGCAAGCACCATTTCATAACTGTAAAGCATCAAAGTACCACTGTTCCATTGAGCTTCTCACATGGCAGTTTGAATTTGGAGCTGAATCGTGCTAGCTGAGCTTCAAGTTCTCCTTCCATTCACCAATACAAACATTATTGTGCATCTGTTTCAGCTTGTTGTGGCCAGAAAATCACCATTCCAACACTGTTCTTCAAGCTAGGTAAAATTTCAAACCTAACCATTCTTGAAATGTTGATATGCTTATTAAAGACCCTTTCATGCTGAGTACAATGAAACTTAAATCGTGGAAAATGGTTGATTATTGAGAGAGAAACACTGTTTTGAAGTTTGTTGGTTAAATGTGTTTGTGCTCGATTCATCCTTGTTAGCATGAGTTAATGAAAATTAATGTTGGAATGTTGATGTACTCTGTTAGATGAACACAATGGTATGTCGATTTTTGATTTTTGTTGCATTTCGTTCTTACTGAAATCTGGAGATGATGATGATGAACAGTGGCGATAAACCCTAATTTCTTAAACCCAGAAAACGTGTTTTGGTTGCTGGAATTTTTCTTTTTTGCATGCAGTCACTATTCCATTGCCATGAAGCGAATCCCTGGACGCCACCTCACTAAGTGAAATGCGGCGTTTCACTTAGTGAGTCCAATATTTACCAAAATGCCACGGCCGGTTTTATTATTCATTTAAATCATTTTCTTTTTCAATTATTATTTCATTTGGTTTGGCAAACTTAGAAAATTCATAAGTTCTTCAATTTTAATCCAAATTTGATGGGATTTTTTGTGAAATGCTCCTCATGATCTCTAGTTTATTATGATGATTTTTCCAGAATTTTTGCACGTGTGGATTTTTAAATGTGCTAGGGTTTGTTCATGTTGTCCATTTTGTGTATGCCATGCCATTTTGCTTGTGAAATGATGATACTTAATCCAATGAGGCTGGAATTTTTTGTGCTTAAACTAGACATGTTTATGGTGATTTTGGTGTAGAGTTTGTGAATTTATCATTGCTGGTTGATGAGATATGATTTTTTGAATAGAGGTGTGACAATTTGTGTCACACCATTCATGTCCAACTTCATGATTTTAATTACCATGCTTATTGAACTCAAAATGGTCTGGGTTTTTGCATGAAGATACTTATGGATGTTGCGAATACATGTGAATTTTTCTGGAATTATTGATGGCATTTCCTATTTGATTGGAATTTTCTCCCCTGTTTGGTCATTTGTTGACTTTTTGTGATACATGTTCTCATTTGATTTGTGAAATCCTCATGCTTAATTGGATGGACTTGAAATTTGACATGTGAATTTCAGACATCTTAAAGTTTGTCATGGTTTTAGTCCCATTCATTTATCATGTGTTGTCACTGTTTTATGATTTATTGAAGTTGGTGCATGTTTTGATGCTTTGTATGAGTTTGCTTGAACATGCTTTGACTTTCTGATTTTCATTGACCTATTTACTTTGATCCAAATGAGCTGAAATTTGGTATGCTTATCATGTTATGGATGATGTTTGATCATGAGTTATTTGAGAATTTTTTGAAATATTTGTGATTGGATTTGACTTGAATCTTTCTGTTGACTTCTTTGAGGTTCTATATGACATGCCTTGACCTAATTTGTTTGTGAAATGATAATGATGAATGATATGAACATGAAAACACTTGGGTTTGTTTCTTAATTGTTTGAACTTGATTTTGGATATCTTTCACTTGCTGTTTTGGATTTCTTATCTCTTTTTGACCCTAGGCTTGTCCTAGTGGTCTTGTTTCTCATGTTTAAGTTTGCTTTTCAGGTTAAGAAGCAAATGCCTTAAGGAGACTTATGCAAGTTGCTTGAGTTTGATTGATTATCATGAACTAACTTGTTTGTTTTGTAGGATGCTTAGCTCATATGCTTTGAGCTATGTGCATTGCACATTTGACTGATTGTGTTGACTGTTGATCCTTATCTTATATTGGTTTTGTATTTGAGTTGTATACTGATTCTATTTGATTGATTTCAGGTACCTTTAGTTGCTAATAGTTCTTTGAGAACTTGCATTGCTTTGCTTGATAGCATTTGCATTGAGGTAGAATCTCTTTTCTTCATGTAGTCTGGAAGACCTGGCCTGTTACTTGGCCAGGCAACTGTCTGAAGTCCTCCTTAAGAGGCAATGTTTGTGCTTGTTTACTTTTGTCCCAAGCAGGAAAAGTCCTTTGAATAAGGCAATTGGTAGACAAAAGAGATATGTAGCCTATCTCCTACTATTCTGTGAGTCACTCACCTTGCTCACACCACATGTGTTGATGCATAGTGAGTAAAAACCCAAGATCTATAGAGTTTAACTTGTGGAGAGAGTTCCTACTTTCTGAACTCCCACACCTTCTATCATTTGAAGCTCTCCCTGACCAGGGATAAGAGCATGAGGCACACCCCTCATATCCTTTCATCTGCTTCACCTTGGCTCTCAATGTCAAGGTTAAGAGCACCATTAACCCTATTCCAGTTGGCTTCAATTCCCACCCTTTGTATGAGCCTTATTGCTTGGTTATAGTGTGTGCTGAATGACTTTGATTGATTGATTACTTAGTTCATTTGTACATGTTTGCTTGTATGCTTTGTGCATTTATCATCATTAATTGCTCATTAGTGCATGATCATTTCATTTGTCTTTGTGACATATCTTTGTTGTTTGCCCATGGAGGACAATTGTAAGGCCATTTATTGGCCATTGTTCCTATGATATGGAAGTGAGTATAAGACCATTTCATTGGCCACTCATCTTCTCTTTGCTTGATGCATTTGTTTGATTCATGTGAGGAGACAATTGTAAGTCCATGTAATTTGGCATTTGTTTTCCTATGATCATATGTTGGAGGTTAGAGTAAGCCCAGATAGATTGGCATCTCACATCCAAGTGTTTGCTTTGTTGTTGGAGATTGGTATAAGTCCAGATAGATTGGCATCCGGTATCCACTTTTTATTTCTTTGTTGAGGAGATTGGTATAAGTCCATAGAGTGGCCTCTGATATCCAGTTCTGTTTTAGGAGATTGGTATAAGTCCAGTGATTGGCATCCGGTATCCGCTTTTGTTGACTTTCCTCTTTTGCTTTGCTTGTTTATTATTGCTTATTGCCTATCCCAAAGGACACACTTGAATCATCTCTTATATGATTTCAAGAGGTGAACCTTCTAGGAAGTTTTACACTCCATCTTCAAGAGGTGCAAACATCTTCATGCTTTTAAATTAAAAACCTGGACCCCAAGTCCTTGACTTTTTCAAACCCCATTTCATAATACTTCTTTTGAATCAATCTTAATCATACTTTGACCCTCCTTTTGTGAATAATCATAATCAATTAACTTCACCCATTCAATTGTTTTGTGGCTTTGTCCATTCTTGTTAAGTTTTCATACATTAGCCATAGGTTTGATTTATCCTAGTTGGTTGATGTTAATCTCACCTATTTGTCCTTAGTTGATTGAATTGTAAGTCTTCCTTGCTTATTATAGGGTTAACCCCTCACTAGCAAGTTGAAGCTTTTCTCACATGGTGGACTTGTTGTTTGTATAAGGTTGAGTTTTCTCCCGTGGATAACGTAAGACCTTAGGGCTTGTGTTTAAAATTGAATCCACTAACTTTTGAAAATCTTTTAGCCGAACTACGGCGTTTTGATCCTTACCTTTGATGGAAGGTACGTAGGCAACGGGTTCATCCGTTCGAACACAAAAACAATAAAAATTGTATATTCTTTTCTCATCATCCCAATCATGTTTGCACAATAAATATTTCATAAACAAATAACAATTTTATACAACAAGGGTGAAAAGGGCTCCCTAGGAGTACCTAGGACGTAGTGGGTGCCTAACACCTTCCTATTGCGTAATTTACCCCTTACCCAGACTCTCTGATCTTTTCATTAGTTTTCTACGCGTAAAACTTCTTAGGCTTTTGTTCGCTTTTTAGCCAGTCCTTTGGATAAATAAAAGTGCGGTGGCGACTCGATTCATTGTATGCTTTGCTTATGGTTTAATCAATAAATCATATAGTGACGAATACACCGCTACACC
Source organism: Lathyrus oleraceus (assembly GCF_024323335.1). Classification (NCBI taxonomy): domain Eukaryota; kingdom Viridiplantae; phylum Streptophyta; class Magnoliopsida; order Fabales; family Fabaceae; genus Lathyrus; species Lathyrus oleraceus. Next base: position 392,943,748 of record NC_066580.1, read on the forward strand.
TAGCACAAAAACACACACATTAAAAGGTTCTATTAACAATCAGAGAATAGACAAGAGGGAGTTTCGAATATGGTCCTTTCAAAGTCATCTCCAACATTAAGCATTCTAAAGGCATGGGGCCTAGTTGCTCTTTGACATTTTAAGCATTCTAAAGGCATGAGGCCTAATTGCTCTTTGACTCCAAATTTGCATAGGGAAGGTCCTAAAGTCTAAGTCCATTTTGTCCAATTCTTGCATTTGGTTCACAATAAACAGACAAACACAAGCACAAAAGACATATACACAATTATACGCTCAAGTGAGCAAAAGGCAAATGGCATTAACATAAACATGTGCTCAAGTGAGCAAAGGGAAAAAGCAAATGGATAATATGTACAAGGATAATAAATTGCATAAATGTAAAGTTCAAAAAGTAAATGTTTATGGTTAATGGTTAGTGTTAGTAGTTAGTGTGCCATAAGGCAAATTTAGCGCTATGTTAAGCAATCGTAATTGGACTTATGTAGAAGTCATAACTATCTGAGGCTGGTCAATAATAATGTAGGCAAACAACACAAGTTAGAAGTCTTGATTAGTGAACCAAGTTCCAACAACTTGTCATGCCAAAAAGAAGAAGAGAATTGATCTTGTATTGGTTTAAGTCTTTTGCATGATTTAGGAAGTAACTTATCCTTAATGCAAAGCCATTCACTTGATCATTTGATCAAGATGAATTAGATTTGAATCAAGGAAGATTAAACCTCCCTAATCAATGCTAACTTATAAACCTTCAACTCATTGATCAAAAAGAAGAAAGAAGAAGAATAATAATAATAATGGAAAATGGAAAAGGAAAGAAGAAAGTGCATTAAATGAAATAAAATATACCAATCAACAAGTGTTGACCAATGACATTGAGGATCATGGTCAAACAATCAAAAACAGAAGTGAGATGAAGATTGGAAGTCAAGAAATGAACAAAATATTTTTGGCATTTTTTAATATTTAAAATAAACTTGAATTAAAATAATAAAGAAAGGTCAAACTTCAAAATCACTTCAAATCAACCTTGAAAGGTCCAAGTGATTTATCCCTAGTTCAACAAGGTCAGACAAAGTTTGACAAAAAAATTCAGTATTTTTAAAAGTCAGAAACTATTTTTAATCAATTAAAAATGAATAAAAAATACCTAATTGAACCAAAATCTCGTATAAATATCAAATCAATTAATAAATTGATTAGAATATTTTTCATATATCCATCACCATTCAAATAGATTAGGAAAATATATTTGTATTATTTGAATATTAAAAACTATTTAAAATAAATTAAAAATAACCAGAAAAGAGAAAAATTCATAAAAAATATCAAATGATGAAATAAAAAATATTAAAAATCATTTTTAGAAACTAGAATTCAAATGGAGAAGAATGCAATTGATCCCATATTTTTTGGGATTAAAATGAAGAAGTTATGAATTTTTGAAAATAAAGGAAATAAAAGAAATAAAATCAGAAATTAAGAAAAGAGAAAAAACCAGGAGCGTCTGATCAAGCCTCATTAATTGACGTGGCTGATCAAACGCTCCACATGCGCGCGCTCACGGTAGGCTTGAGTCAATGAGAAACACGTGGTATTTAAAAAAGTCATAAAATCCAAGGGTGGAGATTAGATCTGGAGATGCCATCACACGGTCCACAATCCATCTGGCAAAGGGACGGTGGCCGGAGCCACCGTCTTCTCCGGTGAGCATCAAGATTCCGGTGACATTGGAAAACTGGGGTGATGTACATCACCCCTGTAACCTTGGATTGTACTCAAAGTTTCTATGGAGTGAGAAATCAGAGTTGGAAAATCCAGGTACATGAACTGAAATTCATCAAAACATAAAATCAAAGCCACCACTGGCTTGCCTCTCAGGTGAGGACTTCAGAAAACACATTGGCCAGGCAAATATATCAAAGGCTAGTGAGTTTCGAAGAAAAAACCAGTTGATGAACAACCTTGGATTGTGAAGATTTGATCTCTTTTCCTTGCTTCCTCTTGCGAAACAGAAGTTCAATGGATCATGTGAGGAAGGTCTAGGAACTTTAGATCTAGAGATTCAACCAAATTCAGTTGAATTTCAGATCTGAAAATTTATGAAATGTGAACTAGTTCCTTTGGTAATGGCTATGGATTCAGTTGTGCAGCATATCAGGCGCCTTTAGGTTGAAATTTGATGGAGGTATGCATCTCTATTTATAGCTGCAATTGGCTGAATGAGTGAGTTTCCTCGTGTGCATGGCAAGTGGATATTCTTTGCATGGGCTTGCATGATCATGTAGAAGGCCCAAACTCAATTGCATTTGCATGCTGATGACCAAACAATTTGAAATGGACGTGTAGTTGGCAATGTAATGGCTTGTGCAATGAGTTTCAACATGTTATGCATAATTATGCCCAAAACTTCACCTCTTCGAAAATGCCACTTGAAAAATTGAAACATAGGCATGTGGGTAATGTTTGGAAAGTTCTTGACATAAGGAACAAATGTTATGTTGGTCCAAAACTCATTTGGAATGTGGAAATTTATGAAAACAGGCTATGAAGTTCATAGTGCAAAACATGCCTTTGAGAATTTTGCAAAATTGGTCCAACTTCAAGCCCTTCTGTTTTGATAATGCAAGCATCAAATGGAAAAACCTCCAACATCCAAGTTGTATATCTTTTCAAGACAATCAAAATGGACTTAAATTTTGCATCATTTGGGTTTTTGATGAAGGAGTTATGGGCACTTGAAGTTGGACTTTTTTGCCTTTCAATGCATTTGGTCCATAGTGACCTATAATGTTTTGCATTATCATATGTATTTCCTTTGAGATTATGAAATTTTGTTCAACATAACATTTGAGGTAGACATCATAATATTTCCAATTCATTTGATTCCACCTAAAAATCATAAAAAATGAATGAGTTATGTTCTTGGGAGATTGACCCAAAATTAGGGTTTTAGTCAAAATGACCTATAATGTCTTGGAATGGGAGATGACCTTACAAGCTTCAAATCAATTTTGTATGAACATGAAAGTTGTTCATATTGTCATTAAGAACACGTTTTCTTTTGGGATCATCTCCATTTGACCAACACATAAAAATATAGGTCTCAGTGCATTTCAAAATAGTCAGATGAATTGACCGATCCACTTCTCAAGTCCACAACTCATATCTTGATGAATTGATGATTGAGGACACTCAAATAAGTTCAAATATGCATGAAATGATGAATTAAAGAACTTCCCTTGATTGTATTTGACCATGGGTTGAGGTTGCTTCATGAGCAAGGCACACTTGGTACACAGATGAATTAGGGTTTCCTTGGGAACAAACCTCAAACCCTTTGACTTGCTTTGATCAAAATGATGAATTGAGATACTTGGGAGGCATATTTGATGGATGAGAGCTTTGGGAACCATTGCCATACTTGCTTTCATCTTCTCTTGACCATATCTTTGCACAAATGATATCATAGAAGCTCTTGACCTTGTGATTGCTCAAGCTACAAACAAAAGATGTTAGTGACATATTTTTGTGCTTTTGGTTAGTAAACAAAATAAGAAAAGCAATGATATAAAATTCAAGCATGCTTGGTGATGTCAAACCACTCACAAGAGGTCTCATCCAAAGGCAAGGGGAACCAAGATGCTCATGATCCTTGAGGCTTTGCAAATGCAATGTTATGATGCCATGAGGGATCTTAGGGACAAAATTGGGGTCTTACAGATGCCCCTATTTAAGTTCATTCTGGCCAGAGAAGTGAAGGTTAAAATCTTCATCTCGACGAGGTAGAATGGGCTTAAATAATAACAAAGAGACGAATTTTGGTCCCTAAGAGACCTCATGATGCAAATGTATGTATGCAAAAGGTAATATTCTGTGGAGATATGTGTCCACAAAGAAAGAAAAGAAGTCAGGAGAAATTGATAATCCATATGAGTAATTTACTCCATGGGACAGAGACTCTGGGGACTCTCATGAGGATAGAAGAGGAATAAAATGCGTGAGCAGGTCACGACTCAAAGCTTGGGGAGCAGAAATAAATGGAAAGACCCGAGCTGACTCAAAGGCGCATGTATTGGGGAATATGCCAATACAACAGAAATTATCCATAACGGATACTTCGGATAAAAATCCGGACTCAGGCTGGGAGAATCCACTAAGGGACCTCGCTGGGGAAAGCCAGAACAAAAACTCCTCTGAGGAAGCAACAGGATGAGGTATTACCGGTTACTGGGTAATAAGCTCAAAGAGACATATGATCTGAACACCGGTATAAGGGTGGGAGAACAAGATGCTCGGGAAGAATGAATATCTAAGATCGGTATAAAGGTGAGAGATATCAAACATCCGAAATCATCTGAGGAAGACCTAAAAAGGTATACTTCAGCTCAGAAAAATCTGACTCCGCAGGGGACAAAAAAGTCATAGTAGGGAGCAGGGAGGAAGGAACACTAGGGATACCGGTTACTGGGCATATAATAGGTGACCAAACAAAGCGTGAATTGGGGAATATTCCCTAAACACTCATCATCCAAAAGAGGGCTAAGAGCAAACTAAATTATAGGATGGACATTCGATTCCATAACAGGGATACGAATCTTACTCAACTAGGGAAGAACGAGAGGCTTCGACCAAAGAGTGCATGAGATATATCATCTATTACCGTTAGAACATAGATAATATACTCGCATGGAAGATTATCCACAACCGGTTACTGGGTTAATAAAGGATAAATCGTCCGACAAAGAAAGGCATCGGAATACCGAATCTCGGTATATAATGATGACCAATCCAGGGGAGAAACCATCGTTACCCACAACAACGGGTCGACGAGAGATGACTTGCTGGGGATAAATTTCTTGATTAGAGCGATTATCCAAAAGATGAGGGAATATCAGCACCGAATATTGGATGAAGATAACCGTCAAGGAGGGGATTACATCTACTGGATACTCGGTAGAAAACCACGGAGAAGTAACCGTCATTGGTTAGGATGAGCAAAAGGTTAACTCTGCAAGGGGATAAAATAGTAGGGTTTATAACTACCGGTATGAAGGTAGAGAATCACAAAAATAGGACTTATAACCACCGGTATTAGGGTAGAAGGCCACAGAGTCCGCCAGGGTAAGATGAATAATTACTGGTTACTGAGCAATCATTCATTTACACCACAGGGGAGTGCAAGAAGCAGCCAAAAGAGGCCAATCTAGGATCAGACTAGATGGGCACGCTGAAACAAAACTTGTCCCGATGAGGATATAACTCAATGGGGAACTCCATCCCAATATTTGTGTTAGGAGGAAACAGAAGCAACCATCATCCACGAGGGTATAACTCAGTGGGGAATATGGAAGGAAAGATGAACACTTTCTGCTTATGGGGCTGACCCTATATGGAGAGATCAACCACCAACATCTGCTTGGGGAACATAACACCCTCAAACAAGAGATAACAAAACAAAGATATATGTCAAACAAATGCGACATGAATGTTATCAATATGCGCATATGTATGGTTTATGTATGATGAATGCTGACAAACAGACATTTCTAACACAAACAGGTCCAATGAACAAGTACACAAACATCCGGTACTACATCTCAAGAGAGAAAACCAGGACCACATGGATCTTCGCAGGGGAATGAGCAAAACCTTCCAGCTGGGGACGAAGATCATCAAAATCCGCCATGGATACACTCTACTGGGGAAATTATCAGAGAGGATCAGGGAACTCCGTGGGGAACAACCACCAAATCAGAAGTTTCCAAGGGTCATCAAATACTATCCCAAATAATGAGATCACATTTGCTGAGGAGGCAGAATCACTACTCTACTGTAAGAAGGAGGGATGAATAAATCTTCCCCACACTCCGCTAGGGGAAGAAACCACAAAAGGCTCAGGAGGAAGAGGACACCAACATGCCAGGAATATGAACAACTGCCTTACCCTGTCAAGAATCTTACCATCCTTGGGAGAACACTGAAGACATCCTCAGTATCCCTTTATCATTGTGAATGTTCAATTTGTTTTAAAAAAACAAATTATGAAAAATTCGATTAAAACAATGATATTTTTTTTCAATTAAAACATGCAAAACATTTGTTGAATAGAAACAAATAAGAGTGCAAAAAATTAGATAAAGGCTCAAATTTATTTGATAGGATGGTAGCCTGCAAATGGCAAGACTCCATAGATCTTTTCAAATTTGAAATTGGTGATATATATTGGAAAAAGGCTACATTGAACATAATGACCATTTCTCCCCCAATTCTGAATCCGATGTATTTGAAGCTTTGGTTGATGATGACTGAGCAAGAATCTCTGACGGATGTCAGTTGTAGAACACAGTTTTGTCAAGATGCAGTTACTTGCCAAAATCCCTATTTTTTTGCCTAGATTGCCCAAGGGTGAGGTACTCAATCTAGCGGGATACATATATTCAATTTTTTTATGTCTCTAACTTTTCCCTGGATCGCCCTTTCGGGTTTTCAATCCACCGAGACGCTCATTTTTGCCTAAGTCGCCCTTTCGGGTTTTCAACTTAGCGAGCTATTCTGTTTTTATTCATTTAGGAAAAGTATTTCTTGACTGCATCTAAATTTACAGGACGAGTGAAATCTTCCCCATCCATAGTTGTTAGTATCAATGCACCACCTGAAAAGGCTGTCTTAACAACGTGTGGACCTTCATAGTTTAGAGTCCACTTGCCCCTGGAATCGGGCGCGAAAGATAAGACTTTCTTGAGCACAAGGTCACCTTCTCGGAACATACGAGGCTTGACCTTCTTATCAAAGGCTTTCTTTATCCTTTTCTGATATAACTGAATGTGGCACATGGCAGTCAATCTCTTCTCTTCTATCAAATTCAACTGGTCATAACGACTCTGAACCCATTCAGCATCAGTCAACTTGGCTTCCATCAAGACTCTCATTAATGGGATCTCCACCTCTACTGGGAGCACAACCTCCATGCCATATACAAGAGAAAAAGGGGTTGCCCCTATTGAAGTGCGGACAAATGTACGATATCCATGTAAAGCAAATGGCAGCATCTCATGCCAATATTTGTACGTGACAACCATCTTCTGTATAATTTTCTTGATATTCTTATTAGCAGCTTCAACAGCCCCATTCATCTTGGGTCTGTAAGGAGAAGACTTATGATGCGCAATCTTGAACTCGCTACACAACTCTTTCATCATCTTGTTGTTCAAGTTAGATCCATTATCAATAATGATCTTATCTGGCACACCATATCGGCATATGAGTTGATTCTTGATAAATTTCACAACCACCTACCTGGTCACGTTTTTGTATGATGCCGCTTCAACCCACTTAGTGAAGTAATCAATTGCTACGAGAATAAATCTGTGACCATTAGACGCTTTCGGCTCTATCATGCCAATCATGTCGATTCCCCACATGGAGAAAGGCCATGGGGATGAAACCACATTCAGAAGTGTAGGAGGAATATGAATCTTATCCGCATAAATCTGACACTTATGGCATTTCTTCACATATTTGCAAAGTCAGACTCCATTGTCAGCCAATAGTAGCCTGCTCTCAACATCTTTCTAGTAATGGCATGTCCATTGGAATGAGTACCAAATTAACCCTCATGGACCTCAGTCATCAACAGGTCTGCTTCGTGTCTATCCGCGCATCTAAGCAACACCATGTCAAAATTTCTCTTATAAAGCACATCACCATTGAGGTAGAAACTTCCTGATAATCTCCTCAGAGTCTTCTTATCTTTCACAGATGCCCCAGGCGGGTAAATCTGGCTCTGAAGGAAACACTTGATGTCACAGTACCATGGCTTATCATCTTTTACTTCTTCTACTGCAAATACATGAGCTGGTCAATCGAAGCGCATCACAATGATATTGGGAACTTCATTCCAAAGACTTACCACAATCATTGAAGCAAGTGTAGCAAGAGCATCGGCCATCCGATTCTCATCTCGAGGAATATGATGGAAGTCAACCTCAGTAAAGAATGTCGAAATCCTCCTCGCTAAATCCCTATATGGAATAAGGCCAGGCTGATTCGTTTCCCATTCACCTTTAATCTGATTAACAACGAGGGCCGAATCACCATAAACATCGAGATGCTTGATCCTAAGATCAATGCACTCTTCCAATCCCATAATACAAGCCTCATACTCAGCCACATTATTCGTGCATTTGAAAGTTAGCCTTGCTGTAAAAGGAAAATGTGTGTCCTAAGGAGTAATAATCACTGCCCCAATACCATTTCCATATTGACTTATAGCGCCATCAAGTACCATACTCCAACGAGAACCAGGCTCTGGCCCTTCATCGAGCGTAGGCTCATCACAGTCTTTCATTTTCAAATACAGAATCTCCTCATCTGGGAAGTCATACTGAACGGACTGATAATCCTCAATCGGCTGATGTGACAAATGGTCAGCCAAGATACTACCCTTAATAGCCTTCTGAGCTCGATACTCAATATCATACTCGGATAACAACATCTGCCAACGGGAAATCCTCCCTGTTAAAGCAGGCTTCTCGAAGATGTACTTGATTGGATCCATTTTGGATATCAACCAAGTCGTATGATTCAACATGTATTGGCGTAAGCGCTTAGCAACCCAAGCCAAAGCACAACATGTCTTCTCAAGCATTAAGTATCGAGACTCACAATCAATGAACTTCTTGCTCAAATAGTAGATTGCATATTCTTTCTTTCCCGATTTGTCTTGCTGACCAAGGACACAACCCATTGAGTCTTCAAGAACTGTCAGATACATGATCAATGGTCTCCCTTCCACAGGCGGAGACAGGATCGGAGGCTCAGACAAATACTCTTTAATACTATCAAAAGCTTTCTGGCAATCCTCGGTCCAATCATGGGATTGATCTTTCCGGAGGAGCTTGAATATCGGCGCACATGTGGCAGTCATGTGGGATATGAATTTGGAAATGTAATTCAAGCGGCCAAGAAAACCTCGGACTTGCTTCTCAGTTTTGGGCGCGGGCATCTCTTGTATTGCTTTGACCATTGCAGGATCAACCTCAATACCTCTTTCACTAACGATAAAGCCCAATAGCTTGCCGGAACAGACTCCAAATGTACACTTGTTGGGATTCAGACGAAGCTTATACTTCCTCAAACGCTGAAAAAGCTTCAACATGTGTTCTACATGTTCAACTTCCGTTCTCGACTTAGCAATCATATCATCAACATATACCTCGATCTCCTTATGCATCATATCATGAAACAAAGTAGTCATAGCTCGTTGATACGTGGCTCCGACGTTCTTCAAACCGAAGGGCATCACTCGATAACAGAATGTTCCCCAATGTGTGATGAATGTTGTCTCCTCCATATCCTCGGGTGCCATTTTAATCTGATTATATCCGGAAAATCCGTCCATAAATGAGAAGACTTTGAATTTAGTTGTATTATCTACCAGCATATCAATATGTGGTAGTGGAAAACCATCTTTCGGGCTAGCTTTATTCAAGTCTCTATAGTCCACACACATCCGGACTTTTCCATCTTTCTTAGGCACGGGCACAATATTGGCCACCCATTAAGGATATGTAGAAGTCACCAGAAACCCCGCATCAATTTGATTTTGAACTTCCTCCTTCATTTTCACTGCCATATCAGGATGAGTTCTTCTGAGCTTTTGCTTCACAGGCACACACTCAAGTTTCAAAGGTAGGAAATGTTGCACGATATCAGTATATAGACCAGGCATGTCTTCGTATGACCAAGCGAAGATGTCAACATATTCTCGTAGCAACTCAATCAACCCCTTCTTAATAGATTCTTCTAGGAGTGCCCCGATCTTCACTTCTCGCACACAATCTTCAGACCCCAAATTGACTGTTTCCAGATTCTCAAGATGTGGCTGAATGATCTTCTCTTCATGCTCAAGTAGACGAGTAATCTCGTCAGGAATCTCTTCAACATCATCTTCTTCCGCCTTAAATACAGGGAATTCAAAGTTGGGAGATGGTGTTGGATCATTATGTTCAATGGGTTTGATCAACCTGCATAATGATTTTGGATATAAAGAGCTTTTAGAATTCAAGCAAGGCAACTCATTATGTAGATGAAAAGATTGATTTTATTCTTATTTTTTTTAGGGTTTTATGTGATCACCAATTTCATGTAAAAAGCAACAAGGGAAAATAATTGGAAAAACAAACATTTAACATGAATTTATTGAATGAAAATATCATTGCATTTATGCGCCAACAATGTCATCACTCCTCCTTTTGGCATGGGAGAAGGGTTTTCAAACACAATGAACATTACTTTGACTTATGGATAATTGTTGGAATATCCACAGAGACCCAATTATTGCAGATCCCTCCAGGGATAATGAAATTACCAGAATCCTCTTCGTCCTCTTCCACAATGGCAGCAGCTTCTTCGTCTTGACTGGTGTGGATAAATCCACCACTCTTGAACAAACCTTACTTGTTGAAGACCCCAGAAGAATAGTCTATGCCAGCCCGGGACTTGTTGTCTTCCAACTTGATCATTTGCCCCAATCCAGCAGTTGCACCATGCTCAATGGCCAACTTTGCGTCTTTATAGGAAGCAAATGAAGGAGTTCTCTTCTCGACATGTTCAGCAATAGATAAAGCTTGGAACGGAGTTCCAACTTCATCCTCAGCATCTATATATGAGAAGGAAGACAAATGGTTTACCAGGAGAGCCTTTTCTCCCCTACCACCACCAGCTTCTTATTCTTCACAAATTTCAGTTTCTGATGTAGGATGGATGTCACGGCACCAGCCTCGTGAATCCATGGTCTGCCTAAGAGACAACTATACGATGGGTGAATGTCCATAACCTGGAAGGTAATCTGGAAATCACTTGGTCCGATTTTGACTGGGAGATCAACCTCACCAATCACAGTTTTGCGAGACCCATCGAAAGCCGTCACAACTACTCCACTCTGCCTCATGGGAGGCCCTTGATATGATAACTTCGCGAGAGTGGTTTTCGGCAATACATTCAATGATAAACCAGTGTCCACCAACACATTGGACATGGCATCATCCTTGCAGCTCATAAATATGTGTAATGCCAAGTTGTGGTCTCTTCCCTCCTCAGGGAGATTAGAGTCACAAAAACTCAAATTGTTACAAGCGGTGATGTTTGCAACAATGCTATCAAATTGTTCTAGTGTGACATCGTGATCTACGTACGCCACATCCAACACCTTTTGCAGAGCTTCTCGGTGTGGTTCTGAATTCAAAAGTAGTGATAACACAAATATTTTGGATGGCGTTTGTAGAAGCTGGTCTACAACGTTGTACTCGCTACTTTTGATGAGCCTCAGCATCTCATCACAATCTTCTTTCGTATTGCCACTCGGGCCAGCAGAAGCAAGAGTTTTCAACATAGAGGAGGGCTTAGCAACAAATGCCGGATTCGGAGTGCTCATAGCATTCCCAATCGTGAGTTCTACAAAATCAGTATCAACACTTCCTCGGGCATCCACTTGAGGTTTCACCGGAGCTGAAAATACACGAACGCTGCGGGTCAAACTACTGACGTCAGCAATGTTAACGACAGATTAAGAGGGAAGAGACACCTCTTCCCCGTTTTCCACTGCTACAGCATTGTAGCGATAAGGAACCGCCTTCTCGGAGGAATACGGTACAGGTTCGGCTGGCTTGATAATGAGAGCAGGAGAAAACTTCTGTTTGCTACCATCATACTTGATGACAAAAGGCTCAGGTATCCGGAATACCGGAGAAATTATGTTGACTTCGAGCTCATCCTCATCAATGTTTCTATTTTGAAGGATCTCAATGACTCCTTCGTCCAAGATCTCTTGAACATCTCTGCGCACCTGGCGACATCCTCTCTGATTAACAGAACATACTCTGCATCTATCATGGTCGTGCTCATAATGACTATAGTCACACAGCAAGCGATGCAACTCAACCAGCGATTGTCGGATATGATTGACATATTTAACTTTGTACTTGCCAGGACAGCCCTGGACCATATTAACAGACTTCCCATGCTCGGGCAATGGGTTCTTCTTCACATTCGGACCTACATCCTCGAAAAACAAAATCCCACTTCTCACAAGGTCTTGCACCTTGGTATTCAGGGGATAACAATTCTCCACATCGTGTTCGGGAGCACCGGAATGATATACACAATGAAGCTCAGGCTTGTACCACCACTGGGGGTTAGCAGGTACAGCGGGAGGGTCTCGCGGAGTGATCAACTTTCTATCGATCAGAGATGGATAAAGTTCAGCATAAGTCATCGGAATTGGATCAAAGGTAACCCTCTTCCTCTCATAGCTGGCGCTGGCATTATTGTTGTTATTATTTCAAGGCTGGTAGGCCTGCTGTTACGGACGATGCTGTTGTTGCTGATATTGTTGAGTTTGTGGTTGTTGATAATGTTGAGCTTCCCTGAAAACCGGTGCTATATGAGCCACCTGATGCTGATTATTGACTGGGCGAGCAATCTTCCTCTTCACAGAGGGTCTTCTTTTGACATGGGAAGACACAGCATGTGCTTCTCCCTCCTTCTTCTTCGTAAAGCTTCCATATCTCTTTGCTGAAGAGCCTTCATCTCGAGTTAAGCGTCCTTCACGGACCCTTTCTTCCAATCTCATCCCCGTATTCACCATCTCGGTGAAGTCTGAGGGAGCACTGGCTATCATCTTCTCATAGTAAAACGAGCTAAAGGTCTTCAAGAAGATCTTGGTCATCTCTTTCTCCTCAAGGGGAGGCACTATCTGAGCTGCCAATTCACGCCATCTCTGGGCGTATTCTTTGAAGGTCTCTTTCTCTTTCTGGGACATCTCCCTCAATTGGTCTCTATCAGGAGCCATATCCACATTGTATTTATATTGTTTGAAGAAGGCCTCGCCAAGATCATTGAAAGAACGGATGTTCGAACTTTCCAAACCCATGTATCATCGGAGAGCGGCACCGGACAGACTGTCCTGGAAATAGTGGATGAACAGTTGATCATTATCAGTTTGTGTCGACATCTTGCGAGCATACATCACAAGATGACTGAGAAGGCATGTGTTCCCCTTATACTTCTCAAAGTCAGGCACTTTGAGTTTAATAGGGATCTTCACGTTGGGCACAAGGCATAACTCAGTAGCACTCTTACCAAAGAAGTCATTCCCCCTCAAAGTGTTCAGTTTCTTGCGAAGCTCAAGGAACTGGTCTTTCATGTCTTCCATCTTCTCATAAACGTCAGGGCCCTCAGATGGCTCAGAATGATAGATGGTATCTTCAACCCTTGGTAACGTATGCACAACGGGAGGTGGCACTGAAAGGACCGGGCTAGATCCCGGCAAAGAAGCAAGAGTAGGAGCAAAACCCTCTGGCATGAAATTGGCGGGCATTCCCCACGGGAACCCGGCTGACATAGATGGCGCAAAATGAGCTCTTGCAGCAGGCACAGTAGAAGTTACGATCTCAGAAATGACCATCCTCTGGGGAGAAGTTGCAGGTGTTGGAGAAGACTGGCTTTGAGCGGCCAAGAATGACTCCATCAGGGCAATCAATCTGGCTACCTCCTCTTTCAGCTCGCGGTTCTCTTGTTCCAAATGATCCATCAGTCTCGAAGAATTGGCTCTGGTGTAGTACCGGTGAGTCAGCTTGTCTTCAAAATAAATGAAGAACACGGAGTTAAACCATAGGACAAAAAGCCTAGAACAAAACCTGATTATGCACATGATGCATGCAATGCTTGTGCCTATGATTTATTTTTATTTCGGAGGAACTTTTAGAGTTCTATTTGCAAATTTTGGGAAATATTACATTCTTTTGTGGGAACATCTCATCAATAATATCTGGGAAATATTTTTACACCAAAGAAGTACAACATTGGTAACCAAGATACAATATAAGAGGAAAGGAAAAAGATCATCCTATGGACCCCTAGAAACAATCATCCAAAGCTCGGGACACAGAAACATACAATGTACGAAGTCTCTTAACCTCCTCCTCATAGGCTGCGTCCATATTTGCCTTCTCATTGGCGAGTCGATCGTACTTTCTCTTCCAAAACTTGGAAGACTGAGGAAGTAGATAAGTCCATGCATCATTAGGATCATCAATAACCTGATGCTCGAGAAACTCAATCAAAGTATCATTCTCCTTAATCTGCTGAAGCAACTCTTCTCGTTCACGGATCCAAGCACGTGAACGGTCTTCGTCTCTCAACTCCTCTACTCCTTGGTCAGGGAGGGTTGAAGGCCCAACCATAACCAAAGGGGTAGGTCTCGGATACTCGTAAGGCATGAGATACTCAGAAGCTCTCCTCCTAACCCAAGCAGTGTAAGGCTCCAAAGCGACACAATTCTTAGAACCCAACTCATTCCTTCCTTTCCTATGAATCTTGCGCCAAGCGCATACCATCCTGCCCTTCAAGCCTTGGGGATCTTTACCCTCCTGGAAGAACACACCTTCTAACAGAATGTTATTGGGTTTATCCTTTAAGGGGAACCCAAGCTAACGACGTGCCAAAACGGGGTTGTAGCTAATCCCACCATATGTACCAAGAAGAGGTACATTGGAGAATTCACCACAAGAGTCGATAATCTGCACACCATCATACACACGGTTGTACCAAGAAATATCATCGTTAGTGAGAGACATAAGTCTCGTGGACCACCGTAGACATCCTTTGTTCTCCTTGAAGGCGACCGTCTATGGTAAGTGAGAAATAAACCACTTATACAACAGAGGCAAACAACACACAATGGCACCACCACCCTTTACATTCCTCATATGCAAAGAAAAATAAGTGTCACCCAACAGAGTCGGAACGGGATTAAGAGTAGAGAAAATCCTAATAGCGTTCACATCCACATCCTTGTCGATGTAGGGGAACAACACTAACCCATAGATGAGAAGTACAAATATGGCCTCAAAGGCGTCCTCCCTCATGGCCTTCCCATACATAGTAGCTTGAGCAATGAGGAACTCAGAAAGGAGACCTTGAATTCCACCTTTGGTAGTCATATGAGCACCAACCAGAGATTCATCTATATGCAACATGTCAGCTATCTCTTGAGAAGTGGGAATACACTCCAAGCCATTGAATGGCAACTGGTCTAGAATAGGTATGCCCACAAGGTAGGCATACTCCTTAAGCGTGGGCAAAAGTTGAAAATCCGGAAATGTGAAGGAACGGTACAGAGGATCATAAAACTGCACCAATACACTCATCAATCCTTCATCCACTTGAGTAGTCAGAAGAGGAAGAAGCTTCCCAAAACGAGCCTTGAAACCCAAGGGATCTAATACATAGGATGTCAAATTCATTAGTTCTTTCAAATCTGGTTGTTTGAAGCTGTACTTCTTTGTATTCCTTCTTTGTCTTTCCATGTCTGAAAATTGGCAAATAGACCTCTTAAGTTCCTTGAAAATTTTCTTATTATTTTGATGATATGGATGCAAATGGGTGCATGAATGCATGAATGCAACAAACACACTCAAGGATCAAGCAAAGCACACCAAACAAAGGTCATGGGATGGATCATATTATCCTTAATATCAATCATCCATTTTGGTGGATTATGATTTACACTTTATCAACACCCAAGTTCTATTGATATTGAGGATACATGAACGGATCAACCATGAATCAAGGGTTTGTTGCAAATCACGGGAATGGAGTCTCGGTTAAGAACCACCCAAAGGGAGTGTACTAGGGTCTAACCTGCCAAACATGTTCTACAGGAGGTTCCCATAGTCATCATCCCATCTTTCGGATATTATCGGATAAACGACTACTCGTATTCCAAAAATATTCTCAAGAGAGACTCTTATGAGTGTAGTATCGCGTAACAATCGTATCAAATCTTACACTTGAACGACTTTCACACTACATCATAAAAATAGGCCAAGATGGGCTTCGTAAACTAAGGTCCTTGGCTTCTAAGGTCTATATTGGAAAGAGTAATGTCTAACCACAACTACTTGTGTGACATTATTAATCCCAACATGACCTCTACCAAGTGAATGGGCTTGCAAGTCAACTTGCTAAGGAATAACTCCACACAAGTCAACAAGACTATGCCATTCTCCTATCCTAAGTGCACTCGAGTTAGGGTATAGAACTCATCTCACAAAGATCACCAAGCATACAAGGAGTTGATATTCAAGCAATTCAATCATTACACACAATACAGTAATCCCAAATTGCACAAAAATACATCACAAAACAATATGCAATACAATACAACACAATATGAAAAGTAGGCAAAACCCACTAGGCAAAATCTTTCCCCAGCAGAGTTGCCACGTTTCTGTAGCGGGGTATTCGTTACCATTAGAGATATTGACTAAATCCAAGGTAAATCATACAAGTCGAGTCGCCACCGCACTTCTATTTATCCAAAGGAATGGTTAGAAAGCGAACAAAAACCTAGAAGTTTTATCAAATCAAAAACTAGTAAAAAAGTCAGAGATCTGGGTAAGGGGGTTGGTTATGTAATGGGAAAGTGTTAGGTACCCAAAACATCCTAGGTACTCCTAGGGAACCCTTTTCACATTGCTTGTAAGGTTGGTATTTTGTGAAAATTTGTTTGTGAAAACATGATTGAAGGGATGAGAAGAGAATGTATAAGTTATTTACATTTTATGTTTGGATGGATAAACCCATTGCCTACGTACCATCTTAAAAAAGATTAGGATCAAAACCTCGTAGTTCGGGGTTAAAATCTCAAAAATGAGTTGGTGAATTGATTGGTCCAAAAGCCTTAAGGTCTTTTGTTATCCAAGGGAGAAAACTCAACCTAAAACCACAAATCCACCATGTGAGGATAGCTTCAACATGCTAGTGAGGGGTTAACCCTATAATACGCATGGAAGACTCATTGTCCATCACTAAGGATATAGGTGAGTATTACATCTACCTCAAGGATAACTCGAACCTAATAGCTAAAGGTTACGAAAAAATTTGATTAATAAGGTGGCCATTGAAACCACAAAAAGTATTTGAATGAGTGGCATTTTCCAATGAAAAGTATTTACAGAATATGGTCAAAGTTGACTTAGATTCAATTCAAAATAAGTGTTATGAAAAGAAAAGTTTGAAAATCAAAAGCATAAGGCTTAGGTTTCTAATGTTGAAAACAAGTGTTAAATGTTTGCCCAAAAAGTTTTGGCTTGGGTTAGAGTGGAGGAAAGAAGAAGAAAGGCTAAATCCTAAACATACAAGGGGTGAGGGATAAAGAATAAAACCACAATGGAGTTCCTTTCTTGAGATCATATTGATGATCCAAGTAGCTCCCATCCTTTGGAATAAGCAATCACACAAGCATAAACTCAAGCAATCAACAATCAAATGAAGCTCTTGGAAAGTCCCTCAAGGTATCTTGGATCCCTCTCTCTTAGAAGCTCATGGTAATGGTTCCTCAATTTGGCTCAATGTTGGAATCCCTAGCACAAAAACACACACATCAAAAGGTTCTATTAACAATCAAAGAATGGACAAGAGGGAGTTTAGAATATGGTCCTTTCAAAGTCATCTCCAATATTAAGCATTCTAAAGGCATGAGGCCTAGTTGCTCTTTGACATTTTAAGCATTCTAAAGGCATGAGGCCTAGTTGCTCTTTGACTACAAATTAGCATAGGGAAGGTCCTAAAGTCTAAGTCTATTTTGTCCAATTCTGGCATTTGGTTCACAATAAACAGACAAACACAAGCACAAAAGACATATACACAATTATGTGCTCAAGTGAGCAAAAGGCAAATGGCATTAACATAAACATGTGCTCAAGTGAGCAAAGGGAAAAAGCAAATGGATAATATGTACAAGGATAATAAATTGCATAAATGTAAAGTGCAAAAAGTAAATGTTAATGGTTAATGGTTAGTGTTAGTAGTTAGTGTGCCATAAGGTAAATTTAGCGATATGTTAAGCAGTCGTAATTGGACATATATAGAAGTTACAACTATCTGAGGTCGGTCAATAATAATGTAGGCAAACAACACAAGTTAGAAGTCTTGATTAGTGAACCAAGTTCCAACAACTTGCCATGCCAAAAAGAAGAAGAGAATTGATCTTGTATTGGTTTAAGTATTTTGCATGATTTAGGAAGCAACCTATCCTGAATGCAAAGCCATTCACTTGATCATTTGATCAAGATGAATTAGATTTGAATCAAGGAAGATTAATCCTCCCTAATCAATGCTAACTTATCAACCTTCAACTCATTGATCAAAAAGAAGAAAGAAGAAGAAGAAGAAGAAGAATGGAAAATGGAAAAGGAAAGAATAAAGTGCATTAAATGAAATAAAATATACCATTCAACAAGTGTTGACCAATGACATTGAGGATCATGGTCAAACAATCAAAAATAGAAGTGAGATGAAGATTGGAAGTCAAGAAATGAACACAATATTTTTGGCATTTTTTAATATTTAAAATAAACTTGAATTAAAATAATAAAGAAAGGTCAAACTTCAAAATCACTTCAAATCAACCTTGAAAGGTCTAAGTGATTTATCCCTAGTTCTACAAGGTCAAACAAAGTTTGACAAAAAAACTCAGTATTTTTAAAAGTCAGAAACTATTTTTAATCAATTAAAAATGAATAAAAATAACCTAATTGAACTAAAATCTCAAATAAATCTCAAATCAATTAATAAATTGATGAGAATATTTTTCATAGATCCATCATCATTCAAATAGAATTGGAATTTTTTTTTGTATTTTTTGAATATTAAAAACTATTTAAAATGAATTAAAAATAACCAGAAAAGAGAAAAATTCAAAAAAAATATCAAATGATGAAATAAAAAATATTAAAAATCATTTTTAGAAACTAGAATTCAAATGGAGAAGAATGCAATTGGTCCCATTTTTATGAATTTTTGAAAATAAAGGAAATAAAAGAAATAAAATCAGAAATTAAAAAAAGAGAAAAAACCAGGAGCGTCTGATCAAGCCTCATTAATTGACGTGGCTGATCAAACGCTCCATATGCGCGCGCTCACGGTTGGCTTGAGTCAATGAGAAACACGTGGTATTTAAAAAAGTCATAAAATCCAAGCGTGGAGATTAGATCTGGAGATGTCATCAGACGGTCCACAATCCATCTGGCAAAGGGACGGTGGCCGGAGCCACCGTCTTCTCCGGTGAGCATGAAGATTCCGGTGACATTTGCAGGTTTTAAAAACTTAATAAAAATGAGCGATCCTCATATTATTGGAAAGTTGGGGTGATGTACATCACCCCTGTAACCTTGGATTATACTCAAAGTTTCTATGGAGTGAGAAATCAGAGTTGGAAAATCCATGTACATGAACTGAAATTCATAAAAACATAAAATCAAAGCCACCACTTGAATGAGTGAGTTTCCTCGTGTGCATGGCAAGTGGATATTCTTTGCATGGGCTTGCATGATCATGTAGAAGGCCCAAATTCAATTGCATTTGCATGCTGATGACCAAACAATTTGAAATGGACGTGTAGTTGGCAATGTAATGGCTTGTGCAATGAGTTTCAACATGTTATGCATAATTATGCCCAAAACTTCACCTCTTCAAAAATGCCACTTGAAAAATTGAAACATAGGCATGTGGGTAATGGTTGGAATGTTCTTGACAAAAGGAACAAATGTTATGTAGGTCCAAAACATGCCTTTGAGAATTTTGAAAAATTGGTCCAACTTCAAGCCCTTCTATTTTGGTGATGCAAGCCTCAAATGGAAAAACCTCCAACATAAAAGTTGTATATCTTTTCAAGACAATCAAAATGGACTTAAAGTTTGCATCATTTGGATTTTTTACGAAGGAGTTATGGGCACTTGAAGTTGGACTTTTTTGCCTTTCAATACATTTGGTCCATAGTGACCTATAATGTTTTACATTACCATATGTATTTACTTTGAGATTATGAAATTTTGTTCAACATAACATTTGAATTAGACATATTACGCTTTCCAATGAATTTGATCCCACCTCAAAATCATAAAAAATGAATGAGTTATGTTCTTGTGAAATTGACCCAAAATTAGGGTTTCAGTCGAAATGACCTATAATGTCTTGGAATGGGAGATGACCTTCCAAGCTTCAAATCAATTTTTAATGAACATGAAAGTTGTTCATATTGTCCGTAAGAACATGTTTGCTTTTGGGATCATCTCCATTTGACCAACACATAAAACGTTAGGTCTCAGTGCATTTCGAAATAGTCAGATGAATTGACTGATCCACCTCTCAAGTCCACAACTCATATCTTGATGAATTGATGATTAAGGATACTAAAATAAGTTCAAATATGCATGAAATGATGAATTAAAGAACTTCCCTTGATTGTATTTGACCATGGACTGAGGTTGCTTCATGAGCAAGGCACACTTGATACACAGATGAATTAGGGTTTCCTTGGGAACAAACCTCAAACCCTTTGACTTGCTTTGATCAAAATGATGAATTGAGATACTTGGGAGGCATATTTGATGTATGAGAGCTTTGGGAACCATTTCCATGCTTGCTTTCATCTTCTCTTGACCATATCTTTGCACAAATGATCTCATAGAAGCTCTTGACCTTGTGATTGCTCAAGCTACAAACAAAAGATGTTAGTGACATATTTTTGTGCTTTTGGTTAGTAAACAAAATAAGAAAATCAATTATATACAATTCAAGCATGCTTGGTGATCTCAAACCACTCACAAGAGGTCCCATCCAAAGGCAAGGGGAACCAAGATGCTGATGATCCTAGAGGCTTTGCAAATGCAATTTTATGATGCCATGAGGGATCTTAGGGACAAAATTGGGGTCTTACACCTTGCTCTAGTTGCAATCGAGATCCTTAACCCCTAGTTAGCCGAACTACGTTTTGCTCTGATTCTCATTCCAGATGAGATACGTAGGCATAAGACGGGACGTCTTACCGAGCACACTTCTCTTTAACCCATAGGTAGCCGAGCTACGAAGACTCTGATTCTCATACTCAGATGAGATACGTAGGCAGTGGATGCGACATCCTTGCGAGTCATTTTCTTTTAACCTTCCTTTTCGTAAATAGTACTTTAGATATACCTACACCATTTAGACTAGAACAACACTTATGAAAAGGGCTCCCTAGGAGTACCTAGGATGTTTTGGGTGCTTAAAACCTTCCCATTGCATAACCAACCCCCTTACCCAGATCTCGGACATTTTTACTAGTTTTTGATTCGATAAAACTTTTAGGTTTTTGTTCGCTTTCTAACCATTCCTTTGGATAAATAGAAGTGCGGTGGCGACTCGACTTGTATGGTTTACCTTGGATTTAGTCAATATCTCTAATGGTAACGAATACCCCGCTACAGAAAAGTGGCGACTCTGCTGGGGACTATCATTTGCCTAGTGGGTTTTGCCTACTTTTCATATTTGTTGTATTGTATGGTATATTGCTTTGTGACATATTTTTGTGTAATTTGGGATTACTGTATTGTATGTAATGATTGAATTTTTTGAATATTAATTCCTTGTATGCTTGGTGATCTTCGTGAGATGAGTTCTATACCCGAACTCGAGTGCACTTAGGATAGGAGAATGGCATAATCTTGTTGACTTATGTGGAGTTATTCCTTAGCAAGTTGACTTGCAAGACCATTCACTTGGTGGAGGTTATGTTGGGATCAATAATGTCACACGAGTAGTCGTGGTTAGGCATTACTCTTTCCAATATATGCCTTAGAATCCAAGGACCTTAGTTTACCACGCCCATCTTGTCCTATTTTTAGGACGTAGTGCGAAGATCGTTCAAGTGTAAGATTTGATACGATTGTTACGCGGTACTACACTCATAAGAGTCTCTCTTGAGAATATTTTTGGAATACGAGTAGTCGTTTATCCGATAATATCCGAAAGATGGGATGATGATTATGTGAACCTCTCGTAGAACATGATTGTCAGGTTTAACCATAGTACACTCCCTTTGGGTGGTTCTTAACCAAGACTCCATGCTCGGGACTCGCAACAAACCCTTGATTCGTGGTTGATCTATTCTTGTGTATCCTTAATATCAATGGAACTTGGGTGTTGATAAGGTGTAAACCATAATCCACCAAAATGGATGATTGATATTAAGGATGACTTGATCCATCCCATGACCTTTGTGTGGTATGATTTCCTTGATCCTTGAGTGTGATTGTTGCATCCATGCATTCATGCATTCATACACATCCATATCATCAACAATGAGAAAATTTTCAAGAAAGTCTGGATCAGAAGTCTGGATCTGGAGTTGAGTTAAAAGATCCCGCAGTGGACAATGTTGGTGGAATCGGGCGATTCACCAGAAGTGGTAGACTGTTCTCACCACCGGTTACCCAATATGATAGTGTTGACGCCGCGGCGAAGGCCAAAGGCAATCAAGTTGTGAATGAGGGTACCTCTGCACCACAGGCTGGTTCTGAGCCTGCTTTTGCGAAAGATGTGGACGAGCTTTTGAGAATTATAAAGAAAAGCGACTATAAGGTAGTCGATCAGTTGATTCAGACGCTGTCTAAGATATGTATTCTCTCACTCCTGCTATGTTTGGAGGAACACCGGGAGGCACGCCTGAAGGTCCTTAATGCTGCATATGTGCCTCAGGAGATCTCAGTAATCCAACTAGAAGGGATCGTTGCAAATGTTGATGCAAGCAACGGGTTGGGTTTTACTGATTCTGACTTGACGCCAGCTGGACGCGATCATAACAAGGCTTAACACATCTCGATGGAGTGTAAAGACACTGTGCTATCCCATTTTCTAGTGGATACAGGTTCCTCTCTCAATGTGCTACCCAAGAGAGCCCTATCAAGGTTAGGTGTAGAAGGTTTGATCTTGAAGCCTTCCGATCTTATGGTGAGAGCCTTCGATGGTTCTAAGAGGTCGGTGTTTGGAGAGGTAGAATTGCCAATTCATATTGGATCACAAACCTTCAACACCGTCTTCTATATGATGAATATTAGTCCTTCGTATAGCTGCTTGCTGGGTCGCCCATGGATCCACAATGCCGGGGCAGTTTCCTCATCCTTGCATCAGAAGATCAAGTTCCCGGTCAATGGAAGAATTATCATTGTCTGTGGTGAGGAGGATATTCTAGTCAGTCACCTGTCTGCATTCAAGTATCTAGAGGTAGAAGGTGAGATTCATGAGACCCTATGTCAGGCCTTTGAGGCAGTTCAAGTCAAGGATGCAGCTACAGTGGAAGAGGTTGAAGCAGGTTCCTCTTTATCGTCCTTCAAGCAGGCACAGGCCTTGGTAAATTCAGGTGTTGCTCCCGGTTGGGGACGTCTGTTGGATTTACCTATAAAGGAAGACAAGTTTGGGATTGGGTATCAACCAGTATTGACTTCTACAACTTCAACGCCTCAGACTCGTCAGGGGCCGATTACTTTCTCCAGTGCTGGCATTATTCAGTATGGCCAGGTCTCTGCAATCAACAAAGAAGATGAGGATAGTGATTGCGACATTGACAACTGGGTGCGTCCAAGGGTCCCGAGTGAAGTTCTCCGCAACTGGTCTTCTGAAGAGATTATCCAAGTCACTCTTCTTAAAGAGTAATTTTCTTTGTTTATTGATGCATATCCAAGTCTTACGTTCCGCCCAAGGCGTGATGACTCATTGTAGGGCTCATCTATGTGGATACCTGCATTCTTTTATCATAAATAAAGGACGTCTTTTTGCATTCAAATATTTTGTTCACTATCTTTCTATTTTTGCAGTTTTCAAAAATAAAAAATATAAAAAAAAAATACATTTGGCAATGTTTTGTTTAGTTTCCACTTCTTGTTCACACTCATAAGCACATACCGTCACTCATGCAGATGCATGTCACTGGATCCTATTGATAACAGTTCTGCTATGGCTCGCTTCGACTTTGAAAATCCAATCCTTCAAGCTGAAGAAGAGGGTGATGAAGACTGTGAACTCCCTGAAGAACTAGCCCGGTTGTTAAAACAGGAGGAAAGGGTCATTCAACCGCATCAAGAGTCTATTGAAGTGATTAATCTCGGCACCGAGGACGTCAAGAGAGAAATCAAGATAGGGGTTGCTTTGGAAGATAATATGAAGAAGGGGTTGATTGAATTGCTGCAAGAGTATGTTGACATCTTTGCTTGGTCTTATCAGGACATGTCAGGACTTGACACAGACATTGTGGTACACCGTTTGCCTCTCAAAGAGGATTGTCCTCCGGTCAAGAAGAAACTTAGAGGAACAAGACCAGAGATGGCTGTTAAGATAAAGGAGGAAATGCAAAAACAGTTGGATGCAGGGTTTCTAGCAGTTACAAATTATCCGCCATGGGTTGCAAATATCGTTCTGGTACCTAAGAAGGATGGAAAGGTACGGATGTGTATTGACTACCGGGATCTGAACAGAGCTAGTCCTAAAGATGATTTCCCATTACCTCACATTGACGTTTTGGTGGATAACACGGCTCAGTTCTCGGTATTCTCCTTCATGGATGGCTTTTCCGGCTATAATCAAATTAAGATGGCACCAGAAGACATGGAGAAGACAACTTTCATAACCCCATGGGGCACCTTCTGCTACAAGGTGATGCCGTTTGGTCTGAAAAATGCTGGGGTAACATATCAACGAGCTATGGTAACTCTTTTCCATGATATGATTCATCATGAAATCGAGGTTTATGTTGATGATATGATTGCCAAATCTCAGACGGAAGAAGAACATCTGGTGAATTTGCAGAAACTGTTTGAGCGTTTGAGGAAATTCAAGCTGAGGCTTAATCCGAACAAGTGTACTTTCGGGGTGAGATCTAGAAAACTGTTGGGTTTTATTGTTAGTGAAAAAGGGATTGAGGTGGATCCGGCCAAAGTGAAAGTGATACAAGAAATGCCTGAGCCAGGAACAGAAAAATAAATCCGTGGTTTCTTAGGAAGGTTGAACTACATTGTAAGGTTCATCTCTCACCTAACAGCCACGTGTGAGCCAATATTCAAATTTTTGAGAAAAGATCAGGCTATCAGGTGGAATGATGATTGCCAAAGGGCTTTTGAAAAAATAAAAGAGTATTTGCAGAATCCTTATATCCTTATGCCTCTAGTCCTAGGGAGACCGCTGATTATGTATTTGACAGTACTCGATAATTCCATGGGTTGTGTTCTCGGTCAACATGACGAGACAGGTAGGAAAGAGCATGCCATCTACTACATGAGTAAAAAATTCACAAATTGCGAGTCGAGATACTCAATGCTTGAAAAGACATGTCGTGCACTTGCATGGGCTGCTAAGCGATTGAGACAATACATGCTGACTCACACGACCTTACTGATCTCCAAAATGGATACAGTCAAGTATATATTTGAGAAGCCAGCTCTCACCGGAAGGGTAGCTCGTTGGCAAATGGTACTGACAGAGTACGACATCCAATATACATCCCAGAAAGCCATCAAAGGGAGTATTCTGTCAGACTATCTTGCTCAGCAGCCGATTGATGATTATGAGCCAATGAAGTTTGATTTTCCGGATGAAGACATCATGTTCCTCAAGATGAAAGACTGTGAAGAGCCAGTTGTTGAGGAGGGACCTGATCCAAATGAAAAGTGGACTTTAATGTTTGATGGGTCCGTCAATTCCAAAGGAAGTGGAATTGGTGTCGTCATTACCACTCCGAAAGGTGCCCACATGCCTTTCACCACTCGTCTGGATTTTGAGTGCACCAATAATGAAGTTGAGTATTAAGCCTGTATCTTGGGTATCGAGCAAGCCATTGATTTGAGAATCAAGACTCTGGACATCTTCGGAGATTCAACTCTAGTGATCAATCAAGTGAATGGTGATTGAAATACTCTCCAGCCTAATCTGGTCCCCTACAGAGACTACACGAGAAGACTGTTGACTTTCTTCACAACAGTAAGGTTGTATCATATAGCTCGTGATGAGAACCAGATGGAAGATGCTCTTTCTACTCTGTCCTCCATGATCAAGGTGATTCGGTGGAACTATGCTCCCAGGATCGATGTTATGCGCCTTGATAGGTCCGCGTATGTGTTTGCTGCTGAACTGGTAGTTGATGACAAGCCCTAGTACCACGACATCAAGTGCTTTCTGAAGAATCAAGAGTACCCTGCAGGGGCATCCAACAATGATAGAAATACTTTGAGAAGATTGGCAGGCAGTTTCTTCTTGAACAAAGACGATGTGCTATATAAGAGGAACTTCGACATGGTTTTGCTCAGATGCGTGGATAGACACGAAGCAGACATGTTAATGCCAGAAGTTCATGAAGGCTCCTTCGATACTCATGCCGGCGGACATGCAAGGCTAAGAAATTGCTGAGGGCGGGTTATTACTGGATGACCATGGAATCTGATTATTTTAAATATGCTCGGAAGTGTCATAAATGCCAGATTTATGCTGATAAGGTGCACGTGCCGCTAAATCCTCTGAATGTGATGTCTTCACCGTGGCCATTTGCTATGTGGGGAATTGATATGATTGGAAAGACTGAGCCGACTGCTTCCATGGGCATCGTTTCATCCTTGTTGCCATCGACTATTTCACCAAGTGGGTCGAAGCAGCGTCATTTGCGAAGGTCACCAAACATGTGGTTGCCCGATTCATTAAGAAAGAAATCATTTGTCGTTATGGGATTCCCGAAAGAATCATTACTGATAATGGTTCTAACCTCAATAACAAAATGGTGAAGGAGTTATGCAAGAACTTCAACATTCAACATCACAACTCTTCCCCTTATCGTCCTAAGATGAACGATGTTGTTGAGGCAGCAAATAAGAACATAAAGAAGGTTGTGCAGAAGATGGTCGTTAGGTACAGAGATTGGTATGAGATGCTACCCTTCGCCTTGCATGGGTACCGTACTTTAGTACGTACATCGACTGGGGCAACCCCTTACTCCCTTGTGTATGGTATGGAAGCAGTCCTACCAGTTGAAGTGGAGATTCCTTCTCTAAGAGTCCTGCTGGATGTCAAGTTAGACGAAGCGGAATAGGTTCAAACAAGTTTCAATGAGTTGAGTCTTATCGAAGAGAAGAGAATGGAAGCCAGTTGTCATGGGCAGTTGTATCAAAGTCGGATGAAGAGAGCCTTTGATCAGAAAGTGCATCCTCGATGCTTCCAAGTCAGAGATTTGGTGTTGAAAAGGATCTTTCCTCCTCAGACAGATCACAGGGGCAAGTGGACTCCTAACTATGATGGACCGTATATTGTCACCAAGGTTTTTGATGGTGGAGCCTTAATGCTTGCAACTATGGATGGTGAAAACTTCACTTCCCCTGTGAACTCAGACGCAGTTAAAAAATACTTCGCATAAAATAGACCCGCTGGACGATAAAAAGAATAGTCCAGGCAAAAAATGGGCATCCCGTCGAACCAAGAAAATGAAAAAGGTTTCGGCAAAAGTTAGGGATTAAAAAATGAAAAGATTGTACACCCGGTAAGTTGAAAACCTAAAAAAGGCAACTTAGGCAAAAATGGGTATCCCGTTGGATTGAAAACCCGAAAGGGCGATCCAGGCAAAAGTTAGGGATTAAGCGAATGGCTGTGTTCTGAGTAGTTCTGAATATCATCTCGTGTCGATAACCGGAAACTTCCGAAGGATAGGAAACAATCCAATCACCTTTTTCAGAAAGCTGATCATTTGGAGGATCTTGAAGACGAGCGAGTCATAGCAGAATTGGAACCCGATAGAAATCCATTTTACATTGCCATTAGATTAATTTCTGTTTTTATCTGTTGTGCAATTACCTCTTTCCAGGGATTGCTTCCAGATGTAAATACGTATTCAGAGGTCACTCAATCAATAAAATCATGTTATTCAGTACATCTCTGTGTTCATTTTCATTTTACTGTTTTGTTTGCAAAAATGACGTCCGAATTTTTGATAAACATTGCATCACGAAACATAGGAGCTTTACAGGTACGTGCTTAATAAACATTAAAAATTGCTGTAAATTTTAAGTGCTTTGGATCGTCTATTCAGAACAGGTACACTCGGGGCATTTCCTTAAGGTCCCCAGCAAATGATCGCGGATGTTTTTCCTCAACAGTTGGAATTTGGTATCTTATCCCTATAGAGCTGGTCCGAGCATTGGATTCTTCAATCCCCAGTAGGCTCTCACTGCTGTACTTCCCCAAGCATTTGTTTCAGATTATAAATTCACCAGTAGAGTCGACACTGTCAGACTGTATATCCCTAGCGGAGTTGACAGTGCCAGACTGTATCTTCCCAGCAGAAGCAACTGCTCCTCAGAGTTCGATGCCAGGTCGATGATCTCGACGCTAGACCCATGGTCTCTTTCCTTGAAGCAGAATCTCGACACCGTATCGCTGTTTTCTTCCCCTGCTGAGTCGTCTCTCTCGCAGATTATGGTTGTTAGAACCACTGTCGCTTTCCTCAGCAACAAGTTTTCAGTGCCATTCTCTCCCCAGTCAGAGCCTCGGTATTTTGTTATTTTCCAGAACACCGTGTGGAGGGTAATTTCCCCATAGAGTTCTTTGTGTTGTGCATCTCCAACAGCCTTGCCAGGGTCCAGAAGATTACGATCATTTCCCAAGCAGAATTCCTTGCCTCAACTTGGCGTTCTCTCTAATCAAGCATTTCGCATCCCTGCATGTAGAATCATATTGCATTGCATCCTCCCAAATCGCGTAGCATTCCCATTTTCATGGAGCATTACGCCATTGAAAAATTTAAACATACGCATGTAAAGCATAAGACATTCTCGGTATCCCAAGTGATAAGCCAGAAGTTTTGTTTCCAGTACTCAGACTGAAGGTTGTTCATGACTTATCCTTTATTATTCCCAGCAGGGGTCGTTGGCCCACGTGCCGCCTCAATTATTATTTTCCCTATTTCTGCCGACGCTGACAGGCATGAAAGTTTTCCGGTATTCAGACCGAAGTGGCATTCAGGCCAATTTTCCAATGTTCAGATCGAAGAAGTTTCGGACGTTCAGGTCGATGCAACTTGTGGCATTCAGGCCAGTTTTCCGGTATTCAGACCGAAGTGGCATTCAGGCCAATTTTCCGATGTTCAGATTGAAGAAGTTTCAGACGTTCAGGTCGATGCAACTTGTGGCATTCAGGCCAAGTTTCCGGTATTCAGACCGAAGTGGCATTCAGGCCAGTTTTCCGATGTTCAGATCAAAGAAGTTTCCGACGTTCAGGTCGATGCAACTTGTGGCATTCAGGCCAAGTTTCCGGTATTCAGACCGAAGTGGCATTCAGGCCAGTTTTCCGATGTTCAGATCGAAGAAGTTTCTGACATTCAGGTCGATGCAACTTGTGGCATTCAGGCCAGTTTTCCAGTATCCAGACCGAAGTGGCGCTCAGGCCAGTCTCCCGGTGTTCAGACCGATGTTTGATAATCTAATATCTTCCGATGCTCAGATCGAAAAAGTTTCCGACATTCAGGTCGATGCAACTTGTGGCATTCAGGCCAGTTTTCCGGTATCCAGACCGAAGTGGCGCTCAGGCCAGTTTCCCGGTGTTCAGACCGATGTGTGATAATCAAGTATCGTCCGATGTTCAGATCGAAGAAGTTTCCGACATTCAGGTCGATGCAACTTGTGGCATTCAGGCCAGTTTTCCGGTATTCAGACTGAAGTGGCACTCAGGCCAGTTTCCCGGTGTTCAGACCGATGTTTGATAATCAAGTATCGTCCGATGCTCAGATCGAAGTCATTTCTAGTACTCAAAGTGATGAGTGGCATTCAGGCCATGGTTATTTCTGTGTTACCATTTATTTTGGTATTCAGGCTAACATTCCTTGTTTCGGTGTTCAAACCGACTCTCACTGTACCAGACGGATTCTTTTTCAAGACCATTATTACTTCATTTCCCGATCCTGACAGGCATTATTACTTCATTTTTTTACTTCAGTGTAAATTTTAGGGCTTTTATTGTATTCAATCCCTTGATACCTCGAAAGTGCGAAAGCCGTTGCTATCTTCCTTTCGGGTCTCCGGTTGATTGAATAGGGGCAGCTGTAATACCCCAAAATTTACCCTTCATTTTTCCTAGAAGCATGGGATTATGTTTGACACTCCATTAGCATCATATTAGGTCATACTAATTGCATACTGCATTAGTGACATGGAGATCAGGTTTTGATTGATCTCTCCTTAACAGAAGGAGCCCACACAAAGCAAGATTGAGAATTGGACTTCATTTTCTAAGTATACAAGTCTCAAGGGTCTCAGGGGGGTCCAAGTATCTTATTATGGTCCTCAGTTCATCAGTGAATGATTCAAAGCTATTAGAGTGTTCATCTGGATTTAATTAGAAATTAGGGTTTCATGGCTACCTACAACAGGAAATGTTAGGTTGGAAGTAGAGGAGCTCATCCATGTCATGATTAGAGAGGCATCTTGGCCTAGGAAGATTCACAATTATCTCAGAAAGATCCATTGGCAAACAATGCAATCAATTCTTGATCAATTTTGCCCTAAACTAGGGTTTGGTATAAAATCAGTTTATTTCTGATTCTTTGGGTGAAACTCTTTTCCATGGCCCTCCATATGTCCACAAGGGTCGACCTACAAAAAATCAGCTCTTTATTTGAGCTAGAAGTGCTTCAATTGATCAATGGAATCGGGAATCAGATAGTTTGGGAAAAGTCAACTGTGGGGCCAGAAAAGTCAACTCCTGACATTTTGAGAGTGGAATCACAAAATCCATGCCTAGGGGATCCTACATGTGAAATTTGATCAAGGTTGGATCATGGATTCATCATTTAATCAGGAATTGGAAAAGTTACTTAATTTTGAAATGGTTGACTTTCCATTTAGGGCAAGTTTTCATGATCGTTTCACTCACTTTAAGCCCATTTTACATCAAGATAAAAGCTCCATTTGAAAAGTTCTCCAACCTGAAAGTTGTTCCTCTTGTTCTAAGCTTTCTAGAGATATAAAGTTTGCTCCATTTGGATTAGAATTGAGAAAGTTATGCTTAGTCAAAGTGAGACATTTTTTTATGACACATAGAAAAATTTCTAACTCCAAAATCTTCAAAATTTGTCAAGACTTCTTGGCCAGTTTTCTTGCACTTCAAGGCATTATTTGAAAATACTTTCTTCACAACAATTGTACCTTGGCATGTCCTCTTTCACATCCTTTTGGAATCATCTCATTTGGATCCATGGTTTGAGAGATACATTCATTTAAAGTGGGCACCATGACTTGATTTTCTAGGCAGATTTTGGGCCTGGTTGGCCCAATCAGATTTTCTAAGCATGCTGCACAAACCAGAAAAACGTTTTTTTACCTCTTTTGGCCATGCATTGGACATCCATTCACTTATGTTTGGCCCAAAATAACAACATTTTACACCTCACTTCACACTTTTATTCTTATGGATAAATCACTTATTAAAAAGCCCATGAGAACACCTAATCCACCCTATTTAAGAAGCTGAAACCCTAACCCTAAAGGAGCATTGGAATTTCGTGGCAAGGAGACAAAGCTTCATCAAATATCAGATTCCATTCCACTTCTATTTTCCATTAGGCAATCATCTCTTCCATGACCATGTTTTGATATATATATGCGTGCTTACCATGTTCATCACCATTAATCCTTCCGTTTTCATATTTCTTTTTCTTATTTAAAATATTTTCTTCGTCCATAAAATTACCCAAAAATATTTTTCACTTTTCTTAACGTTTTATTTAATTTTATATAATTTTTATTTTTGTATTTTTTTAATATTAATATTTTATTTTAATTATTTATTCTAAATTGTCCATTTTAACATACTTTTTTTATTGATTTTATTTTTATGACTTAAAATTATTGTTAGCATTTAATTTTTGGGATGAAGGTCGGCCACTGTCTCATGGTCAACCTGACCTTTTCTTGGAATTTTATTTCATATTTTCGATTTATTTGGGATTTATTTTTGACCTAGTTTAGTTGGTTGACTTTTAATTTGACTTCTGTTTTAGTTTAATTAATTCACCTACCAATTTTCATTATTTTTAAAATTGTTTTGGGGGATGATGATGTCCTGACCCCACCTTATTTAGTTTAATTTTTTCATAATTTTCTTGATTAATTTACTATTTATTCTTGATTTATTTCTAACCTAGTCTTATTAATTGACTTTTGGTTTGACCTATGTTTTGTTTTAATTAATTCACATGCCAATTTTCATTATTTTTAAAATCTTTTTGGAGGATGATGATGTCCTGACCCCATCTTATTTAGTTTAATTTTTAATAATTTTCTTGATTAATTTACTATTTATTCTTGATTTATTTCTAACCTAGTCTTATTAATTGACTTTTGGTTTGACCTATGTTTTGTTTTAATTAATTCACATGCCAATTTTCATTATTTTTAAAATCTTTTTGGAGGATGATGATGTCCTGACCCCATCTTATTTAGTTTAATTTTTAATAATTTTCTTGATTAATTTACTATTTATTCTTGATTTATTTCTAACCTAGTCTTATTAATTGACTTTTGGTTTGACCTATGTTTTGTTTTAATTAATTCACGTGCCAATTTTCATTATTTTTAAAATATTTTTGGGGGATGATGATGTCCGGACCCCACCTTATTTAATTTAATTTTTCATGATTTTCTTGATTAATTTGCTATTTATTTGTTATTTTTTAAGTTGACTTGAATTTTCAGTTGACTTCTTTATGATCGATGTTTGACTTAGGGATTGCTTATGGCAATTGAAGAGATCTTTTGATCCTCCCTTGTTCATATCATATGCCATGTATTAGAGGCCTTTTACATTTATTTTATTTGGTCCTTACCTCATTTCCTGATTGAATTATTCGGTGGACCCTTCGTGTGCATATTTTCATCTGTTTGATTCATCTGTTATCTTTTATACTTGTTTCTCTCATTCATGCTTTCTATTGCTTGAATATTTAACATGTTCATACTCCCATGCATTGTTTAAATGCTCCATTATTTGATTTTTTGGTTTGATTATATATTATTTATTTATCCGATCTGATTGATAACTGTTGCCTACTTGTATGATGTATGAGGCATATATTCTTATTGTTTGTTTGCCATGAACAATCCCCATTCATAACAAATGTACCCCTCTCCCATAAAGTGTATAATATTTATTTCTTTATTTCTTTAGTCACCTGCTAATACAAGAATTAAAATGAACATCCGATAACCATTTCAAAATAAGATCAAAAGCTCGATCCAACGTCGAGTAATCGTTTTCAAAACTTAACAGAACCAGCAGGCATTCATCCATCCTCTTGTAAGTCGATTGCCTCAGGCATCGCCATCTACTTGTAAGTCGATTGCCTCCGGCATCGCCATCTACCCTTATCCGTAATTCCTCATCGCGCTCCATCCGTCGACTCTTGTTCCGTTTAGGTAGCACCCATTAGGTAGAACCCTTTGTATGATAACATAGGTAGAATTCCCCTATTCTTTGCATGCTAACATTAGGTAGATGTTCCCCTTTGTAAATCCTAACACATAGGTCCATATTGCATGACAACTCTAGAGCAGAGCTTCCCCACTTTTAAACCTTCCGTGCGTCCCCGATCTTGTGGCATGTCAGTCCATTCTATTGCAAATAGGTAACTGCCTAAGACTCGATTCAGCGAGCTGCGACACCTACTGCTAGGACGTTGAACACACTGCCCACCCTCCTTTGACACAACTGGTGTCCTCTTTTGTAAGTCCATGTTCAGATGGAAATCTTTAACCCCTAGTTAGTCGAACTACGATAACTCTGATTCTCATGATCAGATGAGATACGTAGGCACGAGACGCGATGTGTTGCCGAGTTTGACTGAAGACCAACAACTAATCCTTTCTTGCTTTCGCCCTTGCTGTGATTCTTTTCTCTTGCCCTCATTGCGATCGAGACCGTCCCTTTCCCTTGCCCTAGTTGCAATCGAGATCCTTAACCCCTAGTTAGCCGAACTACGATTTGCTCTAATTCTCATTCCAGATGAGATACGTAGGCATAAGACGTGACGTCTTACCGAGCACACTTCTCTTTAACCCATAGGTAGTCGAGCTACGAAGACTCTGATTCTCATACTCATATGAGATACGTAGGCAGTGGATGCGACATCCTTGCGAGTCATTTTCTTTTAACATTCCTTTTAGAAAATAGTACTTTAGATATACCTAAACCCTTTAGACTAGAACAAGACTTATGAAAAGGGCCCCCTAGGAGTACTTAGGATGTTTTGGGTGCTTAAAACCTTCCCATTGCATAACCAACCCCCTTACCCAGGTCTCTGACATTTTTACTAGTTTTTGATTCAATAAAACTTTTAGGTTTTTGTTCGCTTTCTAACCATTC
Source organism: Lathyrus oleraceus (assembly GCF_024323335.1). Lineage (NCBI taxonomy): Eukaryota > Viridiplantae > Streptophyta > Magnoliopsida > Fabales > Fabaceae > Lathyrus > Lathyrus oleraceus. Next base: position 392,978,032 of record NC_066580.1, read on the forward strand.
CTTTGGATAAATAGAAGTGCGGTGGCGACTCGACTTGTATGGTTTACCTTGGATTTAGTCAATATCTCTAATGGTAATGAATACCCCCCTATCACCACCAACGTTTTGTTCTTGACGAACTTCAACTTCTGGTGTATGGTGGATGTCACGGCGCCTGCCTCGTGAATCCATGGTCTGCCAAGCAAGTAGCTATATGATGGGTGTATATCTATGACCTAGAAAGTGATCTGGAAATCACTAGGTCCAATCTTGATCGGTAATTCAACTTCACCGATCACAGTTTTCCTCGATCCATCAAAAGCCTTGACTACCACTCCACTCTGCCTCATGGAAGGCCCCTGGTATGAAAGTTTGGCTAGAGTGGATTTTGGAAACACGTTGAGCGATTACCCCGTGTCTACCAACACATTAGACAAGGCATCATCCTTGTAATTCATGGAAATGTGTAGAGCCAAATTGTGGTCTTTTCCCTCCTCGGGAAGATCAGCATCGCAAAAGCTCAAATTGTTACAAGCAGTTATGTTTGCAACAATGTTATCAAACTGTTCAATTGTGACATCATGGTCCATGTATGCCACGTCCAACACCCTCTGCAAAGCTTCGCGGTGTGGCTCAGAATTCATCAACAAAGACAATACATATATCTTTAATGGAGTTTGAAGCAGGTGAACGACAATATTATATTCGCTCCTCTTGATGAGCCTCAGCATCTCATCACAGTCCTCTTTCAAAATGCTATGCTGGCCGACCAGGACAGGAGCTTTATCAACAGCAGCAGGGGAAACGTCCTTCACAATATGTATCGGATTCGAAGAAGTCCTCACAGGACCGGAAAAATTAACAACAGTAGTTCTTCTTATTTCATCTTGGGGTTTCGGAGGCACCGAGAAAACACGACCGCTACGGGTCACACCACTTACGTCTGATATACTTACAACAGAAGTGGAGGGCAACAGGTCCTCCTTCCCATCTTCTAACGCAACTGCGTTATATCTGTAGGGTACTACTTTATCAGAAGAATACGGGATAGGGCCCACTGGCTTGATTACGAGAGATGGAGAAACCTTCTTCTTGTTGCCGTCATATTTGACGACAGCAGGCTCTGGTATCTTGAATATAGGAGATATAACATCAACTTCATCCTCATTAAGATTCTGAAGTACCTCAATAATTCCCTGATCCAGCATCTCTTGGATGTCCTTCCTGACTTGGCGGCATCCTCGCTCGTTGATAGTGCATACCCGGCATCTGTCATGGTCATGGTCATAGTGACTATATCCACATAACAATCTGTGCATCTCTGGACCATTACCCGGGCATGGGAAAGCTGCTGTGAACATGGTCCAGGGTTTCCCTGGCAAATACAAAGTCTTGTATGTCAATCATATCAGTCTTGTATGATTGACATACAAGACTTTGTATTTGCCAGGGCAACCCTGGACCATGTTCACAGCAGCTTTCCCATGCTCGGGAAATGGGTTCTTCTTTACATTAGGACCTACGTCCTCGAAAAACAAAATCCCACTTCTAACAAGGTCTTGCACCTTAGTCTTCAGGGGATAGCGATTCTCCATATCATGTCCGGGCGCACCGAAATGATAAACATAGTGTAGCTCAGGCTTGTACCACCACTGAGGGTTGGTAGGTACAATAGGTGGGTCACGTGGAGTAATTAACTTTCTATCTATCAATGAAGGATAAAGTTCAGCATAGGTCATTGGAATTGGATCGAAAGTGACCCTCTTCCTATCGTAGCTAGTGCTGGTGTTGTTGTTGTTTCGAGGCTGGTAGGCTTGCTGTTGTGGACGATATTGCTGTTGATATTGATGTTGTTGTTGTTGATGTTGATAATGTTGAGCCTCCCTGAAGAAAGGTGCTATATGAGCCACCTGGTGCTGGTTACTGGGAGGGCGAACAGTCTTCCTCTTCATAGAGGGTCTTCTCTTGATATGGGAAGACACGGCATGTGCCTCTCCCTCTTTCTTCTTTGCAAAGCCCCCATATCACTTTTCAGAAGAGCCTTCATATAATTGACATACAAGACTTTGTATTTGCCAGGGCAACCCTGGACCATGTTCACAACAGCTTCCCATGCTCGGGCAATGGGTTCTTCTTTACATTAGGACCTACGTCCTCGAAAAACAAAATCCCACTTCTAACAAGGTCTTGCACCTTAGTCTTCAGGGGATAGCAATTCTCCACATCATGTCCGAGCGTACCGGAATGATAAACACAGTGTAGCTCAGTCTTGTACCACCACTGAGGGTTGGTAGGTACAACAGGTGGGTCACGTGGAGTAATTAACTTTCTATCTATCAATGAAGGATAAAGTTCAACATAGGTCATTGGAATTGGATCGAAAGTGACCCTCTTCCTATCGTAGCTGGTTCTGGTGTTGTTGTTGTTGTTTCGAGGCTGGTAGGATTGCTGTTGTGGACGATATGCTGTTGATATTGATGTTGTTGTTGTTGATGTTCATAATGTTGAGCCTCCCTGAAGGCAGGTGCTATATGAGCCACCTGGTACTGGTTACTGGGAGGGAGAACAGTCTTCCTCTTCACAAAGGGTCTTCTCTTGATATGGGAAGACACATCATGTGCTTCTCCCTCTTTCTTCTTTGCAACGCACCCATATCGCTTTTCAGAAGAGCCTTCATCTCTAGATAGACGTCCTTCATGGACTCCTTCCTCTAGCCTCATTCCCATATTCACCATTTCGGTGAAGTCCGAGGGAGCACTAGCTATCATCCGCTCGTAGTAGAAAGAGCTTAAAGTCTTTAAAAAGATCTTTGTCATTTCTTTCTCTTCGAGTGGTGGCACGATCTGAGCGGCCAATTCATGCCACCTCTGGGCGTACTCCTTAAACGTCTCCTTCTCTTTCTGGGACATTGCCCTCAGCTAGTCCGTATCGGGGGCCATATCAACATTGTATTTTTATTGCTTGACGGAAGGTTCACCAAGATCATTGTAGGAGCGGATGTTCTCATTATCCAGACCCATGTACCATCTGAGTGCAGCACCAGACAGGCTGTCCGGGAAATAGTGGATTAGAAGTTGATCATTCTCGGTCTGAGTCGACATCTTGCGAGCGTACATCACAAGATGGCTGAGAGGGCAAGTGTTTCTCTAGTACTTTTCAAAGTCAGGCACTTTGAACTTAATAGGGATTTTGACGTTAGGCACAAGGCACAACTCAGCAGCAGATTTACCGAAGAGGTCTTTCCCTCTCAGAGTCTTCAAATCCTTGCGCAACTCAAGGAATTGGTCGTTCATAGCATCCATCTTCTCATAAACATCTGGGCCCTCAGATGGCTCAAAGTGATAGATGGTGTCTTCGACTCTCGGTAAAGTGTGCACAACGGGAGGTGGCACAACAAGGACTGGGCTAAATGTTGGCAGAGAAGCGAAGGTTGGTGCAATACCCTCTGGCACGAAGTTTGCGGGCATCCCCCACGGGAACCCGGCTGGCATAGTTGGCGCAAAATGAGCAGTGGCGGCAGCCACAGTTGAGGAAGCTACCTCTGAGATGATTGTCCTTATGGGAGGTGTTGCGGGTTTTGGAGAAGACTAGCTCTGAGCAGCCAGCACTGACTCCATCATGGCAGTCATCCTAACTACTTCCTCTTTCAGTTCAGAGTTCTCTTGTTCAAGATGATCCATCAGGTTTGGAAGATTTGCCCTGGTGTTATACCGGTGCGTTAGCTTGTCTTCAAAATAAATGAAGTACACATAGTTAGACCAACTTATCAAGAAGCTCTGAACAAAACCTGCTTATGCATATGATGCATGTAATGTTTGTGCATATGATTTGTTTTTAATCAGAGGAACTTTATAGAGATCTATTTGCAAATATTTGCAAATATTAATCTTTTTAGACATATATGGAATATTCATATCAATAATATTTGGGAAAATTTTTACACCAATGAAGAAGTACAATCTTGGTAACCAAATACAATACAAGAGAAAAGGAGAATAAACATCATATGGGGCCCTAGAAACAATCGTCCAAAGCTCTCGAGATCGGAAGATAAGTTGCACGAAGCCTCTTCACCTCTCTCTCATAGGCTGCCTCCATATCTGCCTTCTCCTTGGCAAGTCGATCACACTTCCTTTTTGAAAACCTGGAAGACTGAGGAAGAAGAGAAGTAACCACATCATCGGTTTCATCGATAACCTGATGCTCCAGAAATTCTATCACAGCATCCTTATCTCTGATTTGCTGGAAAAAGTAGTTCCTCTCGCTCACGGACCCAAGCACGTGACCGATCTTCATCTTTCAACTCATATACACCTTGGTTAGGGAGGGTTGAAGGCCCAACCATAACCATAGGGGTAGGTCTCGGATAGTCATAGGGCATGCGGTACTCAGAAGCTCTCCTCCTCACCCAAGAGGTGTAGGGTTCCAAAGCTATACAATTCTTCGGACCAAGCTCTTTCCTTCCCATCCTATGGATCTTGCGCCAAGCACAGACCATTCTACCCTTCAAGTTTTGGGGATCTTTACCCTCTTGAAAGAACACACCTTCCAACAGAATGTTGTTAGGTTTATCCTTTAAGGGGAACCCAAGCTGACGGCGTGCCAAAATAGGGTTATAGTTAATTCCACCACATGTACCAAGAAGAGGCACATTGGAGAATTCCGCACAAGAGTAAGTAATTTGGACACCATCGTATACACGGTTATACTAAAAGATATCATCATTAGTGAGAGACATAAGTCTCGTGGACCATCGTAGACATCCTTTGTTCTCCTTGAAGGCGAGCGTCTATGGCAAGTGCGAAATAAACCACTTGTACAACAGAGGCAAACAACACACAATGGTATCACCACCCTTTGCATTCCTCATATGCAAAGAGAAATAAGTGTCACCCAATACAGTAGGAACGGGATTAAGAGTAGAGAAAATCCTAATAGCGTTCTGTAGCGTCGTATTCGTTACCTTTAGATTTATTGACTAAATCAAAAGTAAATCATACAATTTGAGTCGCCACCGCACTTCTATTTATCCAAAGGAAAGGTTATAAAGTGAACAAAAACCGAGAAGTTTTATCAAATCAAAAACTAATAAAAATGTCAGAGATCTGGGTAAGGGGGTTGGTTATGCAATGGGAAGGTTTTAAGCACCCAAAACATCCTTAGTACTCTAAGGGAGCCCTTTTTGCAAAGTTGTATGATAGGTTGGTATTTGTAAAAATATTTGTGCAAACATGATTGGGGAGATGAGAAAAGAATATACAAATTTTTTACAATTTTGTTTTTTGAATGGATAACCCATTGCCTACGTAACATCACAAAGGTAGGATCAAAACCTCGTAGTTCGGGGGTAAAATTACAAAGATTGGTGAATTGATTTGGTAAAAAGCCTTAAGGTCTTTTGTTATCAAAGGGAGAAAACTCAACCTAAACCAACAATCCACCATGTGAGGAAGGCTTCAACATAATAGTGAGGGATCCACCCTATTATAAGTATGGAAGACTTATAATCCAATCACTAAGGATGAGGTGAGGTTTACATCAACCACTATGATAACTCAAACCTATGGCTAAAGTTTATAAAAAAGGTTTAACAAAGGTGGCCATTGGAACCACAAAAATCATTTGAAGTGAGTTGTATTTACCAATTAGAAGCATTCACAAAATGAAGTCAAAATTGACTTAAGATTCAATTCAAAATGAGTGTTAATGAAAGGAGTTTGAAAAATCAAAGGCATATGGCCTAGGTTTCTAGTTTTGAAAACAATGTCAATGTTTGCACAAAATGAGTTTGGCTTGGGTTAGAGTGGAGAGAATAAGAGAAGAGCTAGTCCTAAACATGCAAAGATGAGAGAAGAGAATAAAACCCTTGGAGTTCCTTTCTTGAGATCATAAAGATGATCCAAGTTGCTCCTTTCCTTTGGACTTAGCAATTAACTCAAGCAATCAAACAAATATTTCAGTCAAGCTCCTAGGATCTTCCAATTGGACTTGTCTCTCTTAACTTGGATGCTCATGACAATGGTCCTTCTAACTAGCTCAACTTTGGAATCCCTATCACACAAGAACAAACAATCAAAAAGTTCACCATGCAATAAGATGAATGGACAAAGAGAGTTTAGATTAGGGGTCCTTTCAAGTCACTGTCAAGATTAAGCATTCTAAAGGCATGAGGCCTAGTTGCTCTTCAACAATTTAAGAATTCTAAAGGCACGAGGCCTAGTTGCTCTTGAACTCTATTAAGCATAGGTGAGGTCCTAATTCTAAGTCCTTTCTCCTTTTCGCATTGGGTTCACACAAACAAAGACAAAACAAACACAAGGCAATAGTATATTTACACAATAATATGCTCAAGTGAGCAAAAGACAAATGTCATAAACATAACCATGAGCTCAAATGAGAAAAGGGAAAAGACAATATGAATAAGTGAGCAAGAAATTAAATTGCATTAAAGTAAATTGCAAGAATTAAATGATTGAATTAAAATTTAGTAATTAGTAGTTAGAGTTAGTGTGCCATAAGACAATTTAGCGTTATGTTAAGCAATCGTAAGTGGACTAATGTAGTAGTCACACCTATCTGAGGCCGGTCAATAAAACTATAGGAAAATAAACACAAGTTAGAGACCATGACTAGTAAGCCAAGCTCCTACAACTTTCCATTCCAAAAGAAAAGAAGGATGACCTTGTATGGATTTTAGGTTCTTTGCTTGACCAAGAAGCAACCTATCTTGGACACAAAGCAATTCACTTGATCTTTGATAAAGTTGAATTTGATTTGGATCAAAGAAGGTTAAGCCCCACATATGTCAAGGCTAAGCACAAATCATTAACTCATTGGTCAAAAGAAAAAGAAGAAGATGAGACATGAAGATGAAATGTACAAAATAAAAATTCAAAAGACATAACCAAAACACAATGATAAAATGTGAATGGGATCAACATCAATCAATGGTAAACAGAAATGAAATGAAGATTAGAAGTCAAGAAAGGTCAAACATCTCTTTGGTATTTTTGGAATTAAAATAATGCATAAAATAAAATAAACAAAATAAGGTCAAACTTCAAATCCAATTCAAATCAACTTGAATAAGTCCAATTGGATCATCATAAGTCTAACATGGTCAAACTAAGTTTGACAAATTTTCTCAACATTTTTTGAAAACAAAAACTATTTTTAAACAATTAAAACTGAAGAAAAATAACACTAATGGACTAAAATCTCAAATAAATCTCAAATCAATTAAGAATTTGATGAGAATATTTTTCATAGACTTATCACCATCCATATGTATTAAGAAAAATATTTTTGGCATTTTTGAATATCAAAAGGTATTTGAAATGAATTAGAAACTATCAAAATCAAATTAATTCACAAAAAATATTAAATGCAATCACAAAAATAATTAAAAATCAGATTATGGAACTAGAATTTAAGAGAAAATTTTTGCAATTGGTCCCATACTTTTGTGATTCCAAATAAAAGAGTTATGAATTTTTGAAAATAAATGGAATAAAAGAAAAATAAAACAGAAATAAAAAAAATGAAAAAACCACAGCGCTCAGATCCACTTTCATTAATTGATGTGGATGATCCTAAGGCCATGAGGCGCGCGCGCATGGTGTTCACAAGTCAAATACAAAACACGTTGGATTAAAAATAGTCAAAACAAGCAAAGGTCAAGATTAGATCCTGTAATCATCATCCAATGGCCACGGTTCCAACACGTGGGGACGGTGGTAGACAACTTAATCTTTCCAATGAAATTTGTCTCACCTCAAAATAATACAAAATGAAGGTGTTAGGTCCTTGGGAAGTTGACCCAAAATTAGGGTTTCAGTAAAAATGACCTATAATGTTTTGAAATGAATTATGACCTTCCAAGTTTCAAATGAATTTTTTATGAACATGAAAGTTGTTCATATGGCTCTTAAGAACATTGTTTATCTTGGGGTCATCTTCATTTGACAAACACATCAAGAGTTAGGTCTCAGTGGATTTCAATTTAGTTAGATGACTTGACTGGTCAACTTCTCAAGTCCAAACTTCAAGTCTTGATGAATGAATGCTTGAGGACACTCACATAGGCTAATACATGCATAAAAGTATTAATCAAAGAACTTCCCTTGATTGAATTTGATCATAGATCGAGTTTGCTTCATGAGCAAGGCACAGTCAATGCAGAGTTGAATTAGGGTTTCCTTGGGAAGCAATCCTCAAGCCCTTTGGTTTATCTTGATCAAAATGACAAATTAAGATACTTGGGAGACATATATGATGATTTAGAGCTTAGGGAACCATTTTCATACTTGCTTTCATCTTCATCTAGCCATATAATTGAGTATATGGGCCTCCTAGGAGCCTTGGATCACATGACTGCTTGAGCTTCAAAAGAAAACAAGTTAGTGACATATTTTTGTGCTTTTGGTTAGTAGACAATATAAGAAAAGCAATAATATACAATTCAAGCATGCTTGGTGGTCTCAAACCACTAACACAAGTCCCAACCCTAGGGTAAGGGAACCAAGATGCTATGATCCTTGAGGCAAAATGCAATGAGCAATGATGTGATGCCATGAGGGATCTTAGGGTCAAAATTAGGGTCTTACATATGCCCCTATTTATGTTCATTCTAGCCGGAGATATGAAGGTTAAAATCTTCGTCTCGACTAGGTAGAAAGGGCTTACATAAAAACAAAGAGACAAATTTTGGTCCCTAAGAGACCTCATGATGCAAATGTATGTATGCAAGAGTTAATACTCTGTGAAGATATATGGCCACAAAGAAGAAAAGAAATCAGGCAAAACTGAAAATCCACGAGAGTATAATACATTCCATAAGGAAAACTCACTGGGAGACGGAGACTCCGAGGGGATAAAGGGAATTAAAGTGCGTGAGCAATTCACGACTTGAAGGCTCGCTGGGAGACACGAGGGGATTCCACGAAAATGAATAAATGGAGAGACTCGAGTTGACGCGAAGTTGCCTGTATTGGGGAATATGCCAATACAGCAAAACTATCCTCAAAGGATATTATGGATAAAAATCCGGACTCAGGTGGGGATATCCATAAAAGAATCAACTGAGGAAGCAATGAATGAGGTATTATCGGTTACTGGGTAATAAACTCAAAGAGAGACATGTGATCCAAAACACGGGTACAAGGGTGAGAGAACAACACGCTCAGGGAGAAAGAATATCTAAGACCGGTATAAGGGTGAGAGATATCGACCATCCAAAACATCTGAGGAAGACCTAAAAGGAAAATTTGACTCCACAGGGGACAAAAAGTCATAATAGGGAGCAGAGGGAAGGAACACCAAGGATACCGGTTACTGGGCATATAATACGTGACCAACCAAGCGTGAATTGGGAACATATCCAAAACACTCATCATCCGAAAGGAGGGCTGAAAAAGCAAACTCTATTTACAGGATGGACATTCGTTTCCACAAGGAAATACGAATCTTACTCAACTGGGGAAGAAAAAGACTTCGATTGAAGAGCGCATAAGATATATTATCTATTACCGTCAGAACATAGATAACATACTCACATGGAAGATTATCCACAACCGGTTACTGGGTTAATAAAGAATAAATCGACCGAAAAGAAAGGACATCGGGATACCGATTACTGGGCATAAAATGATAACCAATCCAAAGGAGAAACAGTCACTACCAAACAAAGGTAAATGAGAGATGACTTGCTGGGGATAAATTGCTTGACAACAACCATTATCCAAGAGATATATCACCGGCTATTGGGTGGTATACTAAAAAATGAAGGAATATCAATACTGAATATTGGATAAAGATAACCAACCAATAGGGGATTACATCTACCGGTTACTGGGTAGAAAACCACAGAAATAGGACTTACAACTACCGGCTACTTAGTAGAAGGCCACAGAAATCCGCTAGGGAAAGAATTAACAATTACTGGTTACTGAGCAATCGATCACCTGAACCATAGGGAACTGCAGGGGAAATAACAAAAGGAGTCAATCTAGGAACAAACTAGAGAGACACAATGAAATAAGACTCAACCCAATGAGGATATAACTCAGGGGAGAAATTCCATCCCAATACACATTTAGGGAGGAAACTGAAGCAATAATCATTCACGAGGACATAACTCGACAAGGAATATAGAAGGAAAGATAAACACTTTCTGCCTATGGGGCTGACTCTATATGGAGCGATCAGACACAAACATCTGCTTGGGGAAGAACATTTCACCAAAGACAGAAGATAACAAGCAAAGATATATGGCAAAGAATGCAACATGAATATCAGAATGCTATGATTATGCATGTATATGCGTGGTTTATGTATGATTAATGCTGAAAAACAGACATATCTAACACAAACAGGTCCAAGAATCAATGGACAGACATCCGATATAACATCTCAAAAGAGAAGGCTAGGCCCACAGGAGAAAATTCAATCTGGTGGGGAGCATCAAATACCAGTAAACACCAATCACCGGCATGGGGATCAAGCAGAGTCATTGCCAGGGACAAAGACCATTGCTGAGGATCAGAGATCGTCGCTGGGGTTTAGCCAAAAGGTCAAAACTACCAACTGTCGGGGGTTTTCCAACAGCACGCAGAGATAATGATCACCCAAAGAAGAACTCTACTGGGGATCTTATCAGGCAATACTATGAAGTTATGTGGGGAATAACCACCAAACAAAAACACATCAAACTAATATTCTCTTCTAAACGCTGAAGAAATATCTCTGCTACCTGGAGACGGAACAAACTGCTCCGCCGGGGAAGTCATAGAGTCACCGCCAGGGATTTGCTGCTGAACAGACAAAAGATCTGATGTAGCAAAAACTCTATCGGGGAGCTCAACACGGACAAGATCCATCGTAGAAGAAACTCTACTAGGGAACTTATCAGGGGGGAGGATATGAAACTTTGTCGGGAACAACCACCAAACAGAAATTTCAAAAATCAACATATTTCTTCATATCTGCCGAAGAAACATCTTTGCCAAGGAGGAGAGAGAACCACTTCTCCGCTGGGGAAGGAAATAAACATATTCAACACCAGCTCTATTAGGAGGAAACTATCCAATAAGGAAGGAAAAACAAATACCAGGCTTTGATCAGGCAGCTCCACTAGGGAAGACTGAAGGTGATCATACTGGGGATAATTTGTTGGCGACCGAACTGGGGGAAATCTAACGTGAGCCACCCTACTGAGGATGGGTTGTAAGAAAACCTTCTGAGGAGAGACTAAAAGCCCAACTGCTGAGGATTTTGACTCATGCTAGGAATTCCTGCTCACGCTGCGGGAGATTTCCATTTATGCTGAGGGAAAGACCAACTTCCTTGAAGAGATAACATATCAATTTTTTTCAATCTATAAGGGATTTTAGGCCAGTCCACACACGGGATGACAACCATATAATTGATAAAACACAAATGCTAGACTCAGACTCTATGGATCTGAGGATGGAGGTAGAGGTATACACATCAAGGCCAAAACTCCAAACTCTCTAGGGCACTTGATCATATGTCACCCTTCTCTGCACTCACGGAGGAGACAACTTGGAAGATGATGAAGAAAATAAAAATATGATAGGCATATGACAAATGTCTTACCCCTTTTGGAAATCATATTATCCTTGGGAGAGCACTGAGGACATTCCATTTATCCTTTTAGTCATTGTGAATGTTCACTTTGTTTAAAAACAATTTATATAAAAAAATTATTTAAAACAATGATATTTATCAATTAAAACATGCAAACATTTGTTAAGAAGAGACAAATAAGAGTGCCAAGAATTGGATAAAGGCTCAAATTTATTTGATGGAATGGTAGTTCGCAAATGGCGAGACTCCATGGATCTTTACAAATTTGAAATTGGTGATATATATTGGAAAAAGGGCTACATTGAACATAATGAACGTTTCTCCACTAACTCTGAATCCAATGTATTTGAAGCTTCAGTATGCAGTTACTTGCCAGATGCAGAAATGCAGAAATTGACGATGACCGAGCGAGAATCTTTGACAGATGACAACTTGTAGAACGAAGTCTTGTCAGGATGCAGTTACTTGCCAAATACCTAATTTTTGCCTAAATTTCCTCAAGGTGAGGTACTCAATCTAACGGGATATATATATTCATTTTTTATGTCTCTAACTTTTGCCTGGATCGCCCTTTCAGGTTTTCAATCCACCGAGACGCTCATTTTTGCCTAAGCTGCCCTTTCGGGTTTTTCAACTTAGCGAGCTATTCTGTTTTTATTTTAGGCGAAGTATTTCTTGTCTGCATCTGAATTCACAGGACGAGTCAAATCCTCCCCATCCATAGTTGTAAGTATCAAAGCACCGCCTGAAAAGGCTCTCTTAACAATGTATGGACCTTCATAGTTTGGAGTCCACTTGCCCCTGGAATCAGGCACGAAAGACAAAACTTTCTTGAGCACGAGGTCACATTCTCTGAACACACGAGGCTTGACCTTCTTATCAAAGGCTTTCTTCATCCTTTGCTGATATAACTGGCCATGGCACATGGGAGTTAATCTCTTCTCTTCAATCAAATTCAGTTGGTCATAACGACTTTGAACCCACTCAGCAACAGTTAACTTGGCTTCCATCAAGACTCTCATTGATGGGATCTCAACCTCCACGGGGAGCACAACCTCCATGCCATATACAAGAGAGAAAGGGGTTGCTCCTGTTGAAGTGCGGACAAATGTACGATAGCCATGCAAAGCAAATGGCAGCATCTCATGCCAATCTTTGTACGTAACAACCATCTTCTGGATAATATTCTTGATGTTCTTGTTAGCAGCTTCAACAACCCCATTCATCTTGGGTCTATAAGGAGAAGAATCATGATGTGAAATCTTGAACTCGCTACATAGCTCTTTCATCATCTTGTTGTTCAAGTTAGATCCATTATCAGTAAGAATCTTATTTGGCAAACCATAATGGCATATTGTCGCTCCCCAGGATTTCCCGAATCCAGGTACAAACGCGAAAAGAGTGGCGAGGAGAAAAGAAAAGAGTCGCCAGCTATGTACTTTTATCCAAAGAGGAGGGAAAGGTAGTACTGCATAACCTAGAGGGAACGGATAAAACAAGTCTCGAACCAAAGAAACTGAGTAAGGGGGCCGGTTACGTGAAGGGAAGTTTATCGCACCCCTTCACGTGTGTGGTACTCCACAGGATCCACGATTGCTATCTATGTCTAAAGTGTGTGTATAAAAAGTCCTACATGAAATGCGAAAGAGAGAAAATCAAAGTAGGGAAAATAAAGAGTTATTGCTCGCACAGGCCCTACCCTGCTGCTGTAGCGGTGTATTCATTACTTTTAGATTTGTTGATTAAATCAAAAGCAAAACATACAAAGTAGAGTCGCCACCGCACTTCTATTTATCCAAAGAAATGGCTAGAAAGCGAACAAAAGCCTAAGAAGTTTTGCAAAGAAAACTAATAAAAGGTCAGAGATCTGGGTAAGGGGGGTAATTATGTTGTGGGAAGGTGTTAGGCTCCCACAACATCCTAGGTACTCCTAGGGAACCTCTTTTCACAACTTGTTGTAAAGAGTTATTTGTTTATGAAATTATTTTGTGTTTGGATGGATGAACCCATTGCCTACGTACCTTTTCAAGAAAGATAAGGATCAAAACCCCGTATTTCGGGTAAAAGATTTCAAAACAGATGAGTGAATTGATTTTAAACAAAAGCCTTAAGGTCTTTCATTATCAAAGGGAGAAAACTCGACCTGAGCCAACAATCCACCATGTGAGAATAGCTTCGACATACTAGAGGGGTTAACCCTGTTATCAGTACGGAAGACTTACGATTCGATCACTAAGGATGCGGTGAGATTCACATCAACCACTAAGATAATTAAGATCTATGGCTAATGCATGAAAATTTGATTAACAAGTGGACAAGAGCCACAAAAGACAATTGAGTGGGTTGAATTAACCAATGAGAATTATTCACAAAATGAAGTCAAAGTTTGAATTAGAGTTCATTTACAATGAGTATTAGGAAATGAGATTTTTGAAAATCAAAGGCATATGGCCTAGGTTTCTAGTTTTGAAAACAAGTGAAAATGTTTGCACAAAAGTTTTCTGGTTTGGGTTAAGGGTGAAAACAAGGTTCAAGGTTAAGCACAAAAGGGTTAAGGGAACAAAGCCACAAATAGGAGTTGCTTTCTCAAGATCATAGAAATGATCCAAGGAAGTTCCTTTGGAATTAGGCAACACAAAGCAATAAGCAAATAAGCAGGGTCTCATAAGAGAACCACACAAACTGGAAACGGAATGCCAATCAATGGTCTTACATCCAACTCCACAAACAAGCTGGAAGCAGATAGCCAATCAATGGTCTTACATCTAACTCCACAAAAGAAAAAATAATAGGAAACAGATAGCCAATCAATGGTCTTACATCTGACTCCATAAAACAAACAAAGATGCATGCAGACCAAATATGTGAAAGATGCACAAATAAGCAAACAAGAAATCAAGTATCACACTCTATAAACAACCAAGAGGCTCAAGCAAAGTTGGGCTTTATTCAAGGGGTCATATCAACCTTGACAAACAAGCCAAATCTGTAGGGGTGCTAAGGCTCTTAACCACTGACATTGACCGTCAGGGTGAGCAGATGAAAGGTAAAGAGGGTTAGACATCATAGCTCTTAACCCTGGCCTGGGTGAGCTTGAATCAAAGAAGGTATGGGGATCCAGAATAAGGGACCCTATTCCACATGACTGACTCTATACAAGATTTTGGGTGTTTATTCAAAAGCATCAGCACGTAGTGTGAGCATAATGAAAGACTCAACTGAATAGCAGGGGATTGATTGCAAATCCCTTCTATCTGCCAATTGCCTCTTCACTTATGAGGACTTAAGTCACATGCCTCGACAAGGAGGTATTTAGCACAAAAGTAAACAATCACAGACATTGCCTCTTAAGGAGGACTTCAGCCAAATGCCTGCCAAAAGAAACGACAGGGCTTCCAGACTACATGGAGTTAGAGAGATCACCTAAGTGGTAAACCAACCACAAGCAAAGCAAAGCTCAAGTAATGAGCAAAAAAGCGGCTAATGTACCTGTAAAAAAGTCAAACAAGTCAATATGGTATTCAGACAAACCAAACAGACAATCAACAGTGGTTCCTCAATATGTACACAATACAAGTCCTATGTGTAAACAACTCAAGTGAGTTCATCACCAAGGAACCTACAACACAACAAAGGTTAGAGGACAAAGTAATTTGCATCTCATGAAGTGAGATCACATCAACCACTAGAGCTAATTGCTTGAACCTGAAATGCAAAACTCAAAAGGTGAGTACAAACCACTAGTGCAAAGACTAGGGTCAAAGGCAAAGCAAAAAGTCAAAATAGAAGGTGATATTCAACATGAAACACATTTATTCAAGTGAGAACATGTCCTAAAAAGGATCAAATCCAAATCAATAAGAAAAGCCATCAATTAACCAAGATAAGGAAAAGGCAATTACAAAGCACACAATTAGACATCAAGAATAGAAATTCCATATTAAAATAGAAATGAATCAAATTATCATGAAAATTTTTGTGTGCACACAACATGTTAAACACAAGCATCATGCAAAAAATTGGAATAAGAAAAGCTCAATTCACATGTATATGAAAATGAACAAGAGCAACATCAAAATGTGTGACATACATTGTCACACCATACATCCAAGTGCCTAAAACAGAGATGGAATATGCTAAAAATGCCAAACAAAAGCTCAAAAATCATGTATCATGTTAGGAATCAGCATATCAAATTTCAAAGCAATTGGACAATTAATGAGCATTTCACAATCAATTGAATGAAGCATGGTAATTTTGCATACATGTTCAAACACACAATCTCAATTAAACATCCAGAACCATTCAATTCACACAAATGACACCTAAAAATAAAAGACATCAATACAAACAAGTGGAAAAAAATTGGAAGCAATTTGGATTTGTTTTCTATTTTTAGTGATTTTTTGAATTAACATGAAATAAAAGGAAATACATGTGAATCATGGAAAATAATATGAAATGAAATGAAAAAAAAGAAATGCATCAGTATGGATTCGATCCCAGGTCATGTATGTCCAAGGAGGCGCTGGAAAATGAAAGTCTCAATTGCAACAAAGCCAGAATCGAACCAAGGACAGCAAGGTATAAATTGGGGCATGAAAATAAAATTCACAAGTGTTGTGGCCAGGTATCGAACTGATGAAGGTATGGTCAAGGCAAGCGTATGCAATAAAAAAATCAAAAGTAACATGCCAGGGAATCGAACCAAGGACCAAGAGGTTACAGGCGCGTTTTGTACAAAACGTTGCCGTTTCAGTTGGAAGAGGAAAGGAAATTGGAAAAATAAAACAGCACGCATGAGGAATCGAACTGGTGAGGCCATGGTTAATAGCATCCAAACAGTGAAACGCAAGCGCTGAACCAGAAACCCTAAGCTACTGTTCATGCACGGTGGAGGACGGTGGTTTCCACCGTCTTCCTCAATGAGACGGCGGCGCTACAGTAACATTCAACAATTTTTTTTCCAGAATTTTGCATGGCTTATATCATTGGAACCGTCTCAATGCCAGGAAAACGGATCTATCATCCATTCAATCTAAATCTCAATGAATAATCCAAATCGAAGCAAAACATAATTGCAATCAAACATTCAACTTAGCATATCTCATTCAATATTCAACCATTTCAAATTCTAAAAGCATCAGGATTATCAGCATCAAAGGATCTATCTAAACATGGCAATAAAATGAAGAATTAAGATGATTGAATTCCAACCTCTTTGACGAGCAGTGAGTTGAAATCGCGTGCTACAGCTCTCTCCAGCTCCAGATATCCTTCTCCACTCTTGTTATGAAGCTTTGGATACGAATTGGCACTCGAATTGATCTGGATCTAGCTGAAATTCAAAACTCCATGTTCATGTTCGTGTGTTGAAAGTGCACGAATCTTGGTCAATTTCTTCAATCCAGTGCTTGATTTGCACTCAATGATGATCAATGAACACGATTATGCAGTAAAATCAATGAGTTATGTGAAGGAAATTGAAATTTGAGATGAGAGCAAAAATGGAGGGAAATCCAAAATCTAGATCTAGAATGTGTGAACTTGAAAATTATGTTATGCTGAAGCTTATATACCATCTCCTAATCACTCTGAAATTTTGATTAAGCTTGTGTTAATTGGGATTAAGTGAAAATGAGGTGTATGACCAAAATTGGCAAGTGTGTGGTGCATGGAGAATTTGCACGTGAACAGTGCACATGCATGACCAAAACTTGCTCAAAATCATCCAATAAACACAATGGCAATGGTATTTTTCATGTATGATCAATAGAATTTAAATTCTTCCTTTTCCCTCCGAAAATGAACATGCATGGGCAAATGATCATATGAGTAAATTTCATGCAATGCAATGTTGGATTTGGAAATTATAGGTCATGACAAGCAATATGCAAAAAGAGTGACTCATTTTGGAGTTTTGGATCAAAAGTTATGGCATGTTGAACTTCTATGCACCCTTGGCAATCATTTGATTATAATTCCTCAACCATTCATCAGATGCTCATGATCTTGGACTTTTTGGAAATGGGAGAGAAAGATCTTTAACTTTCATGTTGACCAAAAATTCATTTGAAGCTTCTTTGATGTTGGAAAGTTTAGTTGAATGTGATCCAAAAACTTGCCATTTTTGGAAACTTGAAATTACAGGTCACTTTCCATTTTGGGAAACTTTTGACTTGACCTCAAAATATTCAATATGAATGTTTGATATGATGAATAAGCCTTGTTTGAACATGAATGGGATGTCTCAAATCATTTCCCACACCTCAAAGCCTTCAATTGACTGTACAACTGATTGATATGGTCCTCAGATGACCTTGGCAATGCCTGATGAATTTGAGACTCAACCTCTTGGGGAATTTGCTTCAAAATGGAACCATAGCTAATATAAGCTCAATAAAAAGTCATGTGGTCCTCATACCAATAAAATACCATCACCTCTTGTACAAAGGAAAACCTTGAATTGCCTTGACCTGTGCTACTTAGACTGCAAAACAAATGTTAGATGACATATTTTTGGTGCTTTTGGTTAGTGACTAAACAAGAAAAGCAATGATATACAATGCAAGCAATGCTTGGTGATCCAAAACCACTCACAGGGATATCCCACCCAAAGGAAAGGAAGCCAATATGCTCAAAGATCCTTGAGGCTATGCAATGTAATGCTTATGATGCCATGAGGGATCTTAGGGACAAAATTGGGGTCTTACAGCTGCATACGTATCTCAAGAAGGATTGAGAATCACAGCACCGTAGCTCGGCTAACGCACGCCGAAACAAAACACTGAAAAGAGACATTGAGACGTCAAAAGAAACACACAACAGGAAATAGAATGCCAATCAATGTTCTTACATCTGACTTCGAACAAACAACAAACAAACGGGAAACCGAATGCCAATAGATGGACTTACATCAGACTCCGAACAAGCAAACGCCAACAGGAAACGGAATGCCAATGGCTGGTCTTACATCCGACTCCTAACACATACAACAGGGTGAAAAAAGAAAAGAGTGCCCGGAGAGATCTCGCTCAATCTCCTGCCTACGTATCTCATCTGGTATGAGAATCAGGGCGACGTAGTTCCCCTTAACAGGGGAGAAACTTTCTCCTAACCAGAGACTAGGGAGATAACAACTAAAAGGGAGACTACGACTCGAGCCTAGAAGTTGTCATGCAAACGATCCCTAAGTTGAGGTCTCTAATTAGAACCTAACTCGCACAGGAACAAGTCAATCATACAGCAAGTAAACATCAATCACAGGTGAACAAGTATCACACTCTATATGCAAACAAGCGGCTCATACAAGGCTGGGCTTTAGTCAAGGGGTCATATCAACCTCGACAAAACAAGCCAACACTGTAGGGGTGTGCAGAAGCTCTTAACCACTGACATTGACCGTCAGGGTGAGTAGATGAAAGGTAATGAGGATAAGACCTCATAGCTCTTAACCCTGGCCTGGGTGAGCTTCAATCAATGAAAACATGGGGATCCAGAATGAGGGACCCTACTCCACTTGACTGACATTATATACAAGGATCTTGGGTTAGGTTCAAGAGCATCAGCACGTAGTGCGAGCATAATGAACGACTCAACGACTAATAGGGGACTGATTCCTAGTCCCTTCTATCTGTCAATTTCCTCTTCCCTTAGGAGGACTTAACAGGTAACATGCCTCGACAAGGAGGTCTTTAGCACAAATATAAACAATCACAATCATTGCCTCTTAAGGAGGACTTCAGCCAAATGCCTGCCAAAAGAAACGACAGGGCTTCCAGACTACATGGAGTTAGAGAATGGTTACCTAAGTGGTAAACCAACCACAAGCAAAGCAAAGCTCAAGCAAGAGCAATAAGCGACTAATGTACCTATACAAAAGTCAAACAGTCAATATCATATTCAGAAAACCAAACAGACAATCAACAGTGGTGCCTATTCATCATCTACACAAGGCAAGTCAAAGTGTAAGAAACTCAAGTGAGTTCATCACCAATGGACCTACAACACAACAATGGTTAGTGGACAAATTAATTTGCATCTCAAGTAATGAGATCACATCAACCACTAGAGCTAGTTGCTTGAACCTGAAATACAAAGCTCAAAAGGTGAGTACAAACCACTAGTACCAAGACTAGGGTCAAAGGCAAAGCAAATAGCCAAAACAGAAGTTAACATTCCACATGAAGCACATTCAATCAATCAAGAAGAAATCCTCAAAAGGACCAAAGCCAAATCATTAAGCAAAGTCATCAATTGAACAAGATAAGGCAAAGGCACACAATGTGATCACATTTGGATATCAAAGATATAAAATCCACATTAAAACAGAAATGAACCCAATGATCATGAATTTATTTATGTGATATCAACATGTTAAACACAAGCCTCATGCCAAAAATTAAGTCCAGAAGATAACAAATGGCATGTGAATGAAAATGCACAAGTGCATCATCAAATGTGTGACACAAATTGTCACACCATGTATTCATGTGCCTAAAATAGATATGAAATGTGCTAAAAATGCCAAACAAAAGCCAGAAGATCATGTTACATGTTTTGAATGAGCATGTCAATTTTCAAGGCAATTGGATAATCAATGAGCATTTCACAAATCAATTGGTACAACATGTCATTTTTGCATCATGTTCAAACAATCAAGCACATTTAAAATTCCAGCAAGGCAAAAATCATGAAATCACCATCACAAAATAATAGACATTACAACAATCATGTGGAAAAAAGTTGCACTCAATTTGGACAATTTTTCTATTTGTTATGAATTTTGGAAGTTGATGAAAATAATGAAATAATAGTGGAAACATGTGTAGCGGTGTATTCGTTACTATATGATCTATTGATTAAATCATAAGCAAAGTATACAATGAATTCGAGTCGCCACCGCACTTTTATTTATCCTAAGGACTGTTAAAAAGCGAACAAAAACCTAAGAAGTTTTACACGTAGAAAACTAATGAAAAAGATCAGAGATCGGGGTAAGGGGTAAATTACGCAATGGGAAGGTGTTAGGCACCCATCACGTCCTAGGTACTCCTAGGGAGCCCTTTTCACACTTGTTGTATAAAAAATGTTTATTTGTTTTGACATATTGTGCAAACATGAGTGGGATGATGAGAAAAGAATGTACAAGTTAATTATTTTTGTGTTCGAACGGATGAACCCGTTGCCTACGTACCTTCCATCAAAGGTAAGGATCAAAACGCCGTAGTTCGGCTAAAAAATTTCCAAACATTTGTGAGTTCATTTTAAAACAATAGCACTAAGGCTTTACGTTATCCACGGGAGAAAACTCAACCTTATGAAACAACACGTCCACCATGTGAGAAAAGCTTCCACTCGCTAGTGAGGGGTTAACCCTATAATAAGCGAGAAAGACTTACAATTCAATCAACTAAGGACAACTAGGTGAGATTAACATCAACCAACTAGGATAAATCAAACCTATGGCTAATGTATGAAAACTTAACAAGCATGGACAAAGCCACAAAATCATTTGAATGAGTGAAGTTAATTGATTTGGATTATCTACAAAGTATGGTCAAAGTGTGATTAAAGTCAATTCAAAATGAAGTATTTACAAAAAATGAAGTTTGGAAAATCATGGACTTAAGGTCCAAGTTTCTAATTTGAAAAGAAGTGAGAATGTTTGCACAACATGTATTTACAAGTTTGAAAAAATCAACAAGTGAGAAGGGGTTTTGAAATAAAAAGGGTGTGGATGAAGAAGTGTAAAACTGCCTAGAAGTTCACCTCTTGAAATCATATAGAAGATGATTCAAGAGTGTCCTTTGGAATAGAGGGACAAAGCAAGTTAGTAAAATAAAAGACTAGGTGATACCGGATGCCATCAATGGTCTTACTCCAATCTCACACAAAAGCGGATATCGGATACCAATGAATGGATTTACACCAATCTCCTAAAATAAAGCAATGATACCGGATGCCAATAAATGGTCTTACTCCAATCTCATAAAGCAAAACAAAAACAAAACATGGAAGTCAATTGCCAATCTATCTGGGCTTAGGTTGACCTCCACAATGATCATAGGAAAACAAATGCCAAATTACATGGGCTTACAATGAATCCTCACATACAACAACAAGCTCAATCAAAGAGCAAAGAGGATATGAGTGACCAATGAAGTGGTCTTACACTCTATCCCTTCCATGTCATAGGAACAAAAGCCAATCAATGTGGACTTACAATTGTCCTCAATGGGAAAACATCAATGTCACAAGGACAAATGAAATGATCATGCACTAATGGCAAACAATGATGATAAATGCACAATGGCAATCAATGATAGTAAATGCACAGTGGCAAATCAAGCAATCATGTATAAATGAATCAAGTAATCAATCACATTAATTCAAGTAGCACACACTATAACCATTCAATGAGGCTCAAGCAAAAGGGTGAGGCATTAAAGCCAACTGTAATAGGGTTCAAGTTGTTCTTAACCTTGCCATTGAGGGACTAAGGTGAAGCAGATGAAAGGATATGAGGGGTGTGCCTCATCACTCTTATCTCTGGTCAGAGAGAGTATTGAATATCAGAAGGGGTGGGAGTTCAGAAAGTAGGAACTCTCTCCACATTTTATTGACTCGATAGATCTTGGGTTTGGATCTCAATGCTACAACCATGAAATGGGAGCAAGGAGAAGACACACAGAATAGTGGGAGATAGGCTACATATCTCTTATATCCACCAATTGCCTCAAATGAGGACTTTTCCTGCTTGGGACAAACATAAACAATCACAAACATCGCCTCTTAAGGAGGACTTCAGACAATTGCCTGGCTAAATAACAAGCCAGGTCTTCCAGACTACATGGAGACAAGAGAGTCTACCTCAATGCAAATTGCTATTAAGCAAAGCAATGCAAGTTCTCAAAAGAACTGAGCAACTAAATGGTACCTGAAATCAATCAAATATAATCAGCATCCCAATCATTAACTCAAAACAATAACATAAGAATCAACAAATAATGTACAATCGATAAGGCAATAGGTGCATAGCACAAAGCTCAAGTGAACCAAGCATCCTACAACACAAACAAGTTAGTTCCCAATATTCAAATGAAACAATTCAACTTGCATTAATTCCTTTTAAGCACTTTGCTTCTTAACCTGAAAAGTCAAAGTCAAACTCAAACATGAGTAATAAGACCACTAGGACAAGCCTAGGGTCCAAAGGAGGGAAAAATCTTAAAACAGCAAGTAAAACATGATCAAAGTCAAGATAAAACCTAATTGGCCTCACATCAAAACTATGCACTAATTTCATTTTATGCACAATTTAACTCAAAGTAGGCAAGTGTGAATCACATATGAGTCAACAGCAAGATCACAACCAAACAAATATCAAAACAGCTCAATAAATCCCACAAAAATTATGTCTTGAACAGAAGACATTCAATGAGTTACATATCAAATTTCATAGCATTTGGACTAGTGGAAGTAGGGAAATTAAATTCAACATGTCATGGCATGCAAAAATCAACCTAAACTAGGTCACAAAACAAGTGTCAACTTCAATCAATTATAAAACAGTGAGATCAAATGAGAAATGGATGGGACCAAAGCCAAATTAAAGCTATACATGTTAGGAAGCACTCCACCAAATTTCAAATTCATAGGATAAGGGATGAGCATTTAACAATACATGTAAGTTTGCTATTCATAAAACCATCCAAAATTGCTAAACAGCAATCAAAAATCCAAATCAATTAGAAAATGGATCAATTAAATCCACAAAAATTCAGGGTGACACCTAACACATACATTGTATCTCATGCAAAAAATCAGGGCCATAGGCCTAGGGGAAGCATGGAAAAATAATTCATGAAGTCAGCATAGCATAGTGTGACACATATTGTCACACTCAAAAAGAATTATTCATATCTATCAAACCAGAGGTCCAAAAATTACACATGATATACCAAAATCTCCAAGAATGTGTCAAGAATCATCATATGAAATTTCAATTAATTTGGATAAGGCATGATTATTTGGTGATCAAAATGGTAAAACATATGAATATTGCACACATGTCAAAAATCAATAAGCCAATTAAAAATTCTACCAGGCACAACTTACACTACTATGCCTAAAAAAAGTAGATTAAATTTGGAATCTATCAAAAAAAGTCCCACTTAATTTGGACTTAAATTGGATTTTATGTGAATTTTTTAAGATTTGTAATATTTATTGAATAATTATTTAATGGATTATCTATTAATGTAATATGCAATGGCAGTAACGTAACATCTCCCAGCCAGTCCAAAAACGCGCAGTGCTCACTTATTGCGTGTCAGCGTTTCATTGGCTATAACAGGCGGTAAACAGATTTTGAAAGTGCCATGCGAAATTGACGGATCTACAGCGGAATTTGGACGGAAGCTTCAGCTTCTTCCTCGCGTTCGTGTGTTCTTCACCGCCAGATTCGGTTACGAGCAAATCTCGACCAAATGACACAAACGATATACCGATCTCTTCCTCTTCCCACGTAGATCAAAGATATGGCAAAGCTTTTGTCTATAAGTTAACACACATAAAGAACCGATCGAAAGAAGTTTCACATACAAATATTCAGATCAACATATCTAGCTCAATACTTAACAGAATCGCGCGATTCAAACATCAAATTAACCTACATTCCATGCACTATCTAAACCACATCTTGATTTCAAGAATTGAAGGTTTCGAAAAATCACCTTCTTGTAGCGCAGCCGTGAAATTCTCGTGTTTTTGGCCTTGATTTGTGGAAACAGATCACGATTGATGATGTATGAGGTGAATGATGAAGAATTATGAGCTCAAAGATGCACAAGGAAGTGGATTTTTGCAGTTGCCATGTGAGAACTCAAGCTTCCAACAATTGGAAATGGTGCGGTTTCTTGCTTCAATTCCTTCAAACAGAACTTCAACAGTACCTACACATGAAGATTCGAACAAAAACTTGCAAGAATGATGGAGAATTTTGATGAAATGATGAAAAAATGCTTATGTGAAAAGTGGAGAAAATTGAGAGAATTCTAGAATTTTTTGCTTTGATCTGAAAAAGTGATTATTCCCCTGAGTTTCTGTTAGAATTAAGCTTATATACCAATGTGTTAATCCAACTCTAATCATGATTAGTCCAAAAATGATAATTAGCAAAATGAGCACATGTAAGCAATTTGGCATTTTTGCCCTTGGATGGTTAGAAGCAATGTAACAGTGATTTTTCACTTTGAACAAACCATAAATCTCATTTGGAAGCTATTGGAATTGGTCCCATGTCAAAATTCCATGTACTTTGAATTTTGGACCATTTTGCCCTTGGTTTTTAATTGGTTCACTTGAAAAATGACCTTTTTATGTGAAGGCTTTTGGCAAAATGTGATGATGGATTATGAAAGTACATGTCAAATGTGGTTTGCTCAAAGAATAACCATCCAATTTGGCAATTCCATGTGAAAGTTATGCCACTTTGAATTTAGGCATTTTCTGAAAATGATTTGACCATAACTTGCCAACCACACATGGGAATTGGGTGTTCTTGGACTTTTTGGAATGGCAAGAAAAAGATCTTCAACTTTCATGTTGGATAAATTTTGATTTGAAGCTTGTATGATGAAGTAATTTTGGGGAGAAAAACTTTCCATTTTGGGCAGGTGAGAATTACAGGTCATTTCCATTTTGGGAAACTTTTTGTCTGACTTCAAATCCTTCAACCTTGATCTTTGAAATGCCAAATGAAGCTCATATGGACATGAATGAGACATTTCCAACCATCTCACACTTTCAAATTCCTGATTAAATGCACAGTTGACCACAATTGACTTTTCTAGGGTTTTGGTGGACTAGGCCATGTTCTGATGAATTCCAAGCCTCTTTCAATTGAGATCTTGATTCCAAATGATATCACAAGTTACATGAACTCTTGATGGATGATCATGGTGCCCAAATTCTTCAAGAATGGTCACCATCCAGCTCAATGGCTTGCCTTTGACTGATTAACTGATGATTGCTTCAACTGCAAGAAACACGGTTAGATGACAATATTTTTTGTACTTTTGGTTAGTAAACATATGAAAAGCAATGACATACAAATGCAATACATGCTTGGTGATCAAGAACCACACTCATAAGGCATCCCACCCACTAGGAGGGCAGCTAAGGTATGCAATGATCCTTGAGGCCATGATATGATATGATATGGGCCATGAGGGATCTTAGGGCAAAAATTGGAGTCTTACAGATGCCCCTATTTAAGGTCATTCTACCCGGAGAAGTGAAGTTTAGAAATCTTCATATCGACGCGGTAGAATGGGCTTAAATAATAGTAATGAGACAAATTTTTGGTCCTTAAGAGACCTCATGATGCAAATGTATGCGTGCAAAAGACACAAACTCTGTGGGGATAATGATTCACACAGAAGAAAAGACGATCCGTTGGAGTAATTCACTCACCAGGAACAGAGACTCTAACAAGACTCTCATGGGGATTCTTATTGGGGATAATAAAGAAAAAGAATGCGTGAGCAGGACACGACTTGGAGTTGGGGAAAACAAAACTAACACAACGTGTGCAAGACATGACTCTGATTAGGGATAACAGACATCAGACTGGAGACCTCACTGGGGAAGTAAAAGGACTCACACTGGGAGAGAAGGAAATTCCAGGGAACACAATCCATTGGAAAGACTCAAGCTGACCCACAAAATGCATGTACTGGGGATAACACCAATACAACAACACAAATCCGCTGGGGAAATCTAGAAAAGACTTTCCAGGGGAAGCCAAAGGATGAGATGTTACCGGTATAAGGGCAACAAACTCAGGAAGAATGAATATCTAAGACCGGTATAAGGGTGAGAGATATCAATCAACCAAACATCTGAGAAAGACCTGAAAAAGGTACATAAACTCAGGGAAATCTGACTCCATAGGGGATCAAGGTCATAATAGGGAGCAGAAAGGAAGGAACACCAGGGATACCGAGGCATATAATAGGTGACCGACCGGAACGTGAATTGGTATATATGCCAAGACACTCATCATCCTGAAGGAAGTTAGAAAAAACAGACTTGTTTATAGGATGGATATTCAATTCCACAAGGAATATGAATCTTACTCTGCGGAGAAAACAATCAAAAGATTAATCCAAGAGTGCATGAGACATATTATTCATTACCGGCAGACCGTGAATAATATACTCGAAAAGGAAGAGACACCAGAGATACCGGAGTATATAATAGGTTACTTACCAAAGACGTGAATTGGTATATATGCCAAGACACTCTTCATCCGAAAGGAGGGCTTGAAAAAGCAGCAAATCGACTTACAGGATGAACATTCGAATCCATAACAGGAAAACGAATCTTACTCAACTGGGGACACAAACCCAAAGAGTACATGAGCTATAATATCCATTACCGTCAGAACGTGGATAGAATACTCGCATGAGATATATCATTTATTACCGGCAGACCGTAGATAATACACTCGCATGGTAAGAGACACCAAGGATACCGGTTACTGGGTATATAATAGGTGATCTACCGAAAACATGAATTGGTATATATGCCAAAACACACACATCATCCAAAACACAAACTGGTTAAAGGATGGGCATCCGATTCTATAAAGAATACGAATCTTACTCTACTGGGGGAAGATCAACAACGAATTCCAACCAAAGAGTGAAAGAGATATATTATTCATTACCGGCAGACCGTGAATAATACACTCGAAAGGAAAAGACACCAGAGATACCGAAGTATATAATAGGTGACTAACCACGAAGAGAGACAATCGATACCAAGCATCCGGGTAAACGAAAGACAACTCAAAGGGATAAATTGCAAGCATCCGGCAATTATCCGAAACAAACAAATATTCGACTCCGCGAAGGGAAATAACGAATCTTACTCGACTAAGGAAACACACAAGGTTTCGACTCAAGAGTGCATGAGATATATTATCCATTACCGTCAGAACCTGGATAACACACTCACATGGAAGATTATCCACAACCGGTATGAGGGTTAACAAAGGATAAATCGACCGAAAAGAAAGGCATCGGGATACCAAAACTAGGTATATAATGATGACCAATCAAAGGTAGCAACAATCATTACCGAGCAAACGGGTAAATGAAAGGCGATCCGCTGAGAATGAATTGCAAGCATCCGACAATTATCCGCAGGGGCTAACTGGGGATACATTGATAAACAATCAACGATCCGGAGAACAAATCACTAGCAAACGGTGAAAAGACCCACTGGCAACTTCAAAAGGGATAACATTGCGAGCATACGGCAATGATCCAGAAGACAACTTGTTGAGGATAAATTGCTAGCATACGGCAATGATCCACAAGCAAAGAGGAATATCAATCATCGAACAACGAATCAAGATAACCAGAAAGAGTAACCGTCATCGGTTAGGATGAAAAACAAGGTTAACTCTGCAAAAGGGTAGAATTTAGGGCTTACAACTACCGAATACGGGGTAGAATACCACAAATCTGGCTGAGGAAACAAGAGGTTAACAATACCGACTACTGGGTAGAAACCAAAGACTCAGCTGGGATAAAATTGCTAGCAACCGACAATTATCCACTCATACCATAAGGTACAAACTCCGATGGGGAGACAAAAATCAGAACATGGGATTTACAACTACCGAATACGGGGTAGAAGACCACAAATTCCACTGGGGATAGGGTGAATGAAGGCCAAATACTGAGCACTTATTCAACTTATACCACCGGGAAACACAAATTCTGTTGGGGATAAAAATCACAACAACATAAAATCCACCATCAACCAGAACGAACCACAAAGGTTACCTCTGCTAGGGGAAAAAAGATAGGACTTACAACTACCGAATACGGGGTAGAAGCCATACTCTGGTGGGAATAACCACAAATTAGGATTTTCATCTACCGAATATTGGATAGAAAACCAACAACTCCACGTGGGGATGGGAAAAATCACAAATCCGCACGGGAAACAAAATAGGGTTTATAACAAACCACAAAATGCTGGAGAGCAGGAAAACAGGATTTACGACTACCGACTACTGGGTAGCGACCAACAACTCTTGCTTGAGGAATAAAAGGTATATAACCACAAATTCCACCAAGAAGCAAGAACATAGGACTTACAACTACCGGTTACTGCGTAGAGGCCCGACAAAACTCCACTGGGGATAAATGAATTGGTGCCGGTTACTGGGCAAACCATCCATTTCTTCCACAGGGAAGCACAAGAAACAGCTGACATAACGCCGATTCGGGATTGATCCGAAAAGACAAACTGAATCAAAATACGTCCTATGAGGATATAACTCAATAGGAAAATCCATCCCAATATATATGTTGGGAGGAAACGGAAGAAACCACCATCCACGAGGATAATCTCAGTGGGGAACTGCAGAAGGAAAGACAGACACTTTCTGCTTATGGGCTGACTCTATATGGAGAGATTTAACCACCCAACATCCGCTTGGGAAGATCTATAAAGAGATCTATAAAACCCATAGCAGGAGAATATCAAACAAAAGGATATATGGCAAAAATGCAATATGTATATCTGAATGTTTTATGAACATGCATGAATATGCGTGATTCATGTTTGATGAATGCTGACAAAACAGACATATCTAACACAACAGGTCCAGGAATCAAACGCCCGGTACTATACTTCCAGGGGAAAAACCAACTGGAAAGCCAATCTGCTAGAGATCTGCATGCTGTAAAGCAAGGCTCTGCGGGTACTGCTGGGGAAGCAGAAGCAAGAGAATCAGCAAAACAACCCAGACAGGGTACAGAAAGTCGCAACAGGCAAAACTGCCACCAACACCAATCTGTAGGGGATCAGGAGAATCCCGAGGATATCTGCAGGGGATCTCAACATCAACTGAGAAACAAGAGTTCATGGCTCAACCGAGAACTGTTGCAAAGGCAACTCCAAACAACTCTGGGGAACAACCCACTGCAGGAGAAACATCCGAGTAGAATCCAACTGCACAAGCAACTCTACTGGGGAAAGTTGTCAGCTATCCTTCTTGGGGAACAACCCACTGAAGGAGAACGCACCACACAAGTAGATTCTGCGACAAGCCACCCTACTCGGGGAGAACATACATCCGACGGATCACACAAGTAGATTCTGCAAATAGCCACTCTACTGAGGATCAAAAGTAATCAGGAAATCATTCCAATCTTTGGGATGCTAGGGCCACCAACCGACCCTACTGGGGATTGAGAGCTTTCAATAGGTAGAAACCGCCACAACAACCATTCTGCAGACTAAGCTGGAAAAAATGGAATGCAACCATGCTGAGGAGATACACAACAACTCCGTTGGCAACTGCACTGGGGAGAGATTACTGTTGGAGAAGAAAATGCAGTCTTCAACAACATCTCTGCTCGCGACTATACTGGGGGCCAACCCCACCAACAGCTCTGCTTGCGACAATGCTGAGGAAAGCGGTAAGGTACCAGGATATCAATCCACCAACCACTGAATCTACCACCAGGAGAATCAACCCCTGCTAGGGATATTACTGCTGGAGACGAAACTAAGTCTTCAACAACCACCTCTGCTTGGGGAACAACCCCAACAGTAAAGCGGGAGAAAGAGGACGCAATCAAATGCCAGGAATATGAACCAATGTCTTACCTGTTGGGAATCGTACCACCCTCGGGAGAGCACTGAGACATCCCTGAGTATCCTTTTGTCATTGTGAATATTCACTTTGTTTAAAACAACAATTTTTGAAAAATTTATTTGTTTAAAACAATGACATTTTATCAATTAAAACATGCAAAACATTTGTTGAATTGAAAACAAATAAGAGTGCAAATAATTGGATAAAAGCTCAAATTGATTTGATGGAATGGTAGCCTGCAAATGGCAAGACTCCATAGATCTGTACAAATTTGAAATCAGTGATATATATTGGAAGAGGGCTACATTGAACATAATGATCCTTTCTCTACCAATTTGAATCTCGATGTATGCGAAGCTTCAGTTGACGACGAATCGAGAATCTCTGACGAAAAGACGGCTGCGGAACAGAAAGTCTTGTCAGGATGCAGTTACTTGCCAAATCCCTAATTTTTGCCTAGACTGCCCCAGGGTGAGGTACTCAATCTAGCGGGATGCAAATATTCTCTTTTTTTTTAGTCTCTAATTTTTGCCTGGATTACCCTTGCGGGTTCTCCACCGAGACGCTCATTTTTGCTTAAGCCGCCCTTTCGGGTTTTCAACTTAGCGAGCTATTCTGTTTTTCATTTGCATATACTTTCTTTTCTAGGCAAAGTATTTCTTGACTGCATCTGAATTTACAGGACGAGTGAAATCCTCCTCATCCATTGTTGTAAGTATCAAAGCACCGCCTGAAAAGGCTCTCTTAACAACATATGGACCCTCGTAGTTTGGAGTCCACTTGCCCCTGGAATCGGGCATGAAAGATAAAACTTTCTTGAGCACGAGGTCACCTTCTCGGAACACACGAGGCTTGACCTTCTTATCGAACGCTTTCTTCATTCTCTGCTGATATAACTGACCATGACACATGGCAGTCAATCGCTTCTCTTCGATCAGATTCAACTGGTCATAACGACTTTGAATCCATTCAGCATCAGTCAACTAGGGATTTGAGGGTATAATTTTTCCTTTTTCTTTTGAAAAAGTCTTGAAATTTTTTTTCTGATTTTTGTTTTTTTTTCATTTTTTCACCCTTTTCTCTTTTTTTTTTTTTTTTTTTTTTTTTTTTTTTTTACATTACATTTGTAATGCCCCAGTTTGACTGTTTAGCTGATTCTCATGATACAGCTGAATGAGCTCTTTTGGTGCTCAAGAAGTTGGGTAATCTCATCAGGAATCCCTTTCAACATCATCTTCCTCTGCCTCAAATACAAGGAATTCAAGATTGGGAGATGGCGTTGGATCATTATGTTCAATGGGTTTAGAAATCCCTGCATAATGATTCTGGATAATGAAAAGCTTTTGAATTTAAACAAGCAAATCATTTATGCAGATGAAAAAGTTGTTTTCTTGTTTTTCAGGTTTTTTGTGATCACTGACTTCATGCAAAAGCAAAAAGTGAAAACAAATGGAAAAACAAATGTTTAACAATGCATTAATTGAATGAAAACATCATTGTATTAAATGCTGCCAACAATGTCATCACTTCTCCTTTTGGCATGGGAGAAGGGTTTTGAACAAAGTGAACCATTACTCTGATTTATGGATGACTGTAGGAACATCTACAGCGACCCAATTGTGGCAGACACCACCAGGAATAACGAAATTGTTCAGATCTTCTGCATCCTCTTCCAAGATAGCAGCAGCTTCTTCAGATTGGTCGGCATGGATGAATCCTCCACTCTTGAACAAACCTTGCTCATTATATGCCCCAGAACAGTAGCCAATGCCAGCCCGAGATTGGTTAACCAGGAATAAATCCATCAACAGTACTAAGTCTGGCAAAATCCTCCTCGAGTTCACAGCTCTCTTGCTCAGGACGGTCCATCAATCTGGCAGAGTGGGCTCTGGTATAGTACCAGCGAAGTGCGTCTTCAAAATAAATGAAGATCGCAGGGTCAGACCACAGGACGGGAGACCGGAACAAAACACCCGCTTATGCAAATGATGCATGATGTGCTTGTGCATATGCTTGTTTTTTATTTCAAAGAAACTCGAGGGTTTTATTTGCAAACTTTGAAATATTTAAGCATTTTGATCATATATGAGAATATCTCATCAGATATATCAGGTGAAAAAATTTTCTCGGTTTTTTCCATGTTTGAAATTTTTTGCAAATAGACTCCTTTGAGTTCCTTGAAAATTTTCTTTTTTCTGATGATATGGATGCGGATGAATGTATGAATGTATGAATGCAACAATCACACTCAAGGATCAAGCAAAGCACACCAAACAAAGGTCATGGGAAAGCTCGATGTATCCCTAATATCAATCATCCATTTTGGTGGATTTAGGTTTTCACCTTATCGACACCCAAGTTCCATTGA
This sequence comes from Lathyrus oleraceus, assembly GCF_024323335.1. Lineage (NCBI taxonomy): Eukaryota > Viridiplantae > Streptophyta > Magnoliopsida > Fabales > Fabaceae > Lathyrus > Lathyrus oleraceus. The sequence goes on from NC_066580.1 coordinate 393,010,674, forward strand.
TATTAACGGTACATGAACCGACTCTAACATCCTTAATATCAATCATCCATTTTGGTAGATTTAGGTTTTACACCTTATCAATACCCAAGTTCCATTGATATTAACGATGTTTGAACGACTCAACCACGAATCACGGGTTTGCTGAGAGTCACGAGCATGGAGTCTCGGTTAAGAACCACCCAAAGGGAGTGTACTAGGGTTTAAACCTGCCAGACATGTTCTACCAGAGGTTCCCATAATCATCGTCCCATCTCTCGGATATTATCGGAGGAACGAATACTCGTATTCCAAAAATATTCTCGAGAGAGACTCTTATGAGTGTAGTATCGCGTAATAATCGCATCAGAACTTACATCTGAACGACCTCCGCACTACGTCCTAAAAATAGGCCAAGATGGGTTTGGTAAACTAAGGTCCTTGGCTTCTAAGGCACATGATTGAACGAATAATGCCTAACCACAAATAACTTGTGTGACATTATCAATCCAATATGACCTCCACCAAGTGAATGGACTCGCAAGTCAACTGGCTAAGGAATACTCCACACCAGTCGACGAGACTACGCCATTCTCCTATCCTAGAGTGCACTCGAGTTCGGGTATAGAACTCATCTCACAGAGATCACCAAAGCAAACAGCAATTGTATATCAAGCAATTCAAACATTACAATCAATACAGTTATCCCAAATTGTACAAAAATATGTCAAATAACAAATAATAATATAGCACAACAAGGGTGAAAAGTAGGCAATACCACCAAGAATATCAATCCCCAGCAGAGTCGCCACTTTTCTGTAGCGGTGTATTCGTTACTATATGATCTATTGATTAAATCATAAGCAAAGTATACAATGAATTCGAGTCGCCACCGCACTTTTATTTATCCTAAGGACTGGTTAAAAAGCGAACAAAAACCTAAGAAGTTTTACACGTAGAAAACTAATGAAAAAGATCAGAGATCGGGGTAAGGGGTAAATTACGCAATGGGAAGGTGTTAGGCACCCATCACGTCCTAGGTACTCCTAGGGAGCCCTTTTCACACTTGTTGTATAAAAAATGTTTATTTGTTTTGACATATTATGCAAACATGAGTGGGATGATGAGAAAAGAATGTACAAGTTAATTATTTTTGTGTTCGAACGGATGAACCCGTTGCCTACGTACCTTCCATCAAAGGTAAGGATCAAAACGCCGTAGTTCGGCTAAAAAATTTCCAAACATTTGTGAGTTCATTTTAAAACAATAGCACTAAGGCTTTACGTTATCCACGGGAGAAAACTCAACCTTATGAAACAACACGTCCACCATGTGAGAAAAGCTTCCACTCGCTAGTGAGGGGTTAACCCTATAATAAGCGAGGAAGACTTACAATTCAATCAACTAAGGACAACTAGGTGAGATTAACATCAACCAACTAGGATAAATCAAACCTATGGCTAATGCATGAAAACTTAACAAGCATGGACAAAGCCACAAAATCATTTGAATGAGTGAAGTTAATTGATTTGGATTATCTACAAAGTATGGTCAAAGTATGATTAAAGTCAATTCAAAATGAAGTATTTACAAAAAATGAAGTTTGGAAAATCATGGACTTAAGGTCCAAGTTTCTAATTTGAAAAGAAGTGAGAATGTTTGCACAACATGTATTTACAAGTTTGAAAAAATCAACAAGTGAGAAGGGGTTTTGAAATAAAAAGGGTGTGGATGAAGAAGTGTAAAACTGCCTAGAAGTTCACCTCTTGAAATCATATAGAAGATGATTCAAGAGTGTCCTTTGGAATAGAGGGACAAAGCAAGTTAGTAAAATAAAAGACTAGGTGATACCGGATGCCATCAATGGTCTTACTCCAATCTCACACAAAAGCGGATACCGGATACCAATGAATGGATTTACACCAATCTCCTAAAATAAAGCAATGATACCGGATGCCAATAAATGGTCTTACTCCAATCTCATAAAGCAAAACAAAAACAAAACATGGAAGTCAATTGCCAATCTATCTGGGCTTAGGTTGACCTCCACAATGATCATAGGAAAACAAATGCCAAATTACATGGGCTTACAATGAATCCTCACATACAACAACAAGCTCAATCAAAGAGCAAAGAGGATATGAGTGACCAATGAAGTGGTCTTACACTCTATCCCTTCCATGTCATAGGAACAAAAGCCAATCAATGTGGACTTACAATTGTCCTCAATGGGAAAACATCAATGTCACAAGGACAAATGAAATGATCATGCACTAATGGCAAACAATGATGATAAATGCACAATGGCAATCAATGATAGTAAATGCACAGTGGCAAATCAAGCAATCATGTATAAATGAATCAAGTAATCAATCACATTAATTCAAGTAGCACACACTATAACCATTCAATGAGGCTCAAGCAAAAGGGTGAGGCATTAAAGCCAACTGTAATAGGGTTCAAGTTGCTCTTAACCTTGCCATTGAGGGACTAAGGTGAAGCAGATGAAAGGATATGAGGGGTGTGCCTCATCACTCTTATCTCTGGTCAGAGAGAGTATTGAATATCAGAAGGGGTGGGAGTTCAGAAAGTAGGAACTCTCTCCACATTTTATTAACTCGATAGATCTTGGGTTTGGATCTCAATGCTACAACCATGAAATGGGAGCAAGGAGAAGACACACAGAATAGTGGGAGATAGGCTACATATCTCTTATATCCACCAATTGCCTCAAATGAGGACTTTTCCTGCTTGGGACAAACATAAACAATCACAAACATCGCCTCTTAAGGAGGACTTCAGACAATTGCCTGGCTAAATAACAAGCCAGGTCTTCCAGACTACATGGAGACAAGAGAGTCTACCTCAATGCAAATTGCTATTAAGCAAAGCAATGCAAGTTCTCAAAAGAACTGAGCAACTAAAGGGTACCTGAAATCAATCAAATATAATCAGCATCCCAATCATTAACTCAAAACAATAACATAAGAATCAACAAATAATGTACAATCGATAAGGCAATAGGTGCATAGCACAAAGCTCAAGTGAACCAAGCATCCTACAACACAAACAAGTTAGTTCCCAATATTCAAATGAAACAATTCAACTTGCATTAATTCCTTTTAAGCACTTTGCTTCTTAACCTGAAAAGTCAAAGTCAAACTCAAACATGAGTAATAAGACCACTAGGACAAGCCTAGGGTCCAAAGGAGGGAAAAATCTTAAAACAGCAAGTAAAACATGATCAAAGTCAAGATAATTCAAATAATAAGAGAACCTAATTGGCCTCACATCAAAACTATGCACTAATTTCATTTTATGCACAATTTAACTCAAAGTAGGCAAGTGTGAATCACATATGAGTCAACAGCAAGATCACAACCAAACAAATATCAAAACAGCTCAATAAATCCCACAAAAATTATATCCTGAACAGAAGACATTCAATGAGTTACATATCAAATTTCATAGCATTTGGACTAGTGGAAGTAGGGAAATTAAATTCAACATGTCATGGCATGCAAAAATCAACCTAAACTAGGTCACAAAACAAGTGTCAACTTCAATCAATTATAAAACAGTGAGATCAAATGAGAAATGGATGGGACCAAAGCCAAATTAAAGCTATACATGTTAGGAAGCACTCCACCAAATTTCAAATTCATAGGATAAGGGATGAGCATTTAACAATACATGTAAGTTTGCTATTCATAAAACCATCCAAAATTGTTAAACAGCAATCAAAAATCCAAATCAATTAGAAAATGGATCAATAAAATCCACAAAAATTCAGGGTGACACCTAACACATACATTGTATCTCATGCAAAAGATCAGGGCCATAGGCCTAGGGGAAGCATGGAAAAATAATTCATGAAGTCAGCATAGCATAGTGTGACACATATTGTCACACTCAAAAAGAATTATTCATATCTATCAAACCAGAGGTCCAAAAATTACACATGATATACCAAAATCTCCAAGAATGTGTCAAGAATCATTATATGAAATTTCAATTAATTTGGATAAGGCATGATTATTTGGTGATCAAAATGGTAAAACATATGAATATTGCACACATGTCAAAAATCAATAAGCCAATTAAAAATTCTACCAGACACAACTTACACTACTATGCCTAAAAAAAAGTAGATTAAATTTGGAATCTATCAAAAAAAGTCCCACTTAATTTGGACTTAAATTGGATTTTATGTGAATTTTTTAAGATTTGTAATATTTATTGAATAATTATTTAATGGATTATCTATTAATGTAATATGCAATGGCAGTAACGTAACATCTCCCAGCCAGTCCAAAAACGCGCAGTGCTCACTTATTGCGTGTCAGCGTTTTATTGGCTATAACAGGCGGTAAACAGATTTTGAAAGTGCCATGCGAAATTGACGGATCTACAGCGGAATTTGGATGGAAGCTTCAGCTTCTTCCTCGCGTTCGTGTGTTCTTCACCGCCAGATTCGGTTACGAGCAAATCTCGACCAAATGACACAAACGATATACCGATCTCTTCCTCTTCCCACGTAGATCACAGATATGGCAAAGCTTTTGTCTATAAGTTAACACACATAAAGAACCGATCGAAAGAAGTTTCACATACAAATATTCAGATCAACATATCTAGCTCAATACTTAACGGAATCGCGCGATTCAAACATCAAATTAACCTACATTCCACGCACTATCTAAACCACATCTTGATTTCAAGAATTGAAGGTTTCGAAAAATCACCTTCTTGAAGCGCAGCCGTGAAATTCTCGTGTGTTTTGGCCTTGATTTGTGGAAACAGATCACGATTGCTGATGTATGAGGTGAATGATGAAGAATTATGAGCTCAAAGATGCACAAGGAAGTGGATTTTTGCAGCTGCCATGTGAGAACTCAAGCTTCCAACAGTTGGAAATGGTGCGGTTTCTTGCTTCAATTCCTTCAAACAGAACTTCAACAGTACCTACACATGAAGATTCGAACAAAAACTTGCAAGAATGATGGAGAATTTTGATGAAATGATGAAAAAATGCTTATGTGAAAAGTGGAGAAAATTGAGAGAATTCTAGAATTTTTTGCTTTGATCTGAAAAAGTGATTATTCCCCTGAGTTTCTGTTAGAATTAAGCTTATATACCAATGTGTCAATCCAACTCTAACCATGATTAGTCCAAAAATGATAATTAGCAAAATGAGCACATGTAAGCAATTTGGCATTTTTGCCCTTGGATGGTTAGAAGCAATGTAACAGTGATTTTTCACTTTGAACAAACCATAAATCTCATTTGGAAGCTATTGGAATTGGTCCCATGTCAAAATTCCATGTACTTTGAATTTTGGACCATTTTGCCCTTGGTTTTTAATTGGTTCACTTGAAAAATGACCTTTTTATGTGAAGGCTTTTGGCAAAATGTGATGATGGATTATGAAAGTACATGTCAAATGTGGTTTGCTCAAAGAAGAACCATCCAATTTGGCCATTCCATGTGAAAGTTATGCCACTTTGAATTTAGGCATTTTCTGAAAATGATTTGACCATAACTTGCCAACCACACATGGGAATTGGGTGTTCTTGGACTTTTTGGAATGGCAAGAACAAGATCTTCAACTTTCATGTTGGACAAATTTTGATTTGAAGCTTGTATGATGAAGTAATTTTGGGGAGAAAAACTTTCCATTTTGGGCAGGTGAGAATTACAGGTCATTTCCATTTTGGGAAACTTTTTGTCTGACTTCAAATCCTTCAACCTTGATCTTTGAAATGCCAAATGAAGCTCATATGGACATGAATGAGACATTTCCAACCATCTCACACTTTCAAATTCCTGATTAAATGCACAGTTGACCACAATTGACTTTTCTAGGGTTTTGGTGGACTGGGCCATGTTCTGATGAATTCCAAGCCTCTTTAAACTGAGATCTTGATTCCAAATGATATCACAAGTTACATGAACTCTTGATGGATGATCATGGTGCCCAAATTCTTCAAGAATGGTCACCATCCAGCTCAATGGCTTGCCTTTGACTGATTAACTGATGATTGCTTCAACTGCAAGAAACACGGTTAGATGACAATATTTTTTGTACTTTTGGTTAGTAAACATATGAAAAGCAATGACATACAAATGCAATACATGCTTGGTGATCAAGAACCACACTCATAAGGCATCCCACCCACTAGGAGGGCAGCTAAGGTATGCAATGATCCTTGAGGCCATGATATGATATGATATGGGCCATGAGGGATCTTAGGGCAAAAATTGGAGTCTTACAACATGTAGAAAATAAAATGAAATGTGAAAACTCAATGGAATTGGAAAACGCTTCCACCAGGGATTGAACTCAGGTCTCTATGGTCCTAAGCGCGCTTCAGTGAAAAAAAATAGCAAAAATGCCAGGCGCCTGAATCGAACCAAGGACATGCTGGTCATAGGCGCGTTCAAAATGAAAAAACAATTGGAAATTGCAAGCGTGAGGTTTCGAACCCTGGACATGAAGGTCACAAGCAGCGCTAATAAAATGAACTGGAATATTAAAAATTCCACAAGCTGGAATTGAACAGAGGAAGGCAAGGTTGCTAGCGCGTGAACATGAAACCCTAGCGCCTGAACCAGATGACCGGAACAGTACTTCCGGTCATCTTCTCCGATGGTACGCCGGCGGCATGAATTTAGCATAGGGCATATGGTTTGAACCGTCTCGTTACCAGGAACATGAATCTATCAATTATAAGTCCTAATTCTCCATGAACAAAGCAAATCGAAGGAAAACATCTTGCACATACAAACTTTAATTCATCATATCTCATGCAATTCCTAACCAATTCAAATTCTATTCATATCAAGATCATCAGCAGTGAAAACTCTACAAGATCATGGCAAGAGAATGAAGAAACAGGAGATTCGAATTTTCACCAACCTGTTATGCAGTGTGAGAAAACAGTGGATTCAAGCTCCAAAAGTGTCCAGATCTTCTCCTCCAACTTTGATATAAAGCTTGATGTACAAATTACCACTTGCAAAGGCTTGGATCTTGCTAAATTTCAGAACACCATCTTCATCTTCAAGCTTGGTGTATGCGCAATTCTTGTCCAATTTCTTCAATCCAATGCTTGATTTGTACTAAATGATGCTCAATGAACACGAATATGCAAGAAAATTGATGTGTTATGTGAAGAATATGCTTCATTTGAGAGAATTTTTGGAGGGAAATGCAATTTCTAGATCTAGAATATGTAATCTGAGCAAACCAGTTAGGATTATCTATTTATATCACATGTTAATTATGCTGCTAATCACAATTAGGCTTGGCTAATGGAAAATTAATGAGAAATGAGGTGTATGACCAAAAATGCCAACGCACCCTTGCATGGACATGTGCACGTGAACAGTGCACATGCCAGCTTCTTTTTCACTTAAAACCACCCTATGAACATGATGGAATGGTCAAATGGCTTGTGTAATGCACCAAATTTGAATTATGCATTTTCCCTCCAAATTATTCATGCATGGACAAATGATCATGTGATTTTATTTCATGCAATGCAATGATAGATTTGGAAAATATTGGTCATGACAAGCATTTTTCAAAAAGAGTGACTCAATTTGGAGTTTTGTAGCCAAAGTTATGCCATGTTGAACTTCCATGTACACATTGTGATCCTTTGCTCATAACTTTTAATCTGACTTCAAAATCTTCAAGGTAGATGTTTGACATGATGAATAAGCCTCTTTTGGACATGAATGAAGTATCTCAAACCATTTCTCCACCTCAAAGCCCTCAATTGACTGTACAATTGATTGTATTGGGCCTCAGATGACCTGAAAATGTTCTGACGAATTTGAACCTCCACCACTTGGGAATTTTGCTTCCAAATGAAACCAAAGCTCATATAAGCTCAACATAATATCATATGGTCGTCATCTTAACAAAATACCATCTGCTCTTGTACAAGGGATGCTCTTGATGCCAATTCTGACTGCCATGGTGCAATGCAATATGGAATGATAAATGTCCTAAAAAATGAAATGAATGCATGAATGGTGAGGGCAAATTTATGGTGCTACAGCTGCCCCTATTCAATCAACTGGGAACCTGAACGGATGAAAGCAGCGGCTATCAGACTTTCAAGGTAAACAGGGATTGAATACCAAAAGAATCGACAAATTTGCACTCTACAGGCGACGAAGCGAAGGAAAGAGAGGCTCATATACCGATGGCGGCTTCCACTGCAGGTTTTGATATCTATTGATACCAAGGAAAGAGAGGATCATTTACCAGATGGCGCCTTTTACTGGGGAGAATTGATATACACGAATATCAAGGAAAGCGAGGCTCATTTACCAGATGGCGGCTTTCACTGGGGAGACTTGATATACACGGATATCAAGGAAAGCGAGGCTCATTTACCAGATGACGACTTTCACTAGGGAGACTTGATATACACTGATATCAAGGAAAGCGAGGCTCATTTACCAGATGGCGGCTTTCACTAGGGAGACTTGATATACACTGATATCAAGGAAAGCGAGGCTCATTTACCAGATGGCGGCTTTCACTAGGGAGACTTGATATACACGGATATCAAGGAAAGCGAGGCTAATTTACCAGATGGCGGATTTCACTAGGGAGACTTGATATACACGGATATCAAGGAAAGCGAGGCTCAATTACCAGATGGCGGCTTTCACTAGGGAGACTTGATATACACGGATATCAAGGAAAGCGAGGCTCATTTACCAGATGGCGGCTTTCACTGGGGAGACTTGATATACACGGATATCAAGGAAAGCGAGGCTTGTAACACCCTTCTAAATACCCCAAATATTTAATTAAAACAACAGCATATAAATCAATATCAGAGTAATCACGCACCAAGGGTGTCACATAATACTTCACATAATTCACCGTAAAAATCAGTCATGCTCATTATTTAATCCAACCTAAACACTTCTTTAAAAATTCGCAGCGGATAGAACATTCAACATCTGTAATATCTTAAAATTAACATTTATTCAACAAATAAAACATCCCGTCCCGATGTTACATCTATCAGAGCATGACCCACTAAAACCACTCTAGACTTCAAGCACTAGCTTCTACTCAACTCACTGCTCGTTACCTGAAAAATATAACTGTAAGGGTGAGTTCCTCAATCGATATAACAAATATTATAAATCATCATGTTATGTTAAGTAACTTTACACGTTAATCACCCACATCATATCATGCATTCGGTAGCAGCATATTCAACTCAACATCATATTCAAACACAACGCAAATGCAACTCAAATGAGACTCGACTCTTCATGCATGTGGTACCATTTGGAGTAAAACTCCCAACTTAAAATCATTGCCAGTTTAGTGGGCATCAAGGCATAAGCCTTCAACTTTCAACTTAAAATTTTTGCCAATCCAGGCCAACGTGGTGTGAGCAAAAGCCCCATAATTTTGCCAATCCAGGCCAACGTGGTGTGAGCAAAAGCCCCGACTTTATGCATATGAATGTATATGGCATGTACGACTTGAAAGTTCAACAACATAATAACAACGACAACATAACAGCTTTTTCAGCAACAACAACTTAAAAATCAACTTTGGCTCATCAGCCTACAACTCAGCATTTTCAACAAAACAACTTATATTCAACTTTGGCTCATCAGCCTACAACTTAATATTTTCCACAAAAACAACTTATCAACATATTTGCATCAACATTTCGCAACATAGACTCCACGAATTTATTTATCACAATTGGATACAATAGGCCAATCACCAATTACACTTACATCATAAAAATCAACCATTTTTACATACTGCAACAGTGTTAACCGGTTAACGCTATAGGTTAACCGGTTAACGCAGGAAAATTACACTTCCAGGCAAAACGCAACAGTGTTAACCGGTTAACGCTATAGGTTAACCGGTTAACGCAGGCAAAACTCAGCATTTTTCACAATTTATAACAGTGTTAACCGGTTAACACCCTGGGTTAACCGGTTAACGCAGGCGAAACAGCAGTTCCTGCGCTAACACAAGGCAGAATGCAGAGTTTCCGCATTTTCCGCCGTTGGAGGACTTCCGGACCTCCGATTCAACTTCCGTAAAAAGCTATACGCTCAGAAATTCACAATACACTCAAACACAAATTCAATTTCAGCTTTAATACAACTTATTCAACATAATTTCTCAGCATTCTAAATCCCAATTAGGGTCAATCGACGGCTTATCACTACCCATTACATGTTAATCGATAATACCCATTAAACGACGATAAACCCCCCTTACCTTAACAATCCGGCAACTCTTCGAGCTTCAAGCTTTTCCGTTCTCCAACCTTTGCTCTACAGCTCTTTGCCCTTTTCCTCTTCTCTGCAGCTTCTCAGTTTTCACGTAAAAACCTTTTCCAAAAAAAATGAAAACCTTTTCTCTTATTCCACTTATATATTTTCCAATAATAATTATTATTCCAAAATAATAATAATAATCCAATAATTCAATTTATTTAATTAAATTATTAAATATATTATTAACTTAATTAAATAATTCTTTTACTTTATTTGGGGTGTTACAACTCTCCCCCACTAAAAGAGTTTTCGTCCTCGAAAACATACCTCAAACAAATAACTCTGGATAGGACTCCTTCATCTGACTCTCCAGTTCCCAAGTCACATTGCCACCTGCTGGTCCTCCCCAAGCTACATTCACTAAGGCAATCTCTTTACCCCGCAACTGCTTCAACTCTCGATCCTCGATCCTCATAGGCGATGTTTCAACAGTCAGGTTATCTCTCACCTGTACATCATCCACTTGGACTACATGCGACGGATCATGAATGTACCTCCTCAACTGAGACACATGAAAAACCTCATGCAAATTCGCAAGTGACGGCGGTAAAGCGATACGATAGGCTACCTCTCCTATCCTCTCTAAAATCTGATAAGGACCAATAAATCGAGGTGCCAACTTCTTCGACTTCAAAGCCCGACCAACACCTGTTATCGGAGTAACACGAAGAAACACATGATCTCCCTCTTGAAACTCAAGTGACTTCCTCCTCTTGTCATGATAACTCTTCTGACGACTCTGAGCCATCCTCATCTTCTCCTGAATCATCTTAATCTTTTCTGTAGTCTGTTGAACAATTTCCGGTCCGACCACAGCACTCTCACCGGACTCGCACCAACATAACGGTGTCCGACATCTCCTACCATACAAAGCTTCAAACGGCGCCATACCAATGCTCGAATGAAAACTATTGTTGTAGGTAAACTCAATCAACGGTAAATAACAATCCCAACCACCTCCTTTTTCCAAAACACAAGCTCTCAAAAGATCTTCTAATGACTGAATCGTCCTCTCAGTCTGACCGTCAGTCTGCGGATGATATGCAGAACTCAATCTCAGCTTAGTTCCCAAAGCTCTCTGCAAACCTTCCCAGAACTTCGATGTAAATCTAGGATCTCTGTCCGAAACAATACTCGACGGAATACCATGCAAACTTACAATCTTCTCAATATACAACTCAGCCAATTTTTCTAACGGATAATCCATTCTAATCGGAATGAAATGAGCCGACTTTGTTAATCTGTCAACAATCACCCAAATAGCTTCAAAATTCTTACTTGTCCTCGGTAAACCAGAAACAAAATCCATACTGATACTATCCCACTTCCACTCTGGAATAGCCAACGGTTGCATTAGCCCAGATGGCTTCTGATGCTCAATCTTTGACTTCTGACAAGTCAAACAAGAATAGACAAAACTCGCAATTTCTCTTTTCATTCCCGGCCACCAAAATAACTTCTTCAAATCATGATACATCTTCGTAGCTCCAGGATGAATACTCAGACCACTACGATGTCCTTCCTCAAGAATACTCTTCTTAAGCTCAGTAACATCCGGAATACACACCCGACTACCAAACTTCAAAATACCATTCTCATCAACTCTGAATTCGCCACCTTGACCTTGATTCACTAGAGTCAACTTATCAACCAAAAGCATATCAGATTTCTGACCCTCTCTGATCTCATCCAGAATACCACTTGTCAACTTCAACATTCCCAATTTAACACTATTGTGAGTACTCTCACACACCAAACTCAAGTCTCTAAACTGTTCAATTAAATCCAATTCCTTAACCATTAACATAGACATATGTAATGATTTCCGACTCAATGCATCAGCCACTACGTTTGCTTTACCCGGATGGTAATTCAACCCAAAGTCATAATCATTCAGAAACTCTAACCATCTTCTCTGCCTCATATTCAGCTCTTTCTGATCAAACAAATACTTTAAACTTTTGTGGTCACTGAAAACCTCAAATCTTGACCCGTACAAGTAATGTCTCCATAACTTCAGAACAAACACCACAGCTGCCAACTCTAAATCGTGCGTCGGATAGTTCCTCTCATGAACCCTCAGCTGTCTTGAAGCATAAGCTATAACCTGCTTATTCTGCATCAACACGCCACCCAAACCCAACAATGAAGCATCGCAATAAACTTCAAATGATTCCGACGAACTCGGTAATATCAGAATAGGAGCAGTAGTCAACCTTCCCTTTAGCTCTTGGAAACCTTCTTCACATTTTGAGTCCCAAACAAACGCTTGCCCCTTTCTAGTCAACATCGTCAACGGTAACGCCAACTTAGAAAATCCCTCAATGAACTTCCTATAATAACCAGCCAAACCAAGAAAACTTCGAATCTCAGCAACAGACTTCGGAGCTTCCCACTTAGATACCGCTTCTATCTTAGAAGGATCAACAGCCACACCACCTCTTGAAATCACATGACCAAGAAAACTTACCTCTCCTAGCCAAAATTCGCACTTGGACAATTTAGCAAATAACTTCTTTTCTCGTAGGACTTCTAAAACCACTCTCAAATGTTCAGCATGCTCTTCTTCAGATTTCGAATACACCAAAATATCATCAATAAACACCACAACAAACTTGTCTAGGTACGGATGGAAAATCCTATTCATATACTCCATAAATACTCCAGGTGCATTAGTCACACCAAAAGGCATTACAGAATACTCATAATGTCCATACCTTGTTCTGAAAGCAGTCTTCTGAATATCCTCTGTTTTCACACGGATCTGATGATACCCAGATCTCAAATCTATTTTACTGAACACACTTGTACCAACCAACTGATCCATCAAATCATCAATCCTCGGCAAAGGATACCGATTCTTGATCGTCACTTTATTCAGTTGCCTGTAGTCCACACACAACCTCATAGTACCTTCTTTCTTCTTAACCAATAGCACTGGTGCACCCCACGGTGACACACTCGGACGAATAAATTTCTTATCTAATAGATCTTCCAACTGGCTCTTCAATTCAGTTAACTCAACAGCAGACATACGGTACGGAGCCATCGATATCGGCCTAGTACCAGGTACCAAGTCAATAGAGAACTCCACTTCACGCTCTGGCGGCAATTCATTCACTTCTTCCGGAAACACATCAGGAAAATCACACACCACAGCTAGATCGCAAATCATCAGTTTATCTTTAGCCTCCAAAGTCGCTAACAGCATAAACAACTCTGCCCCATCAGCTACTTCCTCATCCACTTGTCTCGCTGATAGAAACAAACTCTTTCCTTCCTCACTCTCAGGAAATATCACAGTCTTATCAAAACAATTGATAGAAACTCGGTTAAACACCAACCAGTTCATACCCAGAATAACATCAATCTGCACTAGTGGAAGACACACTAGGTCCATCCCAAAGTCCCTACCAAAAATACTCAAAGGACAATTTAAACAAACCGAAGTAGTAGTCACTGAACCCTTCGCAGGAGTATCAATTACCATACTACCAAACATCTCAGATATCTCTAACTTAAGTTTCACAGCACAATCCAAAGATATAAAGGAATGAGTCGCACCTGTGTCAATAATAGCTACAAGAGGAAAGCCATTAATATAACACGTACCTCGGATCAAACGATCATCTGCAGAAGTCTCAGAACCCGATAAAGCAAAGACCTTGCCTCCTGACTGATTCCCTTTCTTCGGCTTCTGACACTGACTTCCAATATGCCCTTCTTCTCCGCAATTAAAACAAATCACTTCCTTGTGCTTGCAATCAGCTATTGCATGGCCAATCTTACCACAGCGAAAACACCTCTTTACTTCAGCAGTGCATACATTACTCTTATGACCAGCCTGACCACACTTGAAGCAAACTATACCAGTAGGAGCACCTCCCCCACTAGCTCTCTGAGCCGGAGCAGCTCTTTGTCTCCCTTTTCCAGCTGGAACATCATACGGCTTGCCACGGTTTTGCTGTTGCTTGCCTCTGCGGTCACTGACAATCTTGTAATGAGCATTATTGTCTTCTTCAAATATCCTGCAGCTATCAACCAAATCAGTAAAAATGCGTATCTTCTGATACCCAACAGCCTTCTTAATTTCAGAGCGCAATCCGTTCTCAAACTTGATGCACTTCGAAAATTCAGCACCACCACCAGTGTAATGAGGATAAAATTTGGACAACTCCACAAATTTCGCAGCATAATCAGTGACAGACATGTTTCCTTGCTTCAGCTCAAGGAATTCAATTTCCTTCTTACCACGGACATCTTCCGAATAATACTTCCTCAGAAATTCCCTACGGAATACATCCCAAGTAATGACTTCACCTGCCACGGTCAACCTCTCGTGAGTCTCTAGCCACCAGTCATCAGCTTCGACTGCTAGCATGTGAGTACCATACCGAACCTTCTGAGCTGGAGTGCAATCCATAACACGGAAGATTCTCTCAATCTCTTTCAACCATCCCAAGGCTGCATCTGGATCATGCTTCCCTTTAAACACCGGCGGATTCTCTCTCTGAAAAGTCGCCAAGCTACGTGACCCAGCATCACCACCAGCATTTGGCAAGTTCTGCACCGCTTGTGCCATTGCTTGCATTGCGGCAGCCATTGCAGCGTCATTCCTTCCAGCCATTTCAACTTAACAATACAACACAACTTAACGTTAGATTAATAACAATTACACAATTGTTAGACAGTAACGACACGACAACTGGCCGGACAGACCGACCAGCTCTGATACCACTAATGTAACACCCTTCTAAATACCCCAAATATTTAATTAAAACAACAGCATATAAATCAATATCAGAGTAATCACGCACCAAGGGTGTCACATAATACTTCACATAATTCACCGTAAAAATCAGTCATGCTCATTATTTAATCCAACCTAAACACTTCTTTAAAAATTCGCAGCGGATAGAACATTCAACATCTGTAATATCTTAAAATTAACATTTATTCAACAAATAAAACATCCCGTCCCGATGTTACATCTATCAGAGCATGACCCACTAAAACCACTCTAGACTTCAAGCACTAGCTTCTACTCAACTCACTGCTCGTTACCTGAAAAATATAACTGTAAGGGTGAGTTCCTCAATCGATATAACAAATATTATAAATCATCATGTTATGTTAAGTAACTTTACACGTTAATCACCCACATCATATCATGCATTCGGTAGCAGCATATTC
Source organism: Lathyrus oleraceus (assembly GCF_024323335.1). Taxonomy (NCBI): domain Eukaryota; kingdom Viridiplantae; phylum Streptophyta; class Magnoliopsida; order Fabales; family Fabaceae; genus Lathyrus; species Lathyrus oleraceus. The sequence goes on from NC_066580.1 coordinate 393,026,190, forward strand.
AACTCAACATCATATTCAAACACAACGCAAATGCAACTCAAATGAGACTCGACTCTTCATGCATGTGGTACCATTTGGAGTAAAACTCCCAACTTAAAATCATTGCCAGTTTAGTGGGCATCAAGGCATAAGCCTTCAACTTTCAACTTAAAATTTTTGCCAATCCAGGCCAACGTGGTGTGAGCAAAAGCCCCATAATTTTGCCAATCCAGGCCAACGTGGTGTGAGCAAAAGCCCCGACTTAATGCATATGAATGTATATGGCATGTACGACTCGAAAGTTCAACAACATAATAACAACGACAACATAACAGCTTTTTCAGCAACAACAACTTAAAAATCAACTTTGGCTCATCAGCCTACAACTCAGCATTTTCAACAAAACAACTTATATTCAACTTTGGCTCATCAGCCTACAACTTAATATTTTCCACAAAAACAACTTATCAACATATTTGCATCAACATTTCGCAACATAGACTCCACGAATTTATTTATCACAATTGGATACAATAGGCCAATCACCAATTACACTTACATCATAAAAATCAACCATTTTTACATACTGCAACAGTGTTAACCGGTTAACGCTATAGGTTAACCGGTTAACGCAGGAAAATTACACTTCCAGGCAAAACGCAACAGTGTTAACCGGTTAACGCTATAGGTTAACCGGTTAACGCAGGCAAAACTCAGCATTTTTCACAATTTATAACAGTGTTAACCGGTTAACACCCTGGGTTAACCGGTTAACGCAGGCGAAACAGCAGTTCCTGCGCTAACACAAGGCAGAATGCAGAGTTTCCGCATTTTCCGCCGTTGGAGGACTTCCGGACCTCCGATTCAACTTCCGTAAAAAGCTATACGCTCAGAAATTCACAATACACTCAAACACAAATTCAATTTCAGCTTTAATACAACTTATTCAACATAATTTCTCAGCATTCTAAATCCCAATTAGGGTCAATCGACGGCTTATCACTACCCATTACATGTTAATCGATAATACCCATTAAACGACGATAAACCCCCCTTACCTTAACAATCCGGCAACTCTTCGAGCTTCAAGCTTTTCCGTTCTCCAACCTTTGCTCTACAGCTCTTTGCCCTTTTCCTCTTCTCTGCAGCTTCTCAGTTTTCACGTAAAAACCTTTTCCAAAAAAAATGAAAACCTTTTCTCTTATTCCACTTATATATTTTCCAATAATAATTATTATTCCAAAATAATAATAATAATCCAATAATTCAATTTATTTAATTAAATTATTAAATATATTATTAACTTAATTAAATAATTCTTTTACTTTATTTGGGGTGTTACAAGGCTCATTTACCAGATGGCGACTTTCACTAGAAGGAAAAAGATGTTTACGACTGGAGCAAGACCAGACGCTCACTGATGACTCTACTGAGGATTTGATATTTATTAAAGAGAGAAACCACGACCAGACATCAACGGATGAATGGGAAGAGAAAAACCACGACCAAACATCTACGGATGAATGGGAAGAGAGAAACCACGACCAGACATCAATCGATGAATGGGAAGAGAGAAACCACGACCAGATATCAACGGATGAATGGGAAGAGAGAAACCACGACCAGACATCAACGGATGAATGGGAAGAGAGAAACCACGACCAGACATCAACGGATGAATGGGAAGAGAGAAACCACGACCAGACATCAACGGATGAATGGGAAGAGAGAAACCACGACCAGACATCAACGGATGAATGGGAAGAGAGAAACCACGACCAAACATCAACGGATGAATGGGAAGAGACAAACCACGACCAGACATCAACGGATGAATGGGAAGAGAGAAACCACGACCAGACATCAACGGATGAATGGGAAGAAAGAAACCATGACCAGACATCTACCGATGAATGGGAAGAATGAAACCACGACCAAACATCAACGGATGAATGGGAATAAAGAAACCACGACCAGACATCAATGGATGAATGGGAAGAATGAAACCACGACCAGACATCTCTCGAATGAATGGGAAGAAACTCGATGTTTATCGACCATCGAGAGATGATGTCTACTGACACCAAAAGAAAGGACCCACACGGGGATCAACACGACACTCACCGGTATCGTAAGGATGACATCTATATATGTCAAAACAAGGCAGACACTTGCCAGGGACTAAATTGGGGAGTCAAGCTTTCCTTTCACGGACGGGTGAGGAAATAAACCTCTCTGGGGATTGTCAATTCTGAATGCTGTCAAGAGCAACCGCTGCAAATGTGCCATACAGACATTGAAAAATGATCCTCCTCTGCTGGGGATATGATCCAATCTATAAGATGCAAGGGGAAGAAAACTCCTGCTGGGAAAGCCGATGATCACTTTGTTGAGCACACGACTCTGGTTCGATCTCCCAACTCTGTGGGGACACCCAACGATTCTGATGCGGATACTTACTGATCTGACATTCTCGGAACGGCAGAGAAACCAACTCAACTAGGGAGTCGTTTGTTGGGGAAGAACCAACCTCTCGATCATGCTGGAGAAACAAATTCTAAAATCAACCTAGATGAACCAACGTCGCGATGCTAAACTCCTTAGAGTAACATATTCACCAACCAGCTAAACCAATTCTCGAACGGTAACCACGGCTTCGGACCAGCTTATGCTTGCAATGCTGATGCATGAATTTTACAGCGTAATGCTCCATAACCATGGAAATGTTACACAATTAATGATGCAATATGCTATGCTTTTCTAAATGATGAATGCACAAAAATTATCCCCCTCCGGGGACGGCACGAGCCACTCTGCTGAGGAATCCAATATCACTCCAATCTCCACCCTGTTGGGGAATAGCACTGCTGTTGGGGAAAGGATAATCCCTACGAGGGATGACCTTCACCGAACTCGATCCGCTTGGGGACTTCACTGGGGAAAAAGTACCAACGCAAACCTCCGCTGGGGAAACAACAACCTTTAGACTTGCGGGGGAAACAACACTCTCAACCCTGCTAGGGGAAACAGCAAACTTCAGGCCTGGCTGCTGAGGCGACACCGATCTCGAATCCGCTAGGGAGATAACAATCTCGAACCTTTGGGGAGGTACGGAATTTTGACATGGAACACCTGTCGACTCGTCGCACTGGCATTCACCATCTAATTACAGTGTCAACTTTTCACTTTTGAGAGCTCCCAGACTCATCCGGTCTCTTCTGATTCATCACCTCGTATTCTCGACTTCTCTCTACTTCGAGACAATCGATCTCCTCAGGTCCGGACCAACTCTCTAATCCTCAGACTTTGAAGAGTCTTCTTGATTACCCTCTAGGATCGTCTCCATTCTTTCGCCATCTTTTCACTGTTCTTCTATCCCTCGTCCCTGATTGGACTTCAAAGGATTCTTTTGCCAAAAGGCTTCATATCACAACCTGCAAGTGAGTGAAAATAACCAACAGCACCTGCAAAAGAGATCGTTAGATAAAAACGTGCCCCAGGCGTGCCAAAATTTCAACACCTAGGTCACTCAACCTTCCGAATAAGATTTCCGGTTTTCAATCTTATAAACATGCATCGGAAGGGACCCCTATGTTTCAAAATGCAAAGATTCTTTATCAAAATAAACGGATGTTTTTGCAATCAAAGCGGTAATGAAAACAAAAACAGAATTATTTGGCTGAATATGCATTTTATTGATTGAAAAAGGTGGCTCGAAATCGAGCAATACACAGGAAGCAATCCCTGAAAAGAGGTAATTGCGCACAAAAGGAAAAATCTATCCTAATGGCAATGTGAACCCATGATCTCATCCAGTTCCAATCCGGTTACACCCCACATGTCCTCAAGACTTTCCGCACCTTCTGCCTTCTGAACAAGACGCTTCCGACCGATCCCTATCGGGGATTATCCAGGTGTCTTAACCGAAGTACAAACGATCATGCTAGACGCAGTTGTTCGTTTCATTCCCTCAATTTCCTGGACCACCCTTTCGGGTTTTCAGTCCATCGGGATACCCTTTTTTGCCCAAGCCGCCCTTGTGGGGTTTTCGACTTGCCGGGTGTACAATTTTTTTTTTATCCCTAATTTTTGCCCGAACCTTTTTCATTTTTTTTTGGTTCGCTGGGATGCCCTTTTTTGCCTGGACTCTTTTATTCTTTTCGTCCAGCGGGTCTCTTATACGAAGTATTTTTTAACTGCGTCCGCATTCACAGAGGATGGAAAATCCTGACCATCCATGGTCGTTCAATAACAAGGCTCCGCCAAAGAAAACCTTCTTGACCACGAATGGACCTTCATGATTGGGTGCCCACTTGCCCCGACGATCATTCTGAGGAGGAAGGATCCTTTTCAACACCACATCTCCCACATGATACCCACGAGGTTGCACTTGTCGGTCAAAAGCCCAACTCATTCGTTGCTGGCACAACTGCCCCTGGCAAATGGCCGCCAACCACTTTTCCTCTATCCGGCTCAACTCCTTGTACCGAGTCCTTACCCACTCCGTTTCTTTCAATTTCACATCCCTCAAGACTCTCAATGACGGAGTCTGGACCTCAACTGGTATCACAGCTTCCGTCCCATACACAAGTGAGACAGGTGTTGCCCCAGTAGATGTACGCACTAGGGTTCGATACCTAGGATACAAGCTTCGTACTTGCCACATTGTAGGTGCATTCAAATGTCAGCCGGGCAACAACAACTCCAACTCTGTTACCATCCACGTTAACGGCCCCATCAAACATCAGAATCCGTTCGGATTCAGGGTCAGGCCCCTCCTCCGGGATCGGTTCCTCACAATCTTTTGGTTTGAGAACCATGATGTCCTCATCAGGGAATTCAAACTTCATCGGTTGATAATCCTCAATGGGTTGCTGGGCGAGGTAATCAGACAATACACTCCCCCTTTATTGCTTTCTAAGAGGTATACTGAATATCGTATTCGGTCAAAATCATTTGCCATCTCGCCACCCGTCCGGTCAATGCTGGCTTCTCAAATATATACTTGATCGGATCCATCTTGGAAATCAACAAAGTGGCATGAACCAGCATATACTGTCTCAGTCGGCGAGCAGCTCATGCCAAAGCACAACAAGTTTTCTCGAGCAGTGAATATTTTGTTTCACAGTCGGTAAACTTTTTGCTAAGGTAGTAATTTGCATGCTCTTTTCGACCAGACTCGTCATGCTGCCCCAGTACACACCCCAAAGACCCCCCGAGGACCGTCAAGTACAAAATTAATGGTCGTCCCTCCACAGGAGGCATCAGAATCGGAGGCTCCTGCAAATATTCTTTTATTTTTTCCAAATGCCGCTTGGCAATCATCATTCCTCCTGACCGTTTGATCTTTTCCCAACAGCTTGAATATGGGTTCACACGTGGCTGTTAGATGAGATATGAACCGTGAAATGTAGTTCAATCTACCTACGAAACCACGAACCTCTTTCTCAGTTCTCGGTTCAGGCATTTCTTGTATTGCTTTTTTTTTTTTTAGCAGGATCAACCTCGATTCCTCTTTCGCTTACAATAAACCTCAGCAGTTTACAGGACCGCACTCCGAAAGTGCACTTATTCGGATTCAACCTCAGTCTGAATTGTCTCAACCGGTCACACAACTTGGCCAGATCTGCCAAATGTCCCTCTTCTGTTTGGGACTTTGCTATCATGTCATCAACATAGCATTCAATTTCATGATGAATCATATCATGAAACAAAGCCACCATAGCTCTCTAATGCGTGGCACCGGCGTTCTTGAGACTGAATGGCATCACCTTATAACAAAAAGATGCCCCATGGTGTGATGGACGTTGTTTTCTCCATATCATCTGGCGACATTTTGATTTGATTATGGCCAGAAAAACCATCCATGAAGGAAAACAACGAGAATTGAGTTGTATTGTCTACCAACACATCGACGTGAGGTAATGGGAAATCATCCTTCGGGATAGCTTTGTTCAAATCCCGGGAGTCCACACACATTCTCATTTTTCCATCCTTCTTCGGCACTGGCATTTACCTCAAAAGCGGCCCCAACCTTTACTTCCTTTTTGACCTCTTCGGTGCCCAGATTGACATCCTCACCTTGCTCTTGATGCGGCTGAATCACCTTCTCCTCTTGCTTCAACAACCTGACTAATTCTCCCGGCAGTTCACAATCATCTTCGCCTTCTTCTTCAGCATGATAGATCGGATTGTCGAAGTCATACAAAGGTGTAACCGAATTGTTATCAATGAGATCCGGAGAAAGATCGCATCTGCATTTTGTTGATTCATGCATTGCTTTTGAGGTCGGAACGAGACAAATCAAAAGGAAGAAAAATGAAAACAAACATTGCCATTTTTATTATTATTATTTTTTAAACTGCAAAAATAAATGAAAAACAGGGAACACCGCTTTTAATGCGAAAAACATCCTTTTATTAATGATGCAATCAATGCAAAATGAAACACATGAGGTGTCCCTTACAATGAACCATGACGTTTCTGGCAAAACGTATGGCTTTCATGCAGACAAAATTGAAAAACAGAAATATTACTCTTCATGTAAAGTGACAGTGATGATCTTTTAGGCCTTCCAGTTATGGATCTCCATCCCTGGTACGCACGGTTTTATCCACGATTCGAACTCGCTGTCACTGTCAATCTCTTCACCCACCGCACAGATGCGATATGGATCCAGCATTCCAGCATTGGTGAACGTGAACGGTTGACGACGTCCTCTGTTTTGCCCAGACGAGCCTTGGGTCGGCTGATAGCCAATCCCAAACCTGTCCTCTTTGGGCATACGCATCACTCGATTCACCCTTCTTCTTGAGCTGACCATTACCAAAGGACTTCTTTACTCCAGACGACGGAGCATTTCCTTGTATTTTCCCCATTCTTAGCCAACTTTCAATCCTCTCCGCCTTCTCAGCAATTGCTTTCTGACCCAAGGCGAACCCTTGCATGACGTTGATCAACTCTCCCATCTTCTCTTTCAGCCCGAGAATGTCAGCGTTGGGTGGATCCATCAGTCTGGGTTTGTTGCGTCTGGTAGGGTATCTGTGCGGACGACCTACGTGCAAGGGAATGACTCGGTGTGTGCGAGCAATGATTCCTGAGTCAATCAAACAGGTTAGAAACTGACACCTGCAAAATAGAAGACAGGTTATTATGACTCACGCATTAATGTAATGTCTATCCGTATGAGGAACATTCTGTCCTTCGATCTTGGCTTCATCGAGACGGATAATAATTTGACAATAACATTCTGACATCAGGATGTCTCTCAACCAGAGTCTCAATCGAGAATGTACCCTGGGTATGGATAGACATGAGTTAGATGCGGATGAATGCAAAATGGGAATGATGCATATGCATGAATACAAGCCACTGTGCCATCCTCCAAGTCCTCTGATCATCAACTGTACTGGATTCGGGTCTCTGAACTGATCACAGCCATCTGAGGGACCAAGTAACCACAAATCCAACTTGGAGGAGTTCCGAAATAAACAGAACGGAGGATATACCACCATCATCACGGGAACATCCGCTGAACGGATAACAACAAGATCCTCTGAACAGGTACCTTCAAATTCAACCCGGGGATCCAAAATAAATGGAACCCGTTGATAAATACCACGGACAAACCTCCGGCGTGTCAGAAATAGATATCCCTAAGTCCGACTGAACCAAAGTCACCATCAGTACCTGCAAATGATTCATTCCCGCCCCACTCACGGGTGTAATCTAGGCCAAGGTAAGGTAAAGGGAAACCCAGAATAAGCAACCCTTTCAAGAATATCATCATATGCACACCAGATGTATGCAACGATAATACCCCATCAGAATCTGAACTGCTCGTGATACCATGTTCCGCTAAGTGGCGCCATACCACCCGCTTCCCATGAATCACTCTATTCCTAGGTGATGAAAATAATGAAAAAATAGTGGAAACATGTAGAAAATAAAATGAAATGTGAAAACTCAATGGAATTGGAAAACACTTCCATCAGGGATTGAACTCAGGTCTCTATGGTCCTAAGCGCGCTTTAGTGAAAATTAAAAGCAAAAATGCCAGGCGCCTGAATCGAACCAAGGACATGCTGGTCATAGGCGCGTTCAAAATGAAAAAACAATTGGAAATTGCAAGCATGAGGTTTCGAACCCTGGACATGAAGGTCACAGGCAGCGCTAATAAAATGAACTGGAATATTAAAAATGCCACAAGCTGGATTCGAATAGAGGAAGGCAAGGTTGCTAGCGCGTGAACATGAAACCCTAGCGCCTGAACCAGATGACCGGAACAGTACTTCCGGTCATCTTCTCCGGTGGTACGCCGGTGGCATGCATCAATAATTTTTTCCAGAATTTAGCATAGGGCATATGGTTCGAACCGTCTCGTTACCAGGAACATGAATCTATCAATTATAAGTCCTAATTCTCCATGAACAAAGCAAATCGAAGGAAAACATCTTGCACATACAAACTTTAATTCATCATATGTCATGCAATTCCTAATTAATTCAAATTCTATTCATATCAGGAGCATCAGCAGTGAAAACTCTACAAGATCATGGCAAGAGAATGAAGAAACAGGAGATTCGAATTTTCACCAACCTGTTATGTAGTGTGAGAAAACAGTGGATTCAAGCTCCAAAAGTATCCAGATCTTCTCCTCCAACCTTGATATAAAGCTTGATGTACAAATTACCACTTGCAAAGGCTTGGATCTTGCTAAATTTAAGAACACCATCTTCATCTTCAAGCTTGGTGTATGCGCAATTCTTGTCCAATTTCTTCAATCCAATGCTTGATTGTACTCAATGATGCTCAATGAACACGAATATGCAAGAAAATTGATGTGTTATGTTAAGAATTTTGAAGTTTCAATTGAGAGAATTTTTGGAGGGAAATGCATTTTCTAGATCTAGAATGTGTAATCTGAGCAAAACAATTAGGATTATCTATTTATATCACATGTTAATTATGCTGCTAATCACAATTAGGCTTGGCTAATGGAAAATTAATGAGAAATGAGGTGTATGACCAAAAATGCCAATGCACCCTTGCATGGACATGTGCACGTGAACAGTGCACATGCCAGCTTCTTTTTCACTTAAAACCACCCTATGAACACGATGGAATGGTCAAATGGCTTGTGTAATGCACCAAATTTGAATTATGCATTTTCCCTCCAAATTATTCATGCATGGACAAATGATCATGTGATTTTATTTCATGCAATGCAATGATAGATTTGGAAAATATTGGTCATGTCAAGCATTTTGCAAAAAGAGTGACTCAATTTTGAGTTTTGTAGCCAAAGTTATGCCATGTTGAACTTCCATGTACATATTGTGATCCTTTGCTCATAACTTCTCAACCATTCATCAGGTGCTCATGATCTTGGACTTTTTGAAAAGAGGAGAGAAAGATCTTCAAATTTCATGTTCACCAAAAATCCATTTGAAGCTTCTTTGATGTTGGAAAGTCAAGTTGAATGTGGTCCAAAAACTTGCCATTTTTGGAAACTTGAAATTACAGGTCACTTTCCATTTTGGGAAACTTTTGATCTGACTTCAAAATCTTCAAGGTAGATGTTTGACATGATGAATAAGCCTCTTTTGGACATGAATGAAGTGTCTCAAACCATTTCTCCACCTCAAAGCCCTCAATTGACTGTACAGTTGATTGTATTGGGCCTTAGATGACCTGGAAATGTTCTGACGAATTTGAACCTCCACCACTTGGGAATTTTGCTTCCAAATGAAACCAAAGCTCATATAAGCTCAACATAATATCATATGGTCCTCATCTAAAGAAAATACCATCTTCTCTTGTACAAGGGATGCTCATGATGCCAATTTTGACTGCCATGGTGCAATGCAATATGGAATGATAAATGTCCTAAAAAATGAAATGAATGCATGAATGGTGAGGGCAAATTTGAGGTGCTACACATATGATTTGATTCTTGATAAACCTCACAACCACCTGCCTGGTCACATTCGCATATGATGCTGCTTCAACCCACTTGGTGAAGTAATCAATTGCTACGAGAATAAAACGATGACCGTTTGACGCCTTTGGCTCTATCATGCCAATCATATCAATTCCCCGCATGGAGAAAGGCCATGGTGATGAAATAACATTTAGAAGTGTCGGGGGAATATGAATCTTATCCACATAAATTTGACTCTTGTGGCATTACTTCACATATTTGCAGTAGTCAGACTCCATTGTTAGCCAATAGTAGCCTGCTCTCAAATCTTCTTTGCCATGGCATGTCCATTAGAATGAGTACCAAATGAACCCTCGTGGACTTCAGTCATCAACAGGTCTGCTTCGTGTCTATCCACGCATCTGAGCAGAACCATATCAAAATTCCTCTTCTAAAGCACATTGCCATTACGGTAAAAATTGCCAGATAATCTACTCAGAGTCTTCTTATCTTTAACAAATGCCCAGGCGGGTAAATCTGACTTTGGAGAAAACACTTGATATCATAATACCATGGCTTATCATCTTTCACTCATCAACTGCAAATACATGAGCTGGTCTATCCAAGCGCATCACAATAATATTGGGGACTTCATTCCAGAATTTCACCATAATTATGGAAGCAAGCATAACAAGAGCATCTGCCATCCGATTCTCATCTCGAGGAATATGATGGAAGTCAACCTTGGTAAAGAAAGTTGAAATCCTCCTCGCATAATCTCTGTATGGGATGAGGCCAGGATGATTCGTCTCCCGTTCACCCTTAATCTGATTAACAACAAGGGCCGAATCACCATAAACATTAAGATGTTTGATCCTAAGATTAATACATTCTTCCAATCCCATAATACAGGCCTCACATTCCGCCATATTATTCGTGCATTTCAAAGTTAGCCTTGCTGTAAAAGGAAAATGTGTGCCCTGAGGAGTAATAATCACTGCCCCAATACCATTTCCATACTGATTTACAGCGTCATTGAACACCATGCCCCAACGGGAACCAGGCTCTGGCCCTTCATCCAGCGTAGGCTCATCGCAATCTTTCATCTTCAAATACAGAATCTCCTCGTCCGGGAAGTCGTATTGAATAGACTGATAATCTTCAATTGGTTGATGTGCCAAGTGGTCAGCCAAGATACTACCTTTAATAGCCTTCTGAGCTCGATACTCAATGTTATACTCAGACAACAGCATCTGCCAATGGCCAATCCTCCCAGTTAAAGCAGGCTTCTCAAAGATATACTTAATTGGATCCATTTTGGAGATCAACCAAGTGGTATGATTCAACATATCTTGGCGTAAACGCTTAGCGGCCTAAGCCAAAGCACAACATGTTTTCTCCAGCATTGAGTATCGAGACTCACAATCAGTGAACTTCTTACTCAGATAGTATATAGCATACTCTTTCTTCCCTGATTCATCTTGCTGACCCAATACCCAACCCATAAAGTCCTCAAGAACAGTCAAGTACATAATCAATGGTCTCCCTTCCACAGGCGAAGGCAGTATCGGAGGCTCGAATAGATACTCTTTGATACTGTCTATAGCGGGGTATTCGTTACCATTAGAGATATTGACTAAATCCAAGGTAAACCATACAAGTCGAGTCGCCACCGCACTTCTATTTATCCAAAGGAATGGTTAGAAAGCGAACAAAAACTAGTAAAAGAAACAGAGATCTGGGTAAGGGGGTTGGTTATGTAATGGGAAGGTGTTAGGCACCCAAAATATCCTAGGTACTCCTAGGGAGCCCTTTTCATGCTTGTTGCAAAGGTTGTTTGTTTTGTGAAAATTTATTTGTGCAAACATGATTGAAGAGATGAGAAGAGAATATACAAGTTATTTATATTTTGTGTTTGAATGGATAAACCCATTGCCTACGTACCATCTTATAAAAAGATTAGGATCAAAACCTCGTAGTTCGGGGTAAAAATCTCAAAACAAATTGGTGAATTGATTGGTCCAAAAGCCTTAAGGTCTTTTGTTATCAAAGGGAGAAAACTCAACCAAACCACAAATCCACCATGTGAGGATAGCTTCAACATGCTAGTGAGGGGTTAACCCTATAATAAGCATGGGAGTCTCATTGGTCATCACTAAGGATATAGGTGAGTATTACATCTACCACAAGGATAACTCAAACCTAATAGCTAAAGGTTATGGAAAAAATTTGATTAAGAAAGTGGCCTTTGAAACCACAAAAAGTATTTGAATGTGTTATATTTATCAATGAAAAGTATTTACAAAAATGGTCAAAGTTGACTTAGAAGTTCAATTCAAAATAAGTGTTATGAAAAGGAGGTTTAAAAATCAAAAGCATAAGGCTTAGGTTTCTAATGTTGAAAACAAAAGTGAAATGTTTGCACAAATTTTTTTGGCTTGTGTTAGAGTGGAGAGATGAAGAAGAAGGGCTAAGTCCTAGGGAAAACAAAAAAAGAAGGGATGAAGAAACAAAACCACAATGGAGTTCCTCTCTTGAGATCATATGGATGATCCAAGTAGCTCCCATCCTTTGGAATAAGCAACCATAAAGTATAAGCAATCAAACAAGTCTCATAAGAGATCCTCAATGTATCTTCTATCTTCCACTTGGATGAACATGGTAATGATCCTCCAATTAAGCTCATAGAGTCCCTAGTCACAAAGGCACACACATCAAAAGTTCCATGAAGCAAAAACAAGAATGGATAAGAGTGAGTTTAGAGATTTGGTCCTTCTAATCCATCTTCATCATTAAGATCCATTTACTCCAATTTTGCAGAAGGAAAGATCCTAAGATCTAAGTCCAATTCTCCATTTCTTTGCATAGGGAAAGTCCTAGAAACTAAGTCCATTTCTTTGCATTTGGTTCACCAAAATCAAAACACAAGCAAAATAATATATACACAATTATATGCTCAAGTGAGCAAAAGGCAAATGGCATTAACATAAACATGTGCTCAAGTGAACAAAGAGAAAAGCAAATGAATAGTATGTGCAAGAATAGTAAATTGCATTAAAGTAAATTGCATAAAGTAAATGTTAATTGTCCATAGTTAGTGTTAGTAGTTAGTGTGCCATAAGGCAAATTTAGCGCTATGTTAAGCAATCGTAATTGGACTTATGTAGAAGTCACAACTATCTGAGGCCGATCAATAATAATGTAGGCAACAAACACAAGTTAGGAATCTTGATTATTGAACCAAGTCCCAACAACTTGCCATGCCAAAAAGAAGAAGAGAATTGATCTTGTATTGGTTTAAGCCATTTGCATGATTTAGGAAACAACCTATCCTTAATGCAAAGCCATTCACTTGATCAATTGATCAAGATGAATTAGATTTGGATCAAGGAAGATTAAGTCTCCCTAATAAATGCTAACTTATCAACCTTCAACTCATGGATCAAAAAGAAAAAGAAGAAGAAGAAGAAGATGAATAATGAAGAATGGAAATGGCAAAATTAAAGTGCATCAAATGAAATAAAATGTACCAATCCTCATATGTTGACCAATAACATTGAAAGTCAAGGTCAAACAATCAAAAACAGAAGTGAGATGAAGATTGGAAGTCAAGAAAAGAATAAAATATTTTTGGCATTTTTAAATATTTAAAATAAACTTGAATTAAAATATTAAAGAAAGGTCAAACTACAAAATCACTCCAAATCAACTTTGAAAAGTCCATGTGATTTATCCTAAGTTCAACAAGGTCAAACAAAGTTTGACAAAAAATTTCAGCATTTTTAAAAGTCAGAAACTATTTTTAATCAATTAAAAATGAATAAAAATAACCTAATTGAACTAAAATCTCAAATAAATCTCAAATCAATTCAAAAATTGATGAGAATATTTTTCATAGATCCATCATCATTCAAATAGGTTAGGAAAATATTTTTGCATTTTTTGAATATCAAAAACTATTTAAAATGAATTAAAAATAACCAGAAAAGAGAAAATTCACAAAAAAATATCAAATGATGAAATAAAAAATATTAAAATCAGAAATAGAAACTAGAAATTATTTGGGAAATAATGCAATTGGTCCCATAATTTTTGGATTAAAAATGAGAGAGATATGATTTTTTGAAATAAAAGGAATTTAAGAAAATAAAAACAGAAATTATAAAATGCAAAAAAAGGAGGAGCGTTGGATTTGGGCTCATTAATTGAGCTGGCAGATCACACGCTCCTAAGGCGCGCGCCTATGGTGGTCTCTGGTCAATGCGTGCACATGGGAAAGAATTAAAAGTCATAACAAACAACGCTCCTGATTGCATCTGGAAATTAGATCACACGGCCATGATTTAAACTGGACATGATGAAGCCACCGGAGCCACCGTCTTCTCCGGTGAGCTTCCAGATTCCGGCCAAAATGCAGAAATTCAAAAGGCAACCAAAACGCGCGATCTATACATCAATAGAAAGCTGGGATGATGTACATCATCCCTATACCATCCATTTTCATTCTAGATCTCTATGATTTGAGAAATCAGAAGTTGAAAAATCTGGTGTTCATCATGAACTCAATGAATTGCAAAAATTAAAAGCATAAACATGATGCCTCTATTGAGAGGACTTCAGCCAACACAAAATCACAACCAATAGGTCAAAGGATTAGGAGAATCGAAGAAAATACCAGTTGGAGTGTAAGCTTGAGTTCTGGTGATTTGAGCTTGAAACCTTGCTTGCTTTATCAAAACAGAAGTTCAATGAAGTGTATGGTGAAGGTCTAGAAGCACTAGATCTAAGAATACAACCAGATGAAGCTGAATTCTAGATTTGAAAATTTTAAGAGAAATGAAACTTGCTTCTTTAGTGATGGTTGGGGAATGAATTCTATAGCATTTCAGGTTGAATTGGGTGTCTAAAATGGAGGAAATGAAGTCTCTATTTATAGAGGAATTGGCAAGGAAAGTGTGAGATGATCCGTGTGCATGAATTTGGATACCACTTGCATGGGCTTGCATGATCATGCACAAGGCCCAAAAGCAATGCCAAATACAAGCTGAGTTCAAAAGCCAAGGGTTTGGACGTGTAATTTGCTCTGAATTGGCTTGTGCAACAAGATTTCAACATGAATTCCACAATTGAACCAAATTATTCACCTCTTCGAAAATACCAATTAGAAAATCCAAGCATAGGCATATGGGTAATGGTTGGAAAGGTCTTTGTATGAGGAAAAAATGTTATGTTGGTCAAAAATCCATATGGAATGTGGAAATTTATGAAAATTGAGTTTAAAGTGTGATGTGCAAAACATGTCAAGGCAAGGTTTCTAAAATTGGCCAACTTTCAAGCCTTTCTGTTTTGATGATGCAAGCTTCAAATGAAAAAACCTCTAACATAGAAGTTGTAGATATTTTCAAGACAATCAAAATGGACTTAAATTGTGCATCATTTGGATTTTTGGTGAAAGAGTTATGGGCACTTGAAGTTGGAATTTTTTGACTTTTAACGCCTTTGACCCAAAAGGACCTATAATGTCTTGCATTATCACATGTATTTCCTTTGCGATTTTGAAATTTTGTTCACCATAAAATTTGAGTTAGACATCTTAAGCTTTCCAATTTATTTGATCCCACCTCAAAATCATAAAAAATGATTGAGTTATGTCCTTGGGAAGTTGACCCAAAATTAGGGTTTCAGTCAAAATGACCTATAATGTATTGGAGTGGAAGATGATTTTACAAGCTTCAAATAAAATTTTGATGAACATGAAAGTTGTTCATATTGTCCCTAAAAACATTTTTTCTTTTAGAACCATCTCCATTTGACCAACACATAAAAAGTTAGGTCTCAGTGCATTTCAAAATGGTCAGATGAATTGACTGATCAACTTCTCAAGTCCATGCCTCATATCTTGATGAATTGATGATTGAGGATACTCAAATAAGTTTAAATATGCATGAAATGAAGAGTTAAATAACTTCCCTTGATTGTATTTGACCATGGGCTGAGGTTACTTCATGAGTAAGGCATTGTAGTGCACAGATGAATTAGGGTTTCTTTGAAGAACAAGGCCTCAAACCCTTTGACTTGCTTTGATCAAAAATGATGAATTGAGATGCTAGGGAGGCATATTTGATGGATGAGAGCTTTGGGAACCATTACCATGCTTGCTTCCACCTCCTCTTGATCAATGTCTTTGTACTAATGACCTCCTTGAAGTTTTTGACCTTGTGATTACTCAAGCTACAAACAAAAGATGTTAGTGACATATTTTTGTGCTTTTGGTTAATAAACAAAATGAGAAAAGCAATGATATACAATTCAAGCATGCCTGATGATCTCAAACCACTCACAAGGAGTCCCACCCAAAGGTGAAGGGAACCAAGATGCTAATGATCCTTGAGGCTATGCAATGCCATGTTATGATGCTATGAGGGATCTTAGGGACAAAATTGGGGTCTTACACTGTCAAAGTAATTTTGGCAATCCTCGGTCCAATCATGACATTTATCTTTCCGAAGGAGCTTGAATATTGGCGCACATGTGGCAGTCATGTGGGATATAAATCTGGAAATATAATTCAAGCGACCTAGAAAACCTCAGACTTGCTTCTCAGTTTTGGGCGCAGTCATTTCTTATATTGCTTTGACCTTGGCAGGATCAACCTCAATACCTCTTTCACTGACAATAAATCCCAATAACTTGCCGGAACGGACTCCAAATGTACACTTGTTCGGATTCAAGTGGAGTTTGTACTTCCTCAAACCCTGAAAAAACTTTAACAAGTGCTCTACATGTTCAACTTCCATTCTTGACTTTGCAATCATATCATCAACATATACCTCGATCTCCTTGTGCATCATATCATGAAAAAAGGTAGTCATAGCACGTTGATACGTGGCTCCGGCGTTCTTCAAACCGAAGGGCATCACTCGATAACAGAATGTTCCCCAAGGTGTGATGAATGTTGTCTTCTCCAAATCCTCGGGTGCCATTTTAATCTTGTTATAATCGGAAAATCCGTCCATAAATGAGAAGACATTTAATTTAGCTGTATTATCTACCAACATATCAATGTGTGGTAGGGGAAAATCATCTTTCAGACTAGCTTTATTCAAGTCTCTATAGTCCACACACATTCGGACTTTTCCATCTTTCTTAGGCACTAGCACAATATTGGCCACCCATTAAGGATATGCAGAAGTCACCAGAAACCCCACATCAATTTGCTTCTGAACTTCTTCTTTAATCTTCACTGCCATATCAGGATGAGTTCTTCTGAGCTTCTGCTTCACAGGCACACACTCAGGCTTCAAAAGCAGGAAATGTTGCACAATATCAGTATCCAGACCAGGCATGTCTTCATATGACCAGGCAAATACGTCGACATATTCTCGTAGCAACTCAATCAACCCCTTCTTTACAGACTCTTCCAGGAGTGCCCTAATCTTCACCTCACAAACACAATCCTCAGACTCCAAGTTGACTGTTTCCAGGTTCTCGAGATGTGGCTGAATGATCTTCTCTTCATGCACAAGCAAACAGGTAATCTCATCAGGAATCTCTTCAACATCATCTTCTTCTGCCTCAAATACAGGGAACTCAAAGTTAGGAGATGATGTTGGATCATTATCTTCAATGGGTTTGATCAACCTGCATAATGATTTTGGATATAAAAGATATTTTAGAATTCAAACAAGGCGAATCATTATGCAGATGAATAGATTGATTTTACTCTCTTTTTAGGGTTTTTTAGTGATCACCATTTTCATGCAAAAAAGCAAAAAGCAAAAATAATTTGGAAAAACAAACATTTAACATGTAATTATTGAATGAATATCATTGTATTAGTGTGCCAACAATGTCATCACTTCTCCTTTTGGCATGGGAGAAGGGTTTTTAAACAAAAGTGAACACATTACGTGGACTTGTGGATAACTATTGGAACATAAACAGCGACCCAATTATTGTAGACTCCTCTAGGGATGACAAAGTTGCCAAAATCTTCCTCTACATCATCTTCCACTATGGCAGCAGCCTCCTGGTCTTCGACCGTGTGGATGAAACCTCCACTCTGGAACAAACCGCGCTCATTGAAAGTTCCTGAAGAGTACCCTATGCCAGCCCGAGATTTATTGTCTTCCAGCTTAATAATTTGTCCTAAACCAGTAGTTGCGCCATGCTCAATGGCCAACTTCACATCATTGTAGGACGCAAATGAAGAAGTTCCTTTCCTTAAAGGCTCAGCAATAGATAAGGCTTAGAACGGCGTCCCAACCTCATCCTCAGCGTCTATATAGGAAAAGAAAGACAAATGGCTTACCAAGAGAGCCTTCTCTCCCCCTATCACCACCAACTTCTTGTTCTTGACGAACTTTAACTTTTGCTGTAGGGTGGATGTCACAGCGCCTGCCTCGTGAATCCATGGTCTTCCAAGCAAGCAGCTACATGATGGGTAAATATCCATGACCTGGAAAGCGATCTAAAAATCACTAGGTCCGATCTTGATTGGGAGCTCAACCTCGCCAATCACAGTTTTCCTGGATCCATCAAAAGCCTTGACTACCACTCCACTCTGCCTCATGGGAGGCCCCTAGTAAGAAAGTTTGGCCCGAGTGGATTTTGGCAACACATTTAGCGACAATCCTGTGTCTACCAGCACATTAGACAAAGAATCATCCTTGCAATTCATAGAAATGTGTAGAGCCAAATTGTGGTCTTTTTCCTCCTCGGGAAGATCAGCATCCCAAAAGCTCAAATTGTTACAAGCAGTTATGTTTGCAACAATGATGTCAAACTATTCAATTGTGACATCGTGATCCAAGTATGCCATGTCCAACACCCTTTATAGAGCCTCGGGGTGTGGCTCAAAATTCATCAGCAAAGATAGGACATATATCTTTGATGGAGTTTGAAGCAGCTGATCAACAACATTATACTCGCTCCTCTTGATGAGCCTCAGCATCTCATTGCAGTCCTCTTTCAGAATGCCATGCTGGCCAACAGAGACATGAGCTTTAATATATTTATCAACAACAAGTGCCAGATTCGGAGAAGTAGAAAAAGTCCCCACAGGACTGGCAAAATTATTAACAGCATCAACTCTTCTCATGTCATCTTGGGGTTTCGGCAGCACCGAGAAAACACGACTATTGCGAGTCACACCACTGACATCAAATATACTCACAACAGAAGTGGGGGGAAACGGCACCTCCTTCCCATCTCCTAAAGCAACCGCGTTATATCTGTAGGGAACATCTTTATCTGAAGAGTACAGGATAGGGCCCGCTGGCTTGATAATAAGAGATGGAAAGGCCTTCTTCTTGCTGCCATCATATCTGACAACAACAGGTTCGGGTATTCTGAAAACAGGGGATATAACATTCACTTCATCCTTATCACGATTCTAAAGTATCTCGATCACACCCTGATCCAGCATCTCTTGGATGTCCTTCCTGACTTGGCGACATCCTCTCTCGTTGACAGTGCACACACGGAAGTTGTCATGGTCATGCTCATAACGACTGTATCCACATAACAGTCTATGCATCTCGACCAAAGATCGCCTGATATGACTGACATACAGGACTTTATACTTGCTAGGGAAACCCTGGACCATGTTAACTGCAGCCTTCCCATGCCCGGGCAATGGGTTCTTCTTAACATTCAGACATACATCCTCGAAAAACAAGATCCCACTTCTAACAAGGTCTTGAACCCTGGTCTTCAGGGGATAACAGTTCTCCACATCATGTCCGGGAGCACCGGAATGATAAACACAGTGAAGCTCAGGCTTGTACCACCACTGAGGGTTGGTCGGTACGGCAGATGGGTCACGTGGAGTGATCAGCTTCCTATCTATCAGCGGCGGATAAAGCTTAGAGTAGGTCATTGGAATTGGATCAAAAGTAACCCTCTTCCTATCATAGTTGGTGCTGGTATTGTTTTTGTTTCGAGGCTGGTAGGCCTGCTGTTGTGGACGATGCTGTTGTTGTTGATATTATTGATGTTGGTGTTGTTGATGCTGATAATGTTGAGTTTCTCTGAAGGCAGGTGCTATATGAGCCACCTGGTGCTGGTTACTGGTAGGGAGAACAATCTTCCTCCTTACAGAGGGTATTCGGTTAGCATGGGAAGACACGACATGTGCCTCACCCTCTTTATTCTTTGCAAAAGCCCCATAACACTTTGCCGAAGAGCCTTCATCCTGGGTCAGACGTCCTTCCCAGACTCCTTCCTCTAGCCTCATCCCCATGTTCACCATTTTCGATGAAGTCCGAGGGAGCACTAGCAATCATCCTCTCATAATAAAATGAACTCAAGGTCTTCAGAAAGATATTGGTCTTTTCCTTCTCTTCGAGTGGGGGCACAATCTTTGCGGCCAATTCACGCCACCTTTGGGCGTACTCCTTGAACGTTTCCTTCTCTTTCTGGGACATATCCGTCATCTGATCCCTATCGGGACCAAAATCAAAGTTGTACTTATATTTCTTGATGAAATCTTCGCCAAGGTCGTTGAAGGAGCGGATGTTCGCACTATCCAGACCCATATACCATCTGAGTGCGGCACCAGACAGGCTGTCCTGGAAATAGTGGATGAGGAGTTGATCGTTGTCAATCTGAGTTGACATCTCGCGTGCGTACATCACAAGATGGCTGAGAGGCAAGTGTTTCCCTTATAATTTTTAAAGTCAGGCACTTTGAACTTGATAGGGATCTGGACATTTGGCACGAGGCACGGCTTAGCAGCAGATTTACTGAAGAGGTCTTTCCCTCTTAGAGTCTTTAGTTCCTTACGCAGCTAAAGGAATTGGTCATTCATAGCATCCATTTTCTCATAAACATCTGGGCCCTCAGATGGCTAAAAATGATAAATGGTGTCATCGACTCTCGGTAGCGTGTGCACAATGGGAGGTGGCACAACAAGGACCAGGCTAGAGGCCGGCAGAGAAGTAATGGTCGGAGCAGACCCTCTGGCACAAAATTCGTAGGCATCCCCCAGGGAAACCCGAATGGCATAGAAGACAGAGCGAAATGAGCAGTGGCGGCAGGAACAATAGAGGAAGCTACCTCTGAGATGACTGTCCTCGCGGGAGGGGTTGCAGGCGTTGGAGAAGACTGGCTCTGAGCATCCAAGAATGAATCCATCATGGCATTCAACCTAGCTACTTCCTCCTTCAACTCTCTGTTTTCTTGTTCAAGATGATCCATCAGCTTTGAAGAATTGGCCCTGGTGTTGTACCGGTGCGTCAGTTTGTCTTCAAAATAAATGAAGAACACAGAGTTAGACCACTGACCAAGAAGCCCTGAAAAAAACCTGCTTATGCATATGATGCATGCAATGCTTGTGTACATGATTTTATTTTTATTCAGAGGATCTTTTAGAGAACTATTTGCAAATGTTTGGCAATATTAATCTTTTAGATATATAATGGAATAATCATATCAATAATATTTGGAAATTTTTTTTCACCAAAGAAGTACAATCTTGGTAACCAAATACAATACATGAGAGAAGGAAAATGAACATCCTATGGAACCCTAGAAACAATCGTCCAAAGCTCTCGAAACCGGAAGATAAGTTGCAGGAAGCCTCTTCACCTCTCTTTCATAGGTTGCCTCCATATCTGTCTTCTCCTTGGCGAGTCGATCATACTTCCACTTCCAAAACATGGATGACTGAGGAAGAAGAGAAGTAACCACATCATCAGGCTCGTCGATAACCTGATGCTCAAGAAATTCTATCAAAGCATCCTTATCCCTGAGTTTCTGAAGTAGCTCCTCTCGCTCACTGACCCAAGCACGCGAACAGTCTTCATCTATCAACTCCTCTACTCCTTGGTTAGGGAGGGTTAAAGGCCCAACCATAACCATAGGTGTAGGTCTCGGGTAGTCATAGGGAATGCGATACTCATAAGCTCTCTTCCTCACCCACGAGGTGTAGGGTTCTAAAGCAATACAATTCTTCGGACCAAGGTCTTTCCTTCCCTTCCTATGAATCTTGCGCCAAGCGCGAACCATCCTGCCCTTCAAATTCTAGGGATCTTTACCCTCTTGAAAGAACAAACCTTCTAACAAAATGTTATTAGGTTTATCCTTTAAGGGGAACCCAAGCTGACGGAGAGCCAAAACAGGGTTGTAGTTAATCCCTCCACATGTACCAAGAAGAGGTACATTGGAGAATTCACCACAAGAGTCAATAATTTGCACACCATCATATACACGGTTGTACCAAAAGATATCATCATTAGTGAGAGACATAAGTCTTCTGGACCACCATAGACATCCTTTGTTCTCCTTGAAGGCGAGCGTATGTGGCAAGTGCGGAATAAACCACTTGTACAACAAAGGCAAACAACACACAATGGTGCCACCACCCTTTGCATTCCTCATATGCAAAGAGAAATAAGTGTCACCCAACAGATTTGGAACGGGATTAAGAGTAGAGAAAATCCTAATAGCATTCACATCCACGAAATTGTCGATGTTGGGAAATAACACTAGCCCATAGATGAGAAGTACAAATATGGCCTCAAAGGCACCCTCACTCATGGCCTTCCCAAACAGATACATCTATGTGCAACAGTTCAGCAATCTCTTGGGAAGAAGGAATTCCCTCCAAGCCACTGAACGGAAACTGATCTAAGATAGGTATACCCACACGATAGGCATACTCCTCAAGTGTAGGCCAAAGCTGGAAATCCGGAAAAGTGAAGCAACGATACAGAGGATCATAGAACTTCACCAACAAACTCATCAGACCTTCATCCACCTGAGTAGCAAGAATAGACAGAAGCTTCCCATGGCGAGCTTTAAACTCCAAGGGGTCTAATACATAGGATGTCAAACTCCTTAACTCTTTCAAGTCGGGTTGTTCGGAACTGTACTTCTTGGTATTCCTTCTTTGCTTATCCATGTCTGAAAATTTGCAAATAGACCTCTTAAGTTCCTTGAAAATTTTCTCATTGTTGATGATATGGATGCAAATGAATGCATGAATGCATGGATGCAACAATCACACTCAAGGATCAAGCAAGTTTCACCATACAAAGGTCACGGGATGGATCAAGTCATCCTCAATATCAATCATCCATTTTGGTGGATTATGGTTTACACCTTATCAACACCCTAGTTCCATTGATATTAAGGATATACGAGAACGGATCAACTGTGAATCCAGGGTTTGTTGCAAGTCACGAGCATGGAGTCTCGATTAAGAACCACCCAATGGGAGTGTACTATGGTTAAACCTGACAATCATGTTCTATAAAAGGTTCCCATAGTCATCATCTCATCTTTCGGATATTATCGGGTAAAACGACTACTCGTATTCCAAAAATATTCTCAAGAGAGACTCTTATCAGTGTAGTATCGCATAACAATCGTATCAAATCTTACACTTGAACGACCTTCACACTACATCCTAAAATAGGCCAAGATGGGCTAGGTAATCTAAGATCCTTGGCTTCTAAGGTCCATATTGGAAAGAGTAATGCCTAACCACGACTACTCGTGTGACATTATTGATCCCAATAAGACCTCCACCAAGTGAATGGGCTTGCAAGTCAACTTGCTAAGGAATAACTCCACACAAGTCAACAAGACTATGTCATTCTTCTATCATAAGTTCACTCGAGTTCGGGTATAGAACTCATCTCACAAGAGACCACCAAGCACACAAGCAATTGATATATCAAGTGATTCATACATTACAAATAATACAGTCATCCCAAAGTTGCACAAAAATATGTCCCAAATGAATATAAACATACAATACAACAAAGGCAAAAAGTAGGATAAACCCACTGAGGACCTATCCCCGGCAGAGTCGCCACTTTTATGTAGCTGGGTATTCGTTACCTTTAGATTTATTGACTAAATCAAAAGTAAATCATACAATTCGAGTCGCCACCGCACTTCTATTTATCCAAGGAAAGGTTAGAAAGCGAACAAAAACCGAGAAGTTTTATCAAATCAAAAACTAATAAAAATGTCAGAGATCTAGGTAAGGGGGTTGGTTATGCAATGGGAAGGTTTTAAGCATCCAAAACATCCTTAGTACTTTAAGGGAGGCCTTTTTGCAAAGTTGTATGGTAGGTTGGTATTTGTGAAAATATTTGTGCAAACATGATTGGGGAGATGAGAAAAGAATATACAAATTATTTACAATTTTGTTGTTTGAATGGATAAACCCATTGCCTACGTACCATCACAAATGTAGGATCAAAACCTCGTAGTCCGGGGGTAAAAATTACAAAGATTGGTGAGTTGATTTGGTCAAAAGCCTTAAGGTCTTTTGTTATCAAAGGGAGAAACCTCAACCTAAACCAACAATCCACCATGTGAGGAAGGCTTTAACGTACTAGTGACGGATCCACACTATAATAAGTATGGAAGACTTATAATCCAATCACTAAGGATGAGGTGAGGTTTACATTAACCACTATGATAACTCAAACCTATGGTAATGTTTATAAAAAAGTTTTAACAAAGGTGGCCATTGGAACCACAAAAATCATTTGAAGTGAGTTGTATTTACCAATTAGAAGCATTCATAAAATTATGTCAAAGTTAACTTAAGATTCAATTCAAAATGAGTGTTAATGAAAGGAGTTTGAAAAATCAAAGGCATATGGCCTAGGTTTCTAGTTTTGAATACAATGTATATGTTTGTACAAAATGAGTTTGGCTTGGGTTAGAGTGGTAAGAAGAAGAGAAGGGCTAGTCCTAAACATGCAAAGATGAGAGAAGAGAATAAAACCCTTGGAGTTCCTTTCTTGAGATCATAAAGATGATCCAAGTTGCTCCTTTCCTTTGGACTTAGCAATTAACTCAAGCAATCAAACAAATATTCAATCAAGCTCCTAGGATCTTCCAATTGGACTTGTCTCTCTTAACTTGGATGCTCATGACAATGGTCCTTCTAATTAGCTCAAGTTTGGAATCCCTATCACACAAGAACAAACAATCAAAAAGTTCACAATGCAATAAGAGGAATGGACAAAGAGAGTTTAGATTAGGGGTCCTTTCATGTCAACTTCAAGATTAAGCATTCTAAAGGCATGAGGCCTAGTTGCTCTTCCACAATTTTAGCATTCTAAAGGCATGAGGCTTAGTTGCTCTTGAACTCCATTAAGTATAGGTGAGGGCCTAATTCTAAGTCCTTTCTCCTTTTTGCATTGGGTTCACACAAGCAAAGGCAAAACAAACACAAGGTAATAGTATATTTACACAATAATGTGCGCAAGTGAGCAAAAGATAAATGGCATAAACATAAACATGAGCTCGAATGAGCAAAGGGAAAAGACAATATGAACAAGTGAGCAAGAAATTAAATTGCATTAAAGTAAATTGCAATAATTAAATGCTTGAATTAAAAGTTAGTAATTAGTAGTTAATGTTAGTGTGCCATATGACAATTTAGCGCTATGTTAAGCAATCGTAAGTGGACTAATATGGTAGTCACACCTATCTGAGACCGGTCAATATAACTATAGGCAAATAAACACAAGTTAGAGACCATGACTAGTAAGCCAAGCTCCTACAACTTTGCTTGACCCAGAAGCAACCTATCTTGAACATAAAGCAATTCACTTGATATTTAATCAAGTTGAATTTTATTTGGATCAAAGAAGGTTAAGCCCCTCATATGTCAATGCTAACCACAAATCACTAACTCATTTGTCAAAAGAAAAAGAAGAAGATGAGAGATGAAGATAAAATGTACAAAATGGATATTCAAAAGACATAACCAAAACACAATGATCAAATGTGAATGGGATCAACACCAATCAATGGTAAACATAAATGAAATGAAGATTAGAAGTCAAGAAAGGTCAAACATATTTTTGGTATTTTTGGAATTAAAATAATGCATAAAATAAAATGAACAAAATAAGGTCAAACTTCAAATCCAATTCAAATAAACTTGAATAAGTCCAATTGGATCATCATAAGTCTAACATGGTCAAATAAGGTTTTACAAATTTTCTCAACATTTTTTGAAAACAGAAATTATTTTTAAACAATTAAAAATGAAGAAAAATAACACAAATGGACTAAAATCTCAAATAAATCGCAAATCAATTAAGAATTTGATGAGAATATTTTTCATAGACTTATCACCATCCATATGTATTAAGAAAAATATTTTTGACATTTTTGAATATCAAAAGGTATTTTAAATGAATTAAAACCTATCAAAATCAAAATAATTCACAAAAAATATTAAATGGAATCACAAAAAAAATTAAAAATCAGATTATGAAACTAGAATTTAAGAGAAAAAATTTGCAATTTGGTTTGAATAAAAGAAAAATAAAACAAAAATAAAAAATATGAAAAAACCACAGCGCTCAGATCCACTTTCATTAATTGACCTGGATGATCCTAAGGCCATGAGGCACGCGTGCATGGTGTTCACATATCAAATGCAAAACACGCTGGATTTAAAATAGTCAAAACAAGCAAAGGTCAAGATTAGATCCTGTAATCATCATCCAATGGCCATGGTTCCGACACGTGGGGACGGTGGTGGAAACCACCGTCTTCTCTGGCGAGCAAGCATAAACCGGCCACCAATGGCACGTTTTGCAACCTCAACCCAATCACACGATCCTTATACCAAATTAAAGCTAGGGTGATGTACATCACCCTTGTAACCTTATATTTCACTCAAGATTCCTATGGAAGGAGAAATCTGAGGTGGAAAATCTAGGTGTTCAATCTGAAGTTCATCAATTCACAAAATTAAAGCCACCATTGGCTTGCCTCTCACACAAGACTTCAGAAAACCAAACCAACACAAGCAATGCACAATATATAGTGAGATTCGAAGAAAAATAGTTGAGATGTAAACCTTTGAAGTGTACCTTTGATGAACACGATCCACTTCAACTCTTAATTGCAGCTTGATCTTGAAGTGTGGTATGAGTGCAAGGCTTAGGAATTAGTATTGAAGATCAACTGATGTTGTTGAAAATCAAACTTGAAAAGTGAAATGAAAACTCAATATTCCTTTGGTGTGAGGTTGGGATTCAATTCTAGAAGGGTTTCAGGCGCCTTCAGGTTGATCATTTAATGAAGCAAGCATCCAATTTATAGATGAAATGGAAAGGAGAGTGGATGGAACTCGTGTGCATGAGAATTAGGTCCTCCATGCATGGGCCTGTACAGGCACAAGTGAGGCCCAAAAGCTAATGCAAATGAATGCTGAAATGATTTGGAGAAGGTTTGGACGTGTGGTTTGCATTTCATTTGCTTGTGTATGAAGTTTCATCATGAAATGCATAAATGGTCACAATTGTTCTCCTCTACGAAAGTCCCATTTAGAAAATGCAAACATAGACATGTGAGTAATGGTTGGAAAGTTCTTGACATAAGGAACAAAATATATTTTGAACAAAAATCCATTTGGAGTTTGGAAAATTTTGAAAACTGGCCATGAAGTTCAATGTACAAAACATGTATTTGAAAAATTTGCCAAAAAGGACCAACTTCAAGCCCTTCTGTTTCAATGATGCATGCCTCAAATGGAAACACCTACAAGATAAATGTTGTAGATATTTCCAAGACAATCAATTTGGACTGAAATTTTGCATCATTTGGATATTTTATGAGAAAGTTATGGGCACTTGAAGTTGGACTTTTTCAAGATTTAATTGCTTTGGTCCAAAGTGACCTATAATGTTTTGTATTATCACATGTGTTTCTTTTAGGATTATGAAATTTTTTCCAACATAACAAATTAATTATACATCTCAAACTTTCCAATTCACTTGGTATCAATTCAAAATCATAAAAAATGAAGGAGTTAGGTCCTTGGGAAGTTGACCCAAAATTAGGGTTTCAGTCAAAATGACCTATAATGTTTTGAAATGAATGATGACCTTCTAAGTTTCAAATGAATTTTGGACGAACATGAAAGTTGTTCATATGGTTCTAAAGAACATTTTTGATCTTTGGGCCATCTTCATTTGACAAACACGTCAAAAGTTAGGTCTCAGTGGATTTCAATTTAGTCAGATGACTTGATTGGTCAACTTCTCAAGTCCAAACTTCAAGTCTTGATCAATGAATTCTTGAGGACACTCACATAGGCTCATATATGCATAAAATGATGAATGAAAGAACTTCCCTTGATTGAATTTGATCATAGTTTGAGGTTGCTTCATGAGCAAGGCACAGTCAATGCATAGTTGAACTAGGGTTTCCTTGGGAAGCAATCCTCAAGCCCTTTGGTTTATCTTGATCAAAATGACAAATTGAGATACTTGGGAGACATATATGGTGATTTAGAGCTTTGGGAACCATTGTCTTACTTGCTTTCATCTTCATCTAGCCATTTCATTGAGTATAGGGGCCTCCTAGGAGCCTTGGATCACATGACTGCTTGACGTTCAAAGGAAAACAGTTAGTGACATATTTTTGTGCTTTTGGTTAGTAGAAAATATAAGAAACGCAATAATATACAATTCAAGCATGCTTGGTGGTCTCAAACCACTCACACAAGTCCTAACCCTAGGGTAAGGGAACCAAGATGCTATAATCCTCGAGACAAAATGCAATGAGAAATGATGTGATGCCATGAGGGATCTTAGGGTCAAAATTAGGGTCTTACACGTTCACATCCACAAAATTGTCGATGTTGGGGAATTACACTAGCCCATAGATAAGAAGTACAAATACGGCTTCAAAGGCGTCCTCACTCATGGCCTTCCCAAACAAAGTAGCTTGGGCAATGAGAAAATCAGATGGGAGACCTTGAATTCTACCTTTGGTAGTCATATGAGCACACATATCAGATACATCTATGTGAAGCAGATCAGCAATCTCCTGGGAAGAAGGACTCTCTCCAAGCCACTAAACGACAACTGATCTAGAGTAGGTATACCCATAAGATAGGCATACTCCTCAAGTGTAGGCAAAAGCTAGAAATCCGGAAAAGTGAAGCAACGGTATAAGGGATCATAGAACTGCACCAACACACTCATCAGACCTTCATCTACCTGAGTAGAAAGAATAGACAGAAGCTTCCCATGGCGAGCTTTGAACTCCAAGGTATCTAATACATAGGATGTCAAACTCCTTAACTCTTTCAAGTCGGGTTGTCTGAAACTATACTTCTTCGTATTCCTTCTTTGCTTATCCATGTTTGAAAATTTGCAAATAGACCTCTTAAGTTCCTTGAAAATTTTCTCATTATTGATGATATGGATGTGAGTGGATGCATGAATGTATGGATACAACAATCACACTCAAGGATCAAGCAAGTCACGCCACAAAAAGGTCACAGGATGGATCAAGTCATCCTCAATATCAATCATCCATTTTGGTGGATTATGGTTTACACCTTATCAACACCCAAGTTCCATTGATATTAAGGATATATGAGAACAGATTAACCGCGAATCTAGGGTTTGTTACAAGTCACGAGCATGGAGTGTCGGTTAAGAACCACCCAATGGGAGTGTACTATGGTCAAACCTGACAATCATGTTCTACAAGAGGTTCCCACAGTCATCATCTCATCTTTCGGATATTATCGGATAAAACGATTACTCGTATTCCAAAAATATTCTCAAGAAAGACTCTTGTGAGTGTAGTATCGCGTAACAATCGTATCAAATATAACACTTGAACGATCTTTGCACTACGTCCTAAAATAGGCCAAGATAGGCTAGGTAATCTAAGGTCCTTGGCTTCTAAGGTATATATTGGAAAGAGTAATGCCTAACCACGACTACTCGTATGAAAAGGAGAAAACTCAACCTAAACCAACAATCCCCCATGTAAGGAGAGCTTTAACATACTAGTGAGGGATCCATCCTATAATATGTATGGAAGACTTATAGTCCAAACACTAAGGATAAGGTGAGGGTTACATCAACCACTGTGATAACTCAAACCTATGGCTAATGTTTATGAATTTTTTTAACAAAGGTGATCATTGGAACCACAAAAAATCACTTGAAGTGAGTTGTACTTACAAATTAGCAGTATTCACAAAGTGAAGTCAAAGTTGACTTAAGGTTCATTTAACATAAGTATTAATGAAAAGAGTTTGAAAAAAATCAAAGGCATATGGCCTAGGTTTCTAATTTGAAAACAATGTCAATGTTTGCACAAAATGACTTTGGCTTGGGTTAGGGTGGAAAGAAGAAGAGAAGGGCTAGTCCTAAACCTGCAGAGATGAGAGAAGAGATAAAACCCTTGGAGTTCCTTTCTTGAGATCATAAAGATGATTCAAAATTCTCTTTTCCTTTGGACTTAGCAATTAACTCAAAGCAATCAAACAAATATTCATTCAAGCTCCTAGGATCTCCATTTGGCTTGTTTCTCTTGACTTGGCTATTCAAGACAATGGTCCTTCTTACTATCTCAAGTTTGGAATCTCTATCACACAAGAACAAACAATCAAAAAGTTCATAATGCAATAAGAGGAATGGACAAAGAGTGAGTTTAGATTAGGGTCATTTCAAGTCAACTTTCAAGATTTAGCATTCTAAAGGCATGAGGCCTAGTTGCTCTTCAATCAATTTAGCATTTTAAAGGCATGAGGCCTAGTTGCTCTTGAACTCCAATAGAACATAGGTGAGGTCCTAATTCTAAGTCCTTTCTCCTTTTTGCATTGGGTTCACACAAACAATCACAAAACAAACACAAAGCCACAATATATTTATTCACAATAATGAGCTCAAGTGAGCAAAAGGCAAATGGCATAAACATAAAATATGTGCTTAAGTGAGCAAAGGGAAAAGTCATTATGAATAAATGAGCAAGAAATAAAGTGCATTAAAGTAAATTGCAAGAATTAAATGCTTGAATTAAAAGTTAGTCATTAGTAGTTAGTGTTAGTGTGCCATAAGGGAAGTTAGCGCTATGTTAAGCAATAATAAGTGAACTAACGTAGTAGTCACACCTATCTGAGGCCGGTCAATAAAATTATAGGAAAATAAACACAAGTTCGATATCATGACTAGTAAGCCAAACTCCTACAACTTGCCATGCCAAAAGAAAAGAAGGAAAGGCCTTGTATGGATTTTAGGTTTTTTGCTTGACCAAGAAGACCTATCTTGGACACAAAGCAATTCACTTGATCTTTGATCAAGTTGAATTTGATTTGGATCAAAGAAGGTTAAGCCTCTCATATCTCATGGCTAACAACAAATCACTAACTCATTGGCCAAAATAAATAAATAAAAAAGAAGATGAAGAAGAAATGAAATGGACAAAATGTGAATCCAAATGACATAATCAAAATACAATGATCAAATGTAAATGAAATCAACATCAATCGATGATAAACAGAAGTGAAATGAAGATTAGAAGTCAATAAAGGTCAAACATATTTTTGGTATTTTTTAGAATTAAATTAAAACATAAAATAAAATGAACAAAGTAAGGTCAAACTTCAAATTCAATTCAAATCAACTTGGATAAGTCCAATTGAATTATCATAAGTCTAACATGGTCAAACAAGGTTTGACAAATTTTCTCAACATTTTTTGAAAACAAAAACTATTTTAAAACAATTAAAAATCAAGAAAAATAACACAAATTAACTAAAATCTCAAATAAATCTCAAATCATTTAAGAAATTGATGAGAATATTTTTCATAGACTTATCATGATCCATATGTGTTAAGAAAATATTTTTGGAATTTTTGAATATCTAAAACTATCTAAATTGAATTAAAAACTAATAAAAACAAAATAATTCACAAAAATAATAAAAAATCAGATTATGAAACTAGATTTTTAAAGAAATTTTTTGCAATTGGTCCCATATTTTTGTGATTCCAAATAAAAGAGTTATGGATTTTTGAAAATAAATGGAATAAAAGAAAAATAAAACAAAAATTATAAAATATGAAAACTCAGGAAGCGCACGATCCACTTCATTAATTGACGTGGACAAATCCAAAGGCTCTGAGGCGCGCGGGTAGCATGGATACAAGTCAAGTGCAACACATGCTGAATTAAAAAAAGTCAAAAGAATGCATGGCTGAGATTACAACATGGGAGTGAGATCTAATGGCTCCAGAGGTTCCACGTGGGGACGGTGGTGGAAACCACCGTCTTCTCCAGTGAGCCAACTGATTCCGGCCACCAGTTGCAGGTTTTCAAACTTCAACCAAATTGCATGATCCTTATACCAAAATGAAGGTGGGGTGATGTACATCACCCCTGTAACCTTGGTTTTCTCTCAAGATCTCTATGGAATGAGAAATCTGAGATGGAACATCCAGGTGTTCAATCTGAAATGCATAAATTCCCAAAATTAAAGCTACCATTGGCTTGCATCTCACACAAGGACTTCAGAAAACCAAATAAACACAAGCAAATCATATTATATGATGAGATTCATAATAAAACAGTTGAGCAATAAACCTTTGGAGAGCAGCTTTGATCAGCACGATTCCTCCCAACTTTTTGTTGCAATTTGATCTTGAGATGTGATATGAGTGCAAGGCTAAGGAATAAGTGTTGAAGATCAATTGATTTTGTTGAAATTCAAACTTGAAATGAGAAATTAAAAATGAGAATTCCTTTGGTATGGTTGGGTTTCCAACTCTGCAGAGCTTCAGGTTGAATAAAGGGTTCCAATTGAATGAAGCAAGCATGATATTTATAGATGAAATGCAAGCAATGAGGTGCCAAAACCGTGTGCATGAAGCTTTGGGTCCTCCATGCATGGGCCTGTACAGACGCATGTGAGGCCCAAAAGCTGGTGGAAATGAATGCTGAGCTTACTCTGAAGTGAAATGGACGTGTGGTTTGGATTGCAATTGCTTGTGCATGAAGATTCAATAATTGGGCATAAATGTTCCCCTCTTCAAAACTCACTCACGGAAAATCCAAACATAGGCATGTGAGTAATATTTGGAAAGTTATTGACATAGGGAACAAAAACTATGTTGGGAAAAAATCCATTTGGCATTTGGAAATTTATGAAAACTTGTCATGAAGTTTGATGTACACAACATGTCTTTGAAAAATTTGCCAAAAGTGGCCAACTTCAAGCCCTTCTGTTACAAATATGCAAGCCTCAAATGGAAAAACCTAAAACATCAAAGTTGTAGATATTTTCAATATTATCAATTTTAACTTAAATTTTGCATCATTTGGATATTTGATGAGAAAGGTATAGGCACTTGAAGTTGGACTTTTTCAAGATTCAATGGCTTTGGTCCAAAGTGACCTATAATGTTTTGTATTATCACATGTGTTTATTTTAGTATTATGAATTTTTGTCCAACATAACATTTGAAGTAGACATCTTAAGTTTTCCAATGCAATTGGTCTCACCTCAAAATAATACAAAAATGAAAGAGTTAGGTCCTTGGGAAGTTGACCCAAAATTAGGGTTTTAGTCAAAATGACCTATAATGTTTTGAAATGAATGATGACCTTCCATGTTTCAAATGAATTTTTGATGAACAATAAAGTTGTTCATATGGTTCTTAAGAACATTTTTTATCTTGGGGTCATCTTCATTTGATAAGCACATCAAATGTTAGATCTCAGTGGATTTCAGATTAGTCAGATGACTTAACTGGTCAACTTCTCAAAGCCAAACTTCAAATATTGATGAATGAATGATTGAGGACACTCACATGAGTTCATATATTCATAAACTAATGAATGAAAGAACTTCCATTGATTAAATTTGATCATAGGTTGAGGTTCCTTCATGAGCAAGGCACAGTCAATGCATTATTGAATTAGGGTTTCCTTGGGAAACAATCCTCGAGACCTTTGGTTTATCTTGATTAAATTGGAAAATTGAGATACTTGGGAAACATATATGATGATTTAGAGCTTTGGGAACCATTTTCATGCTTGCTTTCATCTTCATCTAGCCATTTCTTTGAGCATAGGAGCCTCCTAGAAGCAAGGGATCTCATGATTGCTTGAGCTTCAAAACAAAAGAAGTTAGTGAAATATTTTTGTGCTTTTGGTTAGTAAACAAAATAAGAAAAGAAATAATATACAATTCAAGCATGCTTGGTGGTCTCAAACCAACTCACACAAGTCCCAACCCAAGGGTTAAGGAGCCAAGATGCTATGATCCTTGAGGCAAATGCAATGAGCAATGATATGATGCCATGAGGGATCTTAGGGTCAAAATTAGGGTCTTACACTTTGGTAGTACGTTCAAAGAAGAACCAGTGTCAACCAACATACATCGCATCCTCCTTGCAGTTCTAGAAAAATGGAGTGCCAGTTGTGATTTCTACCTTCCTCAGGAAGTTCTTCATCACAAGAGCTCAAGTTATTGCAAGAAGTAATGTTAGCCACAATGTGGTCAAATTTTTCCATAGTAAAATCATGCTCAACATAGGCTTGCTCGAGCACCTTCTTCAACGCCTCTCTATGTGCTTCAGAATTAATCAATAGAGACATCACATAAATCTTTGACGGAGTTTGGAGCAGATGCTCCACCATATTAAACTCACTCTTGTTTAT
Source organism: Lathyrus oleraceus (assembly GCF_024323335.1). NCBI lineage: Eukaryota > Viridiplantae > Streptophyta > Magnoliopsida > Fabales > Fabaceae > Lathyrus > Lathyrus oleraceus. Next base: position 393,060,550 of record NC_066580.1, read on the forward strand.
TAATCTTAATACTTCATCATCATCATTAGGCTTCAGCTTGTTGGATTCACCAGACTGACATACTTGAGCACTAACTAGATTCACCACAAGCACATCAACCTTTTTACTAGCCGAAACATCCTCTACCTCCTTTGGAAAGAAGATACCAAATACACGACCACTACGGGTCACCTTTTCTATATCATCTATATTCACCAAAGAATTTTTCACACGCAACGAAACCTCTTGACCATTGTCCACCATGGTGGCATTGTACTGATAGGGAACAACTTTATTGGATCCATACGGGACAGGGACCGCTAACCGTATAATCAAGGGTGATACTGATCAATTGATGTTGTTGCTACTGCTGCTATCAAATTGAATTACTAACCGCTCAGGGGTCTTGAACACTGGCACTATCACATAGACATCATCTATATCCCTTGACTGACAAATTTGGATAAGCCCTTCATTGATTGAACTTTGAATATCCCTCTTGACAATGACAGATCCTCGAGGGTTCACATTGCATATCACATAACCATCATGGTCATGCTTACAATTACTGACCTAACAGATATCTCTATGAATTACAACCAAAGACTGTCTGATATGGCGAACATCATAAACCTTGTACTCTCCAAGATAACCATATACCATGTTGACTGAAGCATTACCATGAGAGGGCAACATATTGGCTTTCATATTCGGTGCATGGTACTCAAAGGAAAACATCCCACTCTTCACAAGCTTCTGTACCTCATACTTCGACGGGTAGCAGTTTTCAATGTCGTTGCCAGGAGCTCCCTGGTGAAAAGCGCAATGGAGTTCAGGTTTGAACCACCATGGTAGTGACTCGGGAATTTTAGGTAGATTTCTTGGTTGGAGTAGGATCTTGAGAACCAAATATGGATATAGTTTGGCATACGACATAGGAATAGGGTCAAAAGAGACCTTCTTCCTCTCGAAGTTCTGTTGTTGATTATTGTTGTTGTGGTTGTTGTTGGTTCTTTGTTGCGGTTGTTGTTGATGTTGTTGTTGCTGAATTGGAACTTATTGATTGTTGAAATTATTGGAAAACACTAAAATTACTAATGAAACTTGATGTTGATACTGACGCGGTTGAAGATTTCTTCTAACATAAGGCCTCCTCTGCCTCCCCACAGATACTGAATTGATTTCCCCTTCCTTCCTTTTGGACAAATCGTAACCATACTTTTTGCTGGAAGGCGCTTCTTCTTTGGAAAGACGTCCTTCATGGACTCCCTCTTCTAACCTCATCCCCATGTTTACGATTTCAGTAAAGTCATTAGGGGCACTGACAATCATTCATTCATAATAAAACGAACTCAGGGTCTTCAGGAAAATCTTCGTCATCTCTTTCTCTTCCAATTGAGGATTAATTTGAGCAGCAAGTTCCCTCCATCTTTGAGCGTACTCTTTAATCGCATCTTTATCCTTATGAGACATATACCTCATCTGGTCTCTATCAGGCGCCATATCCATATTATACTTATACTGCTTCACAATACTTCACCCAAATCGTTGAACGTACGAACACTTGCACTATCTAGCCCCATATACCATCTCAGAGCAGCACCAGTCAAACTGTCTTGGAAGTAGTGAATCAATAACTGATCATTATCAGTTTGAGTTGACATCTTCCTGGCGTACATAAGAAGGTGACTAAGTGGACAAGTATTTCCCTTATACTTTTCAAAGTCAGGGACTTTGACCTTCATTGGGATCTTTACATTCGGTACCAAGAAAAGTTCAGCAACACTCTTCCCAAACAAGTCTTTTCCTCTCAATGTTTTCAACTCCTTGCGCAGCTCAAGGAACTGATCCTTCATTTCATCCATCTTCTCATAAACATCTGGGCCTTCAGACGGTTCAGAATGGTAGATGGTGTCCTTAACATGAGGCAAGGTATGAACAACTAGAGGTGGCACAGACATGACCGGGCTAGATGCCGGCATAGAACCAAAGATGGGTGCAAACACTTCAGGCATGAAAATTGGTGGCATCCCCCACGATAATCCAATAGGCATAGACGAACCATATTGAGTAGTAGCAACAAGAATGGTTGAGGTTTCGGAGATGACAGTCCTCTAGGGAGGAGTTGCGAGAGTTGGTGAAGACCGATTCTGCATAGCAAGAAGAGACTCCATCATGGCAGTCAACCATGCAATCTCATCCTTCATCTCTCTATTCTCTTGTTCCAAATTCTCCGTAATTTTGGTTTGATTGGCGCGAGTGTGGTATTGGTGAGTCAGCTTGGCTAAAGCACAGAAGAATAATCGATAAGACATCTGATAGAAGAAAACCTGCTATGCAAATGATGCATGAAATGCAATATTTTTGTTTATTTTTAATTTCAAGGAGCATATGAAGTTTTATTTGTAAGTATTAAATAATAACAATAGTAACAATTTGACTGACCATAAAATCTCTTTTATTCATAAAATTTGGAAGGATTACACTGAGTAAAATTTCAGAAACCAAAGTACAAATACAAGAGAAAAGGAAACTAATCATCCTAAGGATCCCCTAACAACAGTATCAGATGATTTGGCTGCTGGTGCGTACTCCCTTCGGATGCATCAGATCTCAGACTCAAAAGATGTCTTCATTTGAGCCTTCTCAAGGACAAGCTAATCAATAATCTTCTTCCAAGCACCGGAAGATTGAGGCATACTAGAGGAAGATGGACCCTCAGGCTCTCTCTGTCTCTTCATTTCTCGGTCTTCAAGAAGCTCGATAGGCGCATCTTTAGGCTCAAAGCATGGAACCTCTCTTCCCACATATCTCTCTCTTGCTTCATCTTGATGAGAGCGTTTTCCAACTCCTCTACATATTGGATAGGGAGAGTTGATGGCTCATCCACAACCAAAGACATATGTCTTTCACAAGCATACGACATCTTCAATTCCAAAGCTCTCTTCTTCACCCAAGTAGTGTAAGCTTCCATAGGTACACGGTTGCATGGACCAAGCTCGGATCTTCCTTTCCTATGCACATTATGCCTAGCATGCACCATCTTCTGCTTCAAATGTTGGGGATCTTTACCCTCTTGATGGAATAAACCTTCTAACTGAGTGTTATTAGGTTTATCTCTCAAGGGGAACCTGTAAGACCCCAATTTTGACTCTAAGATCCCTCATGTAATTCCATCATAAGCATTAGCATTGGGATCATATCTTGGCATCCTCCTCACCCCTCTTTCATTGGGTTTGTTTTGGGAGAGATCACCATGCATTTGTGATTGTATCATACTTATATTTCATCATTTCACCAACAAAAACACCAAAAATAGGTCTTTGCATTTGTCTAACTCTTTTGTAGGAAGGGCATGATTCCATTGATTCATCAAGTTCACATATCGGGTTTGAGACCCTCATGAATAAAGAGTACAACCAAGAATTGATCCAATAATGGTTATGAGCATCATATATGAGTCCCATTGTTCTCTACATATTATATTGATCAAGTTTTCTTCAAGATTTTGAGGGTGATTTGCCTTGGAAACCCTAGTTTGACTAGGTATCTTGAGTAACTTCTCCAACAAGCTATCTCACCAATTGATGAAATTTCTCAAGGGGAACTTCAAAATTCATCATCTTATGCATATATGATCTACCATGAGCCAATAAAGTCAAGAGAATTGGAAGTTAGCAAGTTGGTTGATGGTGGTTGGCCAGATGGATTCATCTGATCAAAATAGGGTCTCCCTAGACCCTATCTCCTACAATTTTCACCATATGAAAATGATTCCAAGAGAAAACGTACGCTAAATGACATACCAAACAACTTTCATGTTGAGACATAAAGATAGTTTTTCTTGGAAAATCATTTTCTATGTTGAAACATTATAGGTCATTTTGTCTAAACCCTAATTTGAAAGTCAACTTCACCAGGCCATAACCTGCTCAATTTTTATGAGATGAAAGATTTCCAAGTTTCATAATCAAATTCAATGTGTCTAATTCAAATTTTATGTTTGGAGTGGGAGCTAATTCATCTCTTTTGAACATGTGATATGAGGTTACATTATAGGTCACTTTTGATCCATTTGATCTGCCACCTCAATTAATGAGGGAGATCAAGTGGTCCACGTTTTTTCTGATATTTTAATTTTCATTTTAATTGCATTATTTTCAATAATTCATATTAAATTCAATATTGATCCAAAAAATATGGGAATTTCACAAAAAAAAATCAAATATTTTTCTCTTTCATATCCTGAATATAAATTATTTTTTGGATAATTACTAATATTTTTCATGAATTAATTGATTTTGTATTTGTTTTTAATTGTTTAAAAATATTTTTAAATATCCAAAAATTATGAAAAATTTTCTCCAAGGTCCTTTGACCTTGTTTGACCTATGATAAATCGCATGGCCATTTCATTGGTGTTTTGATGAGATTTTAGGAATTGGATAAACCATATTTAATTTAAATGCACTATTTTAGTATTTTTTAATTTGAATAAATGCCAAATAAATTTGTTGACCCATTGTGATGACTTGTTAATGTTTGACTCTTATTGTTGTGCCTTGGTCATGGTTGATTTGACTTTGTCAAATTAATATCATTGGACTTAGGGGATTGATGGAATGTACATTCCATCTCCCAAAATGAATGGATGATATTAATTTGGTAAAAGTCCTCCTTTGAACAATTTGTGTTTTGATCCATTCCCCTCCATCTTCTTCATTCATTCATTCATTCCATTTGGCATATGACATCTCAAAATCCTAATGCTAGTAGATTGAAAAATTGACATGAGTATGGATGAGATTAGGCCACACCTTTTGCATATTCTTTTTGTGTGTGGTATGTTTCATAAGCATATTCCATTATACTATGTCTCTAACATGGATTAACACCAAAATTCTATTGCCTGGTCTCAAATAGTTGTGACTTCTACATAAGTCCAATTACGCTTGCTTAACATAGCGCTAAATTTGTGACATAAAAGGCATAAGCATTCTAGTTAGTGAGATTGTAAGTCTCCCTTCTTTCATGGTATTGTGTGGAAACTTGGCCTTATTTCCTTTTTTTGGAAGATGTTTTGGTTCAAGGATTCATGCTTGTGATAAGTGGGTTGAGTGTTCTCCAAAGAATGTCTTGAAATGAAAAGCAAAAGCAAAACAATACTAACTTCTAACTTTTAATTTCATGCTTTTACTTTAATGGAATTTACTTTTAGCACTCTATTTCATTTGCCATTATTCATATCATTCTAATTGTTTATGTTAATGCGATTTTCACTTTGTCCATTTGGACCATATTGTGTGATATGTTTTACTTGTGTATACTTTGCTTGTCTGTGTGGTCTTTGACCCTTAATGTACATAATAAGAACAAAAACCCTAAAAGACTTTTGTGTGGACTGTTGGCTTGATCTTGGACAAATGGACTTAGAATCTAGGTAACCTTCCTAAGCTAAAGGACTTGGCCAATGCCAACTTGCTGAGAAATCAAGTTCTTGCAATTTGAACTTCATCTGATACATCTTTGAAGACTTCACTAAGTTCATTTGCAACATGATCATTGTGAAGCTGTTATTTTGAACCTGTGACTTGTGGAAGTCATCTATTACATGGGCTATTTTGAAGAAGATCATGGAATGGACAAGCTTGGATGGGGCCATCTTTATTTGATGCCTTGCTTTTCAAGATAATATAATTGTGCATTTGTGTGTTGCTCGATTCTAAAAGTCCAAGGGAATTCTGGGTTTCTATTGACATTCTTGTCTATTGGATTGCTACCCATTTGGTCAGATCTTTTCAACTCTAAACTTTTAATTTTGTACATAGGATAGTCTCTTCATCTTCTCCCCATTACTTTAATTTCAAAATCTCCCCCTCCATTTTTTTCAAAATCTTCTTTGTGTGAGCCACTTTTGTTATAAACTATGACCTCCTTTGCAAAAAGATAGAAACTTTGGCCTTATGCCATTGCATTTTCAAACTTCTTTTCTTAAATCAAACTTCTAAATAGACTTAACTATACTTGACTTAAACTTTCAAAAAGCCAAAAAAAGAACTAACTCATTCAAACCATTTTTAGGCCTTTGTGCCTTTCAAACTTAATTTTTGTTAAAAACAATGCATCCATTTTTAAATTTGTATCACGAACTACGAGGTTTTGATCCCTCATTTTTATGTTGGTACGTAGGCATAAGATCGAAGATCTTGTCAAACACAAAAATATAATTAATGAATTCTTTTCTCATCCCCCCACTATATTTGTTTGTAAACATCACTTTATACCAATAAAAGTGAGGTGGCGTCTCTTGTTATTTGATCTCTAGCTTGTCAATAGCTTGATGATCATGAATTTCCCGCTACAGAAATTAAGTGGCGACTCTGCTGAGGAGTAGTCTCTAGTGGGTTTAGCCTACTTTTGGTGTGAATATATTTGTATAAATATGATGTTTGTATATATGTATGTGTGATATAATCCGCTTGTTCTGCTTGGTGATCTCTGAATGGTGAGATAAGTTCTAACCCGAACTTGAGTGCAATTAAGATAGGAGGATGGTATAGTCATGTTCGACTTGTGTGGAGTCGTCCTTAACAAGTTGGCTTAAGATCCATCTGCTCAGTGGAGACTCCTTTGGATTTGGAAATGTCACACAAGTATTTGTGGTTAGGCATTACTATCTCTAATTGGGTATGGGAAGCTGAGGACCTTAGAACATTTAACCCATCTTGGCCTATTTAGGACGTTGTGAAGAAACTGTTCAAGTGTAGACTTGATAAAAGTTGTTACGTGATACTACACTCAAACAAGTTTCTCTTTAAAATATTATGGGTCGATGAGTCAGTCATCTTACAGGTTTTTATCCTTAGTTCACTCCTTTGGGATGGTTCTTACCCAGACTCCATGCTCGTGACTTGCAACAAACCCTTGATTCTTGGTTGATCCAATCAAATCTTGTCAATATCAATGGAACTTGGGTGTTGATAAGGTGAAATCCATAATCCACCAAAATGGATGATTAATCTTGACAATGACTTGATTCATCCCTTGACCTTTGTTTTCCTTGTGTGTGATCCCTTATTTTTGATTGTAGCATTCATGAATTCATGCGCATCATTACATTCATCACACATAAATTTCAAGGAACTAAGGTGTCATTTGCAAATATTTTTCATACCATGAATTATGGACGAAGGAACACTAAGAAGTACAGTTTCAGATGTCCCGACTTAAAAGATTTAAGGAAGCTACCATCTTTTGTTTTAGATCCCTTGGACTTCAAACAACGTCATGGGAAGCTTTTGTCTATCTTGTCTGGTGATGTGGTTGAAGGACTTTTGAGTGTGCTAGTGCAGTTCTGTGATCCTCTCTAACATTGTTTCACTTTCCCAGATTTTCAGCTTGTGCCTACATTGGAGGAGTATTCTCATATTTTGGGGTACCTATTTCTAGTAGAGTGCCTTTTAGTGGATTGGAAAAGATTCCCCGATCTAGTATTATTGATGAAGCTCTTCACATAAAGAAGCCTGAGATAGAGGCTCATTGGGTGAAGAATGGAGGATTATTTGGGTTGCCATCTGATTTCCTCATCAAGGAAGCTACTACCTTTGCTCAAACTGGTAGTATGGACGCTTTTCAAGCTATCTTTGTGTTGCTCATCTATGGATTAGCTTTGTTCCCTAACATTGACGGTTTTGTTGATGTTAACGCCATTATACTTTTCTTGATTGGGAATCCTGTGCCTACTTTGTTGGGTGATATGTATTTCTCTTTGCATCTAAGGAATTCTAAGGGTGGTGGAACGATTGTATGTTGTGTTCCTCTTCTGTACAAGTGGTTTATTTTGCACTTGCCTCAGACGCCTGCTTTTGTGTAGAAAAAACAATGTCTAAGGTGGCCTCAGAGACTTATGTCTCTCACTAATGATGATATACTTTGGTATGATCCGTCTTTAAGCTGTTTGGAGATTATTGATAGTTGTGGTGAATTCTCTAATATGCCTCTCATTGGTACACAAGGGGGAATTAACTACAACCCTACTTTGGCTCATCGTCAACTTGGGTTCCCCTTGAGAGACAAATGTAATAACATGTTGTTATAAGGTCTTTTATATCAAGAGGGTAAAGATTCCCAACATTTGAAGCAGAAGATTATGCATGCGTGGCATAATGTGCATAGGAAAGGAAGATTTGAGCTTGGTCCATGCAATTGTGTAGCTTTGGAAGCTTACTCTCTTTGGGTGAAGAAGAGAGCTATGGAGTTAAAGATGCCTTATCCTTGTGAAAGACCTATGTCTATGGTTGTGGTTGAGCCATTAACTCTCCCTAACCAAGATGTAGAGGAGTTGGAAGACGCGCTCGCCAAGATGAAGCAAGAGAAGGATATATGGGAAGAGTGTTTCCGTGATTTGAGCAAGAAGCATGAAGAGTTGTAGTTGGAGTCTAAGGCCAAAGATGAACTTATCGAGCTACTGGAAGACCGAGTGACGAAGAGACAGAGAGAGCCAGAGATTCCATCTTCTAGCATGCATTAGCCTTCCGTTGCTTGGAAGAAGATTTTTGATCAGCTTGTCCTCGAGAAGACTCATATGAAGGCTTCTTTTGAGACCGAGATCCGTCGCATTCGAAGGAAGTACATGCCTTCAGCCAGATCTTCTGACATTGTTGTTAGGGATCCTTAGGATGACTAGTCTCCTTTTTTCTTGTTACTCTTTGTTTTGGTTTTTGAAATTGTACTCAGTGTAATCCTTCCAATTTACATAAATAAAAAGAGATTTTTGGTCATATCAAATTGTTGCAATTTCCATTAAAATATTATATATTTGCAAATGATATAGTAAGTTCCTTGAAAATGAAAATAATCAAGCATTGCATTTCTTGCATCATTTGCATAAGCAGGTTTTCGCCAGATGTCTGATTGGTGTTTCTTTTGTGCTTTAGCCAAACTGACTCACTGGTACAATACCCGAGCCAATCATCAGAAAATCATGGAACATTTGGAGCAAGAGAACAGAGAGCTGAAGGACGAGATCACCCGCCAGACTGCCATGATGGAGTCAGTTCTTGCTTCTCATAATCAAGTTCTCCAACACCTGCAACTCCTCCCGCGAGGACTGTTACTTCAGAGGTGACTACCTCTACCATGCCTACTGCTACCTCCCACTTCGCGTCGAATATGCCTGGTGGATTCCCGTGGGGAATGCCGCCCAACTTTGTGCCCGAAGATATGGAGAAGACCACATTCATTACACCATGGGGAACATTCTGTTATAGAGTGATGCCTTTCGGTCTAAAGAATGCTGGTGCGATTTACCAGAGAGCAATGACTACTCTTTTTCATGATATGATGCATAAAGAGATTAAAGTATATGTCGATGACATGATTTCTAAATCAATTGATGAAGAGGAACATGTTGAGCATTTGTTGAAGCTATTCCAGTGTTTGAGGAAGTATAAACTGTGCTTGAATCCCAATAAGTGTAATTTTGGTGTTCGTTCTTGTAAGTTGTTGGGCTTCATTGTCAGTGAGAAGGGTATTGAAGTTGATCCTGCCAAGGTCCAAGCAATACAAGATATGCATGCGCCGAAAACTGAGAAGCAAGTCATAGGTTTTCTCGGCCGCCTGAATTATATTTCCAGATTCATTTCCCACATGAATGGCACATATGCACCTATATTCAAGCTTCTTCGGAAAGATCAGTCTTGTGATTGGACCAAAGACTTCCAGAACGCTTTTGACAATATCAAGGAATATTTGCTTGAACCTCCTATTTTGTCTCCACCCGTTGAAGGAAGACCGTTGATCATGTATTTGACTGTGCTAGAAGATAGTATGGGTTGTGTTCTTGGTCAACAAGATGAGACTGGAAAGAAAGAATTTTCAATTTACTACCTCAGTAAGAATTTCATCGACTGTGAGACTCGGTATTCTACGCTTGAGAAGACTTGTAGCGCATTGGCTTGGGCTGCTAAGCGTCTGCGCCAGTATATGTTGAATCATACCACTTTGTTGATATCCAAAATGGATCCATTCAAGTATATTTTCGAGAAGCCTGCTTTAACTGGGATAATTTCCCGTTGGCAGATGTTGTTATCAGAGTATGATATCAAATATCGATCTCAGAAAGCGATTAAAGGTAGTATCTTGGCTGACCATTTGGTTCACCAACCAATTGAAGATTACTAGTCAGTGCAGTATGATTTTCCTGATGAAGAGATTTTGTACTTAAAAATGAAATATTGTGATGAACCATTGCTTGAAGAACAGCCAAAACCTGGTTCCCGTTGGGGCATGATATTTGATGGAGCTGTTAATCAATATGGAAATGGCATTGGGGCAGTGATTATTACTCCTCAAGGCACGCATCTACCATTTAAAGCTAGATTGACATTCAAATGTACAAAGAACATGGTATAATATGAAGCTTGCATTATGGGGCTTGAAGAGGCCATGAATCTTAGAATCAAGTATTTGGATGTCTTCGGTGATTCGACTTTGGTTGTGAATCAGATCAAAGGAGAATGGGAGACAAATCAACTCGGTTTAGTACCATATAGATATTATGCGAGAAGGATTCCAACTTTCTTTACAAAGGTTGAATTTCATCATATCCCTCGAGATGAGAACCGGATGGCAGATGCTCTTGCAACATTGGCATCAATGATTGTAGTGAAGTATTGGAATGAAGTTCCCAATTTATCAATGATGCGTCTTAATAGGCCAACTAATGTGTTTGTTGTTGAAGAGATTAAAGGCGAGAAGCCATGGTATTACGACATCAGATGTTTCCTCCAAAGTTAGATTTACCCGCCTGGGGAATCTTTGAAAGATAAGAATACTTTGAGAAGATTAGCCGGTAATTTCTACTTGAATGGTGATATACTGTACAAGAGAAACCTCGAAATGTTTTTGCTCAGATGCGTGGATAGATACGAAGCAAACTTGTTGATGACTGAAGTGCATGAAGGTTCCTTTGGTACTCATTCCAATGGACATGCAATGGCGAAGAAGATGTTCCGAGCAGGTTACTATTGGCTGACAGTGGAATATGACTGTTGCAAATTTGTGAAGGAGTGCCACAAGTGTCAAATTTATGCTGATAAGATTCATGTTCCTCCGACACTTTTGAATGTTATCTCTTTTCCATGGCCCTTCTCCACGTGGACATCATTTCATTTTGGTGGCAATTGACTACTTCACAAAATGGGTTGAAGCGGCATCGTATGCAAATGTGACCAAGCAAGTTATTGTATGGTCTATCAAGAATCAGATCATATGTCGTTATGGTGTGCCAAGTAATATCATTATTGATAATGGATCGAACTTGAATAACAATATGGTGGAAGCTCTTTGCAAAGACTTCAAGATTGCACATCATAATTCTTCTCCCTACAGACCCAAGATGAATGGGGCTGTTGAAGTTGTGAATAAGAACATCAAGAAGATTATCTAGAAGATGGTTGTCACATACAAGGATTGGCATGAGATTCTCCCATTTGCTTTGCATGGGTATCGTACATCCGTCCGCACTTCAACAGGAAAACCCCTTTCTCTCTTGTATGTGGTATGGAAGCAGTGCTCCGTGTAGAGGTTGAGATTCCTTCATTGCGTGTGCTCATGGAAGCCAAGTGAGGCTGAATGGCGTCAGACCAGGCTTGACCAGATGAATTTAATAGAAGAGAAGAGATTAATTGTCATGTGTCATGGTCAGTTATATCAGCAGAGAATGAAGAAAGCTTTTGATAAGAAGGTCAAACCTCGAGTGTTCATTGAAGGTGACCTTAGGCACAGAACAACTCGCTAAGTTGAAAACCCGAAAGGGCGACATAGGCAAAAATGAGCGTCTCGGTGGATTGAAAACCCGAAAGGGCAATCCAGGCAAAAGTTAGAGACATAAAACAGAAAGAATTTCCCGATAAGTTGAGTACCCCACCTTGGGGCAACTTATGCAAAAATTAGGGATTATGGCAAGTAACTGCATTCTGCTGATCTTTAGTGTTTCGAAGGCTTGTTTGAGCACAAGGGTTGACATCGATTCATCACCCCAGCAGCGGTCAAGAGCACAGTGTATATCAAGAGTTGGTAGAAGGATTAAGGATCATTTGTATTCAATGTAACCCTTTTCCATGTAAATTACCATTTTCAACTTTGTAAAATCTATGGAGTCTTGTCATTTACAGACTACCATTCTATTAAATAAAGTTGAGCTTTTATCCAAATTGTTTTTACTCTTATTTACTTCAGCCAATCGTTTTAAATTTTATTATGATCATTTTGAAATTAGACTTTTAAATCAAAATCAAGTTTTCTTTAATATATAAAAGCAAGAATTTTTTATAAAGCAAGTAAAAGGAACATCAACAGCATTTCAATGGATAGCAAGTCTTTAAGTGTGAAACATCAGAGGTTCCCCAAGCAGTTAACCCTTCGGGTATCCTTAGACATTAGTGTTGATTCAGTTCCTCGGTGGAGTGTTTGATCCTCAGTGGAATTTCTTTCCTTGTCCCCACCTGATTTGGTTGATTCAGATACCCTGCGGCATGTTGTTTTCCACGACAAAGTTTCAGCCTTCCCCAACGAAGTTCGTATTTCCTCGATAGGGTTAATCTTGAGAGATGGTTGATCTTCCCCGGTGTCATACCCCAATTTTGTCCGGGCATATTTAAATTTTTATAGAATTGATTTCATTTTTATTTTTTGCATCATATGCACAGCATGACATGCATTCCATCATGAATAATGCCTAAAATATCAGTCAGAATGAATTTATTGAAAATACAGCCAAATCGGTTGAATCATTTCTCAAGAACAGGCAAAATCAGCAATGACTGTTTCGGTTATATTTTGACCCGTCTGAGCCTTTTAACTGGTGCAAAATTTATTTCAGAATTTGAAGAAATGATGTATTTTTTCAATAAGTATATTTGGTGCTGATTATTTTAGTGTGTCCGATTTAATTTTTCAAGTAAGTTTATATCCAATTTCTATTTTTTTAATCAGGTCATTTTATTTATTTATTCAAAATATCAAATTAAATAATTAAAGTTTTTATTTGTGGTAATCTTATTGTATTTTATTTATTATCAAAAATGAGTAACAATATTGCTTTTCAGAATAATAATATGGGATTAAAATGGCATTGGATTCCTTGAAAATGGTTACCATTACCACCAATGGATCTATCACTAAAAAACAAAATGAAAATAAAAACTCTCTCAAACGTCCTCACTGGAGACCACGCGTCCATCACCAAAATCTCTCAGAATCTCTCAAATCCCTTTCTTCCCTCACCCATCTCTCACGCCACTCACTCTCCACTCACAACAGCTCACATTCTCACACTACCCACTCTCAGACTCTCTCTCTGCTCTCATCATTCATTCACAAATCCCTCTTCACGCTCTCATAAAAACGCTCGCTCACCATTCTCTCAAAAAACCCTCCACACAAAAAATTCACTCCGCTATCCTCAGCCTCCGCTTCCAACCTCCATCGTCTTCTTCATCGTCACCCTTCAAAACCCACGCCTAGATCCATAAACCCTTCAGACTCCACCTTCATCTTCCTCATCCTTCATCTTCCAATTCACCATCCACCAACAAACTCGTCAACAAACCCTTCTCATCCTAACCTCCGTTCAACCAATCATCCACCACATGCAACCTTCATCTTCCTCTTCATCGCGACCATCACAAAACCCTCGCGTCTCACCGCCACCCAAGAAACCCATTTTTCTTCAACAACCACCGCCGCTACCGCTCGCGTAGCTTTCAAACACTTCTTCGACAACTTCCGCCGAGACCACATCTCCGTGAAATCAACTTCACTCGGCGTCACAAAGATCCAACAATCCTACGAGTTTGCAATCGTTCGAGTCTCGTCAAGATGGTGGGGTTCCGTCACATTCCAGCAAACAACAAAATCGCCGTTCAGATTCGGACGACTTGGCTTATCCAGAGATGAGTTGATTATTACCATTTGTTTGCAACGATTTTTGTTCGATATTTCTGATCAGAGTTCAAACAGGTTCGGCGTATCCAGTCAAGCTCGGTAATCTCTTGATGTTGAAAGTCTACCATGTTTTTATATTTTATTATATTGGTCATTCATTTTGTTCGATTCGGCCAGTGGTGATTAAATTCATTTTTGAGCATTGAAGCATTGCATAATGTGTGGTGGTTTGCTTTAATATCCTGAACTGTTAATGTTTAAATTCTGAGTATGTGAGTGGATTCATCGTGCAAGCTGTTTTAAGTTGTTATTTGGTAAAACTGGATAATTATTTCTCATAGTATTCCATTTTTTGGGTGTTGAACATATGTGTTTGCGTTGGGTATGATTACGGTTGTATGTTAATTCTGTACAGGAAGATCAGTATGAAGAGTTTTGGTATATCTGTTATTTTGAATGGATAAGTATTAATACTCTGTTTTCTTGGGTTGTACTAATATCAAATAGTTGATTTGAGTTTGATTTCAATCCCATAGATTCATTCTCTTCTTTTTCGGTTCACATAGGAGATTTATATGTGAGACTGTGCTATTGGTGATAATAGTTAAAATCTGCAATTCGATTTTTGGGCTATAGCTAATGATTCCCTTATTCTGTCATATTGGTTCTTATATTGTATTGAAATTAAAGTTACTTTCTACCATGATATAAATCTCAAAGCTAAAACTTATTCCTTGTATTGTTCCAAATTTTTGGGTTAATTAGTCTATGTTCTAGTTAAATAGAATAATAGGTAATATTAATCCTAACTTTGAGATTATGTTATTGGTGTTGTAGTTAAACTGTCAATTAATGGTTTAAGATTATGTTTATGTTGATAAGTGAGTGTTAAAAGCTTTAACAATATTGTTTGTTGAAATGCTTTGGTATATAAATGCTGAAATATGAATTTTGTAAATATAGTTTATTTCTATTGCTTTACAATAAAATTAACATTTCCATTCATGGATCCGACAATTCCATGTCGTTATGCCATCAAATTCCAAATACATTAGTCAAATATTTTCCACCATCATTTCATAATCACTTTCAACTTCATTCCAACTCATCATTGATTCAAGCCAATTTCAAAAAACACAAACAACAATTCTCGATCCAAATATCGAGCCCATTTTTAAAACACCCTTGTAAGTAGATTGCTCTTCGCATCGCCATCAACCTCACATAGCTTACTCTTGGGCTTCCTTACAATGAAACCTACTTGGTTATTGATTAATCGAGTAGATGAAATAATACACTAAATAAAATTCATTTCATTCATAAACACAAATTCAAACCACTTTTCAAACCATTCAATTTCAAAAGAATTTTTCTTTTAAACATAAAACTTGGGATGAAAAGGAGATAGGAAGCGTACGCTTCACTATTTCTCAAGCACTCGAATAATTGGCGTACGCCATATTGCATGAGTTATTGTCATCCGATTAAACCTTAACCATAACACTTCAAATCATAATATTTCAAATCATTTCCACAAATTCAAATCATTTTTCAAACCATTCAACTTCAAAAGGATTTTCTCTTTCAAACATAAACCTCGGGATGAAAAGGAGAATAGTAAGCTTCCGCTTCACTATCTCTCGACTATTCGAATAATTGGCGTACGCCATATTGCTCGGATTTTCGTCATTCATTTAAAACCCTAAAACTCCATAAAATTAAAATCACTTCCTCAATTAATTATAAATTCTAAAAGCTCTATTAATCATTGAATGAAAAGGAGAATAGTGAGCATCCGCTTCATTATCTCTCGATTATTCGAATAATTGGCGTACGCCACATTGCTCGAATTTTCGTCATCAAATTTAAAACACAATCGAATAAATTCAAACTATCTTTGCAAATCAAACACAAACATATAAACATGTCTTTCTTAAACTAAACCTCGGATGATAAAAGATGAGAGGCGTACGCCTCGCCATCTCTCGATTATTTGAATAATTGGCGTACGCCATATTGCACAAATTATCGACTTCCGACTAAAACACGCTAAATGAATTTGGATAAGGGAATAAGTGGCGTACGCCTTATTATTCCTTGAATAAGCAAGTAGGAGGCGTAAGCCTCACTACCGTGCATATTCAACATCCACAAACAAACTTTAAAAATAATTCGAACGAAAAGGGAGTAGAAGGCCATCGCCTTATTATTCCTCGAAAGAATTGGATAATTGGTGTACACCACATTGCTCAATCTTTCGTCGTTCTTCAAAAACATCTCAAACACATTAAACCTAACTTCTCGCCCCCGAGCGATCGAAACCGGAGCAAAAACACCCAAACATATCAATTTAACTTGTCACCCCCGCGTGACCAAAACCCTTTCAAAAGAACACTGCCAATCCTTTCTAATGCGTACAACAAACCAGTGCTAGAGCCTCCACCGAGAGTAGACAAGCCAACGTTTAGCCTTTAGAACGCCGACCTACACAGTCGTTCATCAAAACAAAACACATCAAATATTCGTAGTAGCCCGAACTACGATTGCTCTGATTTCCTTATTGCACCATAAGGATACGTAGGCAGGAGATTGTTGTATCTTCGCGAGCACACTAATAAAAAACCTCCCATTTCCCCCTCCTGAGGTCTTCATCCATATTTATCATCAATTCTAATCACTAGAAGCAAGCAAATAATAGTCAATTAACAGTCAAATAGCAAAATCAGACTAAAAGGTTCCCGTTGAGTACAACGGACGTGAGGGGTGTTAATACCTTCCCCTTGCGTAATCGACTCCCGAACCCGAATATTGTTGCGACGACCATTATTCTTATTTTTAAAGGTTTTCTCGATATTTTCCTATTCCTTCATTGGAATAAATAAAGTTCGGTGGCGACTCTGTTCGAACAACATTTTTTTTCCGCGTTCCTTCGTGAGGGATCGCATTATCATTTTTGAGGTGCGACAGACTGGCGACTCTGCTGGGGACCCCGCTCCAAGCAAGAGAGAGTCTAGCCTAACTTAGTCTGATTTTTTCTATGACTGTTGGAAGACATTCTTTTCTTCCATGTTTGTTTCTCTGTATCTTATTATGATTGTCTATGTTGTATGTGATTTATGCTATGATATGGGACTTGGAGTTTGCTGTGAGATAAGCTCCATACCCGAGCTTCGAGAAAAAACTTAGAACCCGGAGTTGTGTAGTATTGAACCGGGGGGTGTACACCTCATTGTGACAATACGAAGACTCCACCTGGAGTAGATCTGTTTGGAGTTTCCATCACAATATGGCTAGCCCATCATTGTGGGGGAGGTTCTAAACACGATCCGTGACTCTAGGGACCTCGCCTTAAACCCAAGTTTTGTTTTCATGATCGGTGATTATGTAGTATTGAACCGAAGGGTCTACACCCTGTTCGAACAATACGAGAATCCCACTTAGATTAGATCATTTCAGAACTCCCATCACGATGTGGCTAGCCTGTAGAACCTCAAATTTGCACCTCCCATTTTGTGTATACATTTTCATCTTAGGTCATTAACATTGCATTGTTCATTGCATAGTCCATCAGTCATCAGGCAAGACTAGCATCAGGAGATTCAACTGTGCAAGCAAGCATGTGCATTTTCTATGAAATCAAAACCCAAGGGTTGGTACAATGAGTTCACATGACCCAAGGATCATTTTGAGGTGGTTTGGCCAAGAATTGAAGGCTCAAGGCTCATCATTCAATGTACAATTCATCTGAAACCCTAAAAAGTCAACAGAAGTCAACTGTTAGTTCAACTGTGGATTTGGAGGTGGGAGAGGGTTAGAGATGCCTCATTCATGTGTAAACAAGTCTCATTTGACATTTCAAACATCAACATTGAAGGATTTGAGGTCAGATCAAAACTTGCCCAAAATAGTAGGTGACCTATAATTTGAATTTGCCAAAAATGGAAAGGTTTTCAACTCAAGATTACATCCTCAAGAAAGCTTCAAATGAAATTTTGTCCAACATGAAAGTTGAAGATCGTTCTCTCCCATTTCCAAAAAGTTCAAGATCATGGATTTCTCATGTGTGGTTGAGGAGATGTGATCAAAACTTGGCAAAGTGTGGTTTGAACTTCAAATGAGCATAACTTTCAAACCAAAAGTCCAATTTGAGTGGCTCTTTTTGCATATTGCTCCTTATAACATGTATTTTCCAAGCATGGCATCATTTGGCATGAAATCTCATTTGCATGGAATTGGCTTATTCATGAAGATTTTTGTGGGAAATTTCATAAATTCATTTTGGATGAACATGAGCATACCAAGCCAATTCTAACATGTGCATGGAACATTTTTAAGTCATTTTAAGCCTTGCATGTGCACTGTTCACGTGCATGAGGTGTATGGAGCATGAAAATCCATTTTTTGCATAAACACCACAAAGCCCCTAATCTCATTAGCATTTGCCCTAACCCTTACCTAATCATGTTTAGCAAGGACTATATAGCCTTAATCCTAACTGTTTCATCACAATTATCAATTCTAGATCTAGGTTTTCAAAAATTCTCAAAATTCTCTCTCACTTTTTTCTCCAAATTTCTTCAAGCACAATCACTTTTCCTTGATTCATTCATCATCCTGAGCTGTTATTGATCATCTTTGGACGTGGAAACAGAGGAATTCATGGCATTCGAGTTCATGTTCAATGTTTGAAGCGTCCATGGCAAGTGAAGATTGAGCAAGCTTCGTGTACATTCAAGCATCCATTTCATCATCATTCACTATAAGAAGCATATTGGAGCAGGATTGAAGCATTGCCAAGCCTAGAAACACGTGAATCCAGCTGCTGTTCATCAAGAGGTTACATTTTCGACCTCTTTAATTCTCAAAATTGTTGTGCCTATTGTATAGTTCATGGATTGGTGATGAACCTGAGCTTTGAATGAGTTGAAATGATGCATTGTACGCAAAGATCCATGTGATTCAAGTCTGGATGTTTTTTTTTATTTCCTTCGATCCATGCATTTGATGATGTTTTTCCATGAAATGATTATTGATCTTTGATGTATGAACCATGACAAATCGAATAGTATGCTTTTGGTTAATTTCTGGAGCGTTTTGAAAAATTCTGGAAATCTGGATGAGGATCTTCATCGTGTTCTTCATATGTTCATGCGTTTCCAGTTTACTTATGGAATTTCCTGCAAAATTTGTTATGAAACGCATAGCATTTACCTACGGAACTCATAGCTTTTCCTGCGGATTTTTTTGAATCTTTGTGAGCGCGCGCTAGGGTTTCTTGGCCAATACACAGTCGTTTTGAGTGCGCGCTAGAATTCAAATGTGCGCCAGGTTCGATCCTGGCCGAGTCCACATATTCAAATGTGGTTCATTATTTTTGCTATTTCCCTCCTATTTCACATGCTTGCTTCACATGTTGATTTTTAATTTTTTCCATACTTCCAAAATTCATATCTAAGTCAATAATGATCCAAAAATTATGTGGTTTTTTGCATCATGTTGCATTTTTTGTCTACTATTTTATCATCATTTTTCCATAAATTGTGCCTGGCCTGAAAATTTATTTTGCCTAAGGAGATTGAATACATGTCCATTCTTGACATAGCCTTGCCATATCATTTGTGAAATGCTGAGATTTTGTCCAATGTTCATAAAATTTTACATGTTGAAACTAGACTCATTGCTTGACATTTTGGTGTTGAGTTGGTATTTTTATCATGTGTCATTTCTGTTTTATGATCATGTTAAGGTAGGTGTGACAATTTGTGTCACACCTTGTGATGTTCAACTTGATTGATGAGTTTGCCATGCCAAATGATATCCAATTGCCTTGATTTTTTGTATGATGCACATTATGGATGTTGTGATTGCTCATGATTTTTGTTGGAATTTTTGGGATCATTTCTGATTTAATTGAGATTTTTCCTTCTGGATGGTCATATTTGAGTTTTTAAAATGCCTTCAACTTCATTTGATTGTGAAATGCTTGTTCCTTATCGAATGAATGTGAAATTTTGCACACTATTTCTAGACATGTTGAGTGTTGTTTTGGCTTTAGTTTGAGGTTTTTACCATAATCCATCTCTGTTTTATGCCTATGCTAATTTGGAGTGACAATTTGTGTCACACATGTGCTTGTTATGCTTTTCTTGACTTATGCAATGTGATTGCCATGCCTAATGATGCCCAATGCCTATAATTTTTTGTATGATGATCAGGTGGTATGTCCTGTTTACTCATGAATTTTGCCCAGATTATTTGAATCATTTTTGATTTAATGTGCATTTATTGCTTCTGATGTCACAATGTGGTCACAATTTGCATACCTTGCCATGTTTGGTTCATGAAATGCTTTTGGTTAATGAGATTGATATGGGACCTTTTGGATTGTGTTCTTGATTGAATGAAGTTGATCCATGTTGAATTTCATGTTCTGTTTTGGATTTTTTCTCCATCTTTGACCCTAGGCCTTGACCTAGTGGTTTGTGACTCACAGTTGAGCTTTGATTTCAGGTTTACACATCCCAGTCCATAGTTGATGATGCTTCCTCACTTGAGCATTGATGTTTGTTCTAGATGTTGGCTAACCTTGGGTTGTTTTGTAGGTTTTGAGACCAAGTGGCTTAATAGCTTGTGCCTTGCTCACTGTTGCATTGCTTGCTTATCTGTCTAACTGTGTGATTGATTATTGTTTGTTTGATTGTTTGACTTGTATACTGATTGGATTAGATTTTTTTTAGGTACCTAAGTTGCTTTGAGTTCTTATTGAACTTGCTTTTGCTTTGCTTGGTTGCTTAACCACTGAGGTATAACTCTCTGACTTCATGTAGTCTGGAAGACCTGTCCTGTTATGTGGGCAGGCACCTGTCTGAAGTCCTCCTTAAGAGGCAATGCTTGTGTTTGTTTATCTTTGTGCCAAGCAAGAAAAGTCCTCTTATGAGGCAATTGGCAGATAAAAGAGATGTGTAATCCATCTCCAGCTATTCAGTGTGTCATCCACTTTGCTCACACCATGTGTTGATGCATTGTGGATAATAACCCAAGATCTTTGTTGTGTCAGTCATATGTGGAGAAGAGTTCCTACTTTCTGAACTCCCACACTTTCATTTGTCTGAAGCTCTCCCAGGCCAGGGATAAGAGCTGTGAGGTCTTACCCTCACTTCCCATTTCATCTGCTTCACCCTAACTCTCAATGTTAGGGTTAAGAGCTAACTACACCCGATTCCAGTTGACTTGTGTCTCACAGCCTAACCTTGTATGAGCCCAATTGTGTGCATATAGTGTGTGTGCTTGCTTTTTGTGCTTGTATGTATTTGCCTGTGCTGTTTAGGATAGCTTGCTCCCTGTGCAAGTTAGACAGAAACCTCAACCTAGGACCATGGTGAATTTACATGATAACTATTAGGCTCGAGTCAGTCTCCCTTCTAGTTTGTCATTTCCCAGTCTCTGGTTAGGTTAGAAGTTCTTTCCCTACGTAGGGGAACTACGTCGCCCTGATCCTCATACCAGATGAGGTACGTAGGCAGGAGATGAGAAGATCTCTTCGGGCGCCCCTTTTCTTTTTCAACCCTTTGTGTGTGTTGGAGTCTGACATAAGTCCAGCGATTGGCAGTCGGTTTCCTGTGTCTTGTTTGCTTGTTGGAGTCTGACATAAGTCCAACGATTGGCAGTTGGTTTCCTGTGTGTGTGTTTGTTGGTTCGGAGTCTAATGTAAGTCCAGCGATTGGCATTCGGTTTCCATGTTTGCCTGTTTGTGTGGAGTCTGACGTAAGTCCAGCGATTGGCAGTCGGTTTCCTGTGTGGTTTTGTTTGGCGTGCGTTAGCCGAGCTACGAGTGCTCTGATTCTTCTCTGGTTAGAGAAGATACGTATGCATAGGATGCGACATCCTAGCGAGCACGTTTCCCCTGTCCCGAACTACGTCGACTCTGATGTCTGTGCCTAACAGACTACGTAGGCCCAGGATGCGATATCCTGCCGAGTTAGTTTCTTTTGTCTTTCTATGTTTCCTTCCAGCCTTGTGTGCAGTTTGTGATTAGTTTTTAGCAACCTTATCCTTTCTTTTGTGCGTGGATCCCGTCGAGTACGACGGATGCGTAGGGGTGCTAATACCTTCCCTTCGCATAACCGACTCCCGATCCCATCTTTCTCTGGTCGCGAGACCATGTCTTTTCCAGGTTTACTTCGAGCGTTTCCTTTCCCTCTTTTGGGATAAATAATGCACGGTGGGGGCTCTGTTGTTTCGTTTTCCCGCCGGTTTTTCGCGTAATGCGATAGCTGGCGACTCTGCTGGGGACTAAGAGAAGTTGACCTCTTGCTGGTCCATCATCCCTAAGCGAGTCTCTCCTAGCGCTCTCTAGGATAGGGTTTGGTTGCTTTCGCTATTTCATTTATTGCATTCATTTACTTATTGTTTGCATTTATGTTTGCATTCATCATATGCTTCATCTGTGTTGGCTGTGTTGTGTTTGTCTCTCTGTTGGGGTGGGAGTTACATGAGGTAAAAGGCCCAATACCCAGGCTATGAGTGAAATCTAGGACACCTAGGAATAGAGTGATTCATGGGAAGCGGGTGGTATTGCGCCACTTAGCGGAACATTGATATCAGGAGCAGTTCAGACTCTGATGGGGTATTATCGTTACATACTTCGGGTATGTATATGATGATATTCTATGAAAGGGTTATTTATGTTGTGTTTCTCTCGACCTTACCCTGGCCTAGATAACACCCGTGAGTGGGGAGGGAATGATCATTATTACAGGTACAGTTGGTGACTTGTCGGTGACTTATTGGTGACTTGTGATCCTGTTGGTGACTTGGTTCAGAATTATTGAGGTCTCAGATGATTTTTGGGGTCTCAGATGATTTGTGGTTCCGAGTTCAAGCCGAAGCTTTGATCCTGTGCTCCGAGACACACAGCCAGCCAGTCTTGTCAGCATCATTTGCATCATAGCATGTTTATTTTCAAAAAAATACGCACTAAAAAAGAATTGAAAAAATGAAAAAAGAAAATGAGGAAAAAAGCTAATCTCTGCATGCATATCATTTCTCAGGTTCATTCAAGAGTCTATTCATTGTGAGAGATGGCATCCGTTCCCGAGTTGAAGCGGAAGACTTGTTCCTACAGTTTTCATCGTGAGCCTTTGACGTCCCTGATAGAGTTGAGCAACCTTGTGACCAGTGGTAACCAGAAGGGGTTTGTTGATCAGTATGGGGATTTGTTGACACTATTGAGGATGGTGGTAGATCCAGTGTCGTTGCAGACTCTTCTACAGTTCTATGATCCAGAGCTCCGTTGCTTCACTTTCCAGGACTATCAGTTAGCGCCCACTCTTGAGGAGTACTCCATTCTGCTGAATGTCCCGATCCGGTATCAGGTTCCTTTCTTGGATGTTCCAGAGGAGGTTGATTTCAGAGTTGTTGCTAGAGCTCTCCATTTGGGTATCAAAGAAGTGAGTGATAATTGGAAGTCCAGTGGGGATGTCGTAGGTCTGCCCTTGAAGTTTCTATTGAGGATGGCTAGAGAAGAAGCAGAGAAGGGAAATTGGGAAGCTTTTCATGCTCAGTTGGCCATCATGGTTTATGGGATTGTCTTGTTCCCGAGTATGCCCAACTTTGTGGACTATGCTGCAGTCATTATCTTTCTTGGAGGAAACCCGGTTCCTACCTTGTTAGCTGACACTTACTATGCTATTCATAGTAGGCATGGTAAGGGTGGAGCTATCAGATGTTGCCTTCCGCTTTTGCTCAGATGGTTCTTGTCTCTCCTTCCAGTCAGTGGAACTTTTGTGGATGCTCAGAGCACTCATAAGTGGACTCAGAGGGTTATGTCTCTTACCTCATATGATATCAGATGGCAATCTTACCGGATGGATATGCGTAATGTCATCATGAGTTGTGGAGAGTTCTGGAATGTGCCACTTGTAGGGACTAAGGGTTGCATCAATTACAATCCGGTTCTTTCTCTTCGCCAGTTGGGGTTTATGATGAATGGAAGACCACTTGAGGTTGAGATAGCTGAGAGTGTGTATTTTGAGAAGCGAAGTGACCCTGTTAGTTTGGAGCAGATAGGAAAAGCTTGGAAGACCATTGGTGTCAAGGATGGAGCTGTCCTAGGGAAGAAGTTTGCCATTGCCATGCCTGACTACACCGGGTGGGTCAAGAAGAGAGTGGAAACTTTGTTGTTTCCCTATGATACGATGAAGCCTTTGCAAGTGCAACCACCATTGATCCTTGCTGAGAGTGTACCTGCTGAGCACTACAAGCAAGCCCTGATGGAGAATCGCCGGTTGAAAGAGAAGGAGCAAGATACCCAGATGGAGTTGTACAAAGCCAAAGCTGACAAGGTGAACTTGGCTCATCAACTCAGAGACATGCGGGGTGTAGATGCTAGTGGAGTAAAGAGCAAGAAGAGATCTTATGAAGAGATGGAGAACTTGTTGAATGCAGAACACCAGGAATGCTTGAGGTTGCAGAGAGCTGAAGCCAGCTATCAGAAGAAGATAAGAGACCTGGAGAAGCAACTCAGAGACAAAGACGTCCGGTTGAAGAAGGAAGTTGACTTGAGACGTGCATCAGAGAGCCAACTTGGAGGAGAAGTTGTGGAGCTCAGAAGACAACTGAAGGAGAAGATCACTCCCCTGCCAGAATGTTCAGAGTGTGACCTATTGATAGACCAGTGTCAGTACTTGAAGACTCTCATTCCTGGAAGCCATTTGTCTTAGCTTGTATCTTTGTTGTTTATGTTGAGAATCACCTCCAGGCTTGTTGGATGGGATTCATTGTTGTACTCCGAGTATTTGGATCTTTGTTGACTTGGTTGTATGATCCTTGTTGCTCATATCTATAGATGAGTTGGTTGTTGGTGGTTCACCTTGTGCTCATTATCTTGTGTAGCTTGCTGTGTTGTGTATTACAGGTTGCCATTTCTTGAAGATGAATTGGGCTCTTGAATGCCTGAGAAATGAACATATCATGTGCATCATTAGCATCATACACATATCATTTTGCATTACAGGTGTTCTTGCTCGTGACTTCTCACTCTAGTTCCTGTGTCAGGCAGGATAGCTGATCAACGACCGCATCGTTATTCAACCAGATTGAATCATCAGAGGAATATGGACCAGGTTCAAGCAGAATTGGCTGAGATGAGGGCTAACATGGCCCAATTTATGACCATGATGCAAGGGGTTGTTCAAGGGCAAGAGGAGCTGCGTGCCTTAGCCCAGAGACAGGAAGCTGTGATTCCGCCGTCCAACCGTGCTTCACCAGTGGGTGTCCCGGTTCATGAGAATGTTGCTGCTGCTGCTCCCGTCAATGACTATGCTGTAGGGGATGAATTGAGGGGTATCAGAATCAACGGACAACCTCTTGCTGCAGAGACTGTTAATGCCAGAGCTACCCGGGCTTCGATTCGTCATCCTGCTCCGCTTGTTGACAGGCAGGAGGACATGTTCACTCTGCTCAGTGAAGATGACTATGTTGGGAGAGTTGAAGTGAGGGATCAGAAGGTTGATGCCCTTGCTGAGAAAATCCGAGCTATGGAATGTCAGAACTCCCTAGGTTTTGATGTTACAAATTTGGGTCTGGTGGAAGGGTTGAGGATCCCTTACAAATTCAAGGCACCCTCATTCGATAAATACAACGGTACTTCTTGCCCACGCACCCACGTGCAGGCCTACTACAGGAAAATCTCTGCTTATACAGATGACGAAAAGATGTGGATGTATTTTTTCCAAGACAACTTGTCTTGGGCTTCCTTGGATTGGTACATGGAGCTTAAGAGAGATTCTATCCGAAATTGGGGAGATTTGGGGGAAGCCTTCTTGAGGCAATATAAACATAACATAGACATGGCGCCGAGCCGGACTCAGTTGCAGAGTCTTTGTCAAAAATCTGGCGAGAGCTTCAAGGAGTACGCCCAGAGGTGGCGTGAGTTGGCTGCACGAGTACAACCCCCTATGCTGGAGAGGGAACTGACTGACATGTTTATCGGTACATTACATGGAGTTTTCATGGACCGGATGGGGAGTTTCCCATTCGGTAGTTTCTCAGACGTTGTGATCTGTGGGGAGAGGACAGAAAGCCTGATCAAAGCTGGAAAGATTCAGGATGTGGGTTCCTCGTCTTCCAAGAAACCATTTGCTGGGGCACCTCGCAGGAGAGAGGGTGAAACCAATGTTGTGAAACACGGTAGGAGAAATGTAAACAGAAATCAGTATCGCCAGGTTGCTGCTGTAACCATTCCGGCGCCTCAACCTCGTCAACAGCAACAACAGAGGGTTCAACAACCACAACCGCCACAACAACAACAACAGCAACGTCCGTATCAGCCTAGACAGAGGATGCCTGATCGACGTTTTGATCCGTTACCGATGACTTATGCTGAGTTGTTGCCTGAACTGCTCAGATTGGGATTCGTGGAGTTGCGTACAATGGCTCCGTTGACAAAAATATCACCTGGGTATGATGCCAACGTGCGTTGCGATTTCCACTCTGGTGCACCGGGGCACCATATTGAGAACTGTCGGGCTTTTCATCATAAGGTCCAGGACCTAATTGACGCTAAAACTATCAATTTTGCTCCTGTGCCGAATGTTGTAAACAATCCTATGCCTCCACATGGTGCACACAGAGTGAACAATGTTGAAGGGGGAGAAGCTGAAGACTTGGTGGTCAGTGTGGAGGAGATTCAGACTCCATTGATTGTTGTGAAGAACCGTCTGTTGAATGGGGGCATATTCCCGGGCTGTTGTGAGGGCTGTGTAGACTGTGCAGAGTCAGAGAATGGTTGCATACAGTTGAAGGCCGGTATTCAGAATTTGATTGACGAAGGTTGTTTACAGTTTAGTCGGGCCGTGCAAGATCGTGGGGTGGTGTCAACCGTCACTATCTATTTCAAACCGTCCGAGGGACGTGGCCAGAGAATTGTTAGTGCGCCTACCACTGGTGGTAGTCCTGTTACCATTTCCGCTCCTGTAACCGTCAGTGCTCCAACTACTATTATCGTGTCTGGTAGAAGACCTGTTGAGAATAGTAGGGTTGTGCCATGGAAATACGACAATGCTTATCGCAGCAACCGAAGGGCTGAGAGTCAGGTTAGGCCAGCGAATCAGTCTCCTGTGATTATTGGTGCGCCTAGTAGGACTCCTGTGATTGCAAGTCCAGTTGTGGACAATGTTAGGGGACCCGAAGGTTTCACCAGAAGTGGACGTCTGTTTGCTCCACAACCTTTGAGGGATAACAATGCCGAGGCTCTC
The DNA here is from genome assembly GCF_024323335.1 of Lathyrus oleraceus. Classification (NCBI taxonomy): domain Eukaryota; kingdom Viridiplantae; phylum Streptophyta; class Magnoliopsida; order Fabales; family Fabaceae; genus Lathyrus; species Lathyrus oleraceus. Next base: position 393,087,732 of record NC_066580.1, read on the forward strand.
GCCAAGGCTAAGGGTAGAGAGACCGTGGTTGATGAAGAACCTGCTCAGAAGGAGGCGCCTGAGGGGTCATTTGAGAAAGACATGGAGGAGTTCATGAAGATTATAAAGAAGAGTGACTACAAGATTGTAGATCAGCTGAATCAGACTCCGTCCAAAATTTCTATCCTCTCGTTGCTCCTGTGCTCTGAGGCGTACCGTAACGCCTTGTTGAAGATGCTGAATCTGGTTTACGTGCCTCAAGAGATATCTGTCAACCAGTTGGAGGGCGTGATTGCTAATGTGAGTACCAGGCATGGTTTGGGGTTTACAGATCTGGACTTAACGCCTGAAGGACGTAACGATAACAAGGCCTTGCATATCACCGTGGAGTGCAAGGGTGCAGTGTTGTCCCATGTGCTGGTGGACACTGGTTCGTCTTTGAATGTGCTGCCTAAGAAGACTCTGGGTAAGATTGATGTGGAAGGAGTTATCCTCACTCCGAGTGATCTGATTGTGCGTGCATTTGATGGATCCAAACGGTCCATTTTTGGTGAAGTCACTTTGCCGGTAAAGATTGGTCCGGAGGTGTTCAGTATTGTCTTCTATGTGATGGACATCCAGCTAGCATATAGTTGTTTGTTGGGACGTCCGTGGATTCACGCAGCTGGGGCAGTTTCGTCAACTTTCCACCAGAAACTGAAGTATGTCTGGAACGGTCAGATTGTGACTGTGTGTGGTGAAGAAGACATTCTGGTGAGTCACCTATCCTCTTTCAAGTATGTAGAGGTGGATGGTGAGATCCATGAGACTTTATGCCAGGCGTTCGAGACCGTTGCTCTTGAGAGGGTGGCTTTTACTGAGCAGAAGAAGCCAAGTGCCTCAATTGCCTCAATCACGGTGACGTCTTTGCAACCAGTAGTGAAGACGGTGACAGTGATTGTGATTTAGACAACTGGGTTCGCCCGTGTGCACCAGGGGAGTCGATCAACAACTGGACGGCAGAAGATGTGGTCCAAGTTACTCTTCAAACAGAGTAATTTTCTTTTGTTTTTCATTTTGCACAAAACCCTACGTTCTGCCCATGGCGTAGTGGTTCATTGTAGGGCCTCATCATGTTTTTTCAATGATATCATTAATAAAGGACGTTTTGCAAACATTTTTGTGATCCCTGTCTTTCTATTTTTATTTTCATTTTTCGAAAAAATAAAAATGGCAATGTTTTTGTTTTTGTGACTTTCTTGAACTCTTTTTCTATAATAAAGCATTAAACATGCAAAAGTGATCTCACGGAATCCACTATGAACCGTTCTGTTATGGCTCAGTATGATTTCAATTATCCCATCAACCAAGCTGAAGAGGAGAGTGAGGAAGACTGTGAACTCCCTAAAGAATTGGTCAGATTGTTGAAGCAGGAGGAAAGGGTCATCCAACCTCATCAGGAGGAGTTGGAGATTGTCAATCTTGGTACTGAGGACGCCAGAAAAGATATTAAGATCGGGGCTGCTTTGAAGGAAGATGTCAAGAGCAGGTCGATTGAGATGCTGAGAGAATATGTGGAGATATTCGCCTGGTCGTATCAAGATATGCCTGGGTTGGATACCGATATTGTGGTGCATAGGCTACCTCTCAGAGAAGAGTGTCCTTCAGTCAAGCAGAAGCTTCGCAGAACGAGTCCTGATATGGCTGTTAAGATCAAGGAAGAGGTTCAGAAGCAGTTCGACGCAGGTTTCTTGTCAGTGACTACTTATCCCTCGTGGGTGGCCAACATCGTTCCTGTGCCGAAGAAGGATGGCAAAGTCAGAATGTGTGTCGATTACCGGGATTTGAACAGAGCGAGTCCGAAAGATGATTTCCCATTACCTCACAATGATGTATTGGTTGATAATACGGCTCAATCCTCGGTTTTCTCTTTCAGGGATGGTTTTTCTGGGTATAATCAGATTAAGATGGCGCCAGAAGACATGGAAAAGACGACATTCATTACACCTTGGGGCACGTTCTGCTATAAGGTGATGCCATTTGGGCTGAAGAATGTCGGTGCTACCTATCAGAGGGCTATGACAACTCTCTTTCATGACATGATGCACAAAGAGATTGAAGTGTACGTGGATGATATGATTGCGAAGTCGCAGACAGAAGAGGAGCACCTGGTTAATTTGCAGAAATTGTTTGACCGATTGAGAAAGTTCAAACTGAGGCTGAATCCGAACAAGTGTACGTTTGGTGTGAGATCTGGGAAGCTGTTAGGCTTCATTGTCAGTGAAAAAGGGATTGAGGTTGATCCAGCAAAAGTCAAAGCTATTCAAGAGATGCCTGAACCGAAAACAGAAAAGCAGGTTCGTGGGTTTTTAGGGAGATTGAACTACATTGCAAGGTTTGTATCTCACCTAACTGCCCCGTGTGAACCAATATTCAAATTGCTAAGAAAGAATCAAGCAATCAGGTGGAATGATGACTGTCAGAAAGCTTTTGACAAGATAAAAGAGTATTTGCAGAAACCTCCAATCCTCATACCTCCAGTTCCTGGGAGACCTCTGATAATGTACCTATCAGTGACCGAGAACTCGATGGGGTGTGTATTGGGACAGCATGACGAGTCCGGTCGAAAAGAGCATGCCATATATTACCTTAGCAAAAAGTTTACCGACTGTGAAATCAAATATTCACAGCTTGAGAAAACTTGATGTGCTTTGGCCTGGGCTGCTCGTCGACTGTGGCAGTATATGTTGAACCATACTACCTTATTGATTTCTAAGATGGATCCAGTGAAATATATCTTTGAGAAGCCGGCTCTCATCGGACGTGTTGCCCGTTGGCAGATGATTCTAACTGAGTACGATATTCAGTACACGTCGCAAAAGGCCATCAAAGGTAGTATTCTGTCGGATTACCTTGCCGAGCAACCGTTAGATGATTATCAGCCGATGATGTTTGAATTCCCTGATGAAGACATCATGTATCTTAAAATGAAAGATTGTGAAGAACCTCTTGTCGAGGAAGGACCGGATCCTGATGACAAGTGGACATTGATGTTCGATGGGGCCGTGAATGTGAATGGTAATGGTGTTGGTGCAGTGCTTATCAATCCTAAAGGTGCTCACATACCTTTTTTCTGCCAGATTGACTTTTGACGTCACCAACAATGAGGCTGAGTATGAGGCTTGTATCATGGGGATAGAAGAAGCCATCGATATGAGGATCAAAACGCTTGACATATATGGAGATTCCGCTCTAGTGATCAATCAGGTCAACGGAGATTGGAATACCAATCAGCCACATTTGATTCCTTATAGAGATTACACCAGAAGAATACTGACGTTCTTCAAGAAGGTTAAGTTGTATCATGTTCCTCGGGACGAGAATCAGATGGCTGATGCTTTGGCTACTTTATCTTTGATGGTCAAAGTTCATTGGTGGAATCATGTGCCACATGTTGCGGTGAATCGACTCGAGAGTCCTGCGTATGTGTTTGCAGCCGAGTCTGTTGTTGATGAGAAGCCGTGGTACTATGATATCAAAAACTTCCTCAAGAGCCAAGAGTATCCTGAAGGTGCGTCAAAGAATGACAAGAAAACCCTGAGAAGGCTAGCTGGAAGCTTTTATTTGAATCAGGATGACGTGCTGTATAAGAGGAACTTTGACATGGTTCTGCTCAGATGCGTGGATAGACCCGAAGCAGACATGTTGATGCAAGAAGTGCATGAGGGTTCGTTCGGTACCCATGCTGGTGGTCATGCAATGTCCAAGAAATTGTTGAGAGTCGGTTATTACTGGATGACTATGGAATCCGATTGTTTCAAATACGCTCGGAAGTGCCATAAGTGTCAAATCTATGCTGATAAGGTGCATGTACCACCAAGCCCGCTGAATGTCATGAATTCGCCTTGGCCGTTCGCCATGTGGGGCATTGATATGATTGGGAAGATTGAGCCCACTGCTTCTAATGGACATCGCTTCATCCTGGTTGCGATTGATTACCTCACCAAATGGGTGGAAACAGCTTCTTATGCTAATGTGACTAAACAAGTGGTTGCCCGGTTCATCAAGAAGGAAATCATCTGTCGTTATGGGGTTCCTGAGAGAATCATCACTGATAATGGTTCGAATCTCAATAACAAAATGATGAAAGAGCTTTGCAGAGACTTCAAGATTGAACATCACAATTCTTCCCCTTACAGACCAAAGATGAATGGTGTTGTAGAGGCGGCAAACAAGAATATCAAGAAGATCGTGCAGAAGATGGTCGTGACATACAAAGATTGGCATGAGATGCTGCCTTTCGCTTTGCATGGGTACCGTACCTCAGTACGTACGTCGACCGGGGCAACCCCCTACTCCCTTGTGTATGGTATGGAAGTTGTCCTACCTGTTGAAGTGGAGATTCCTTCTCTGAGAGTCTTGTTGGATGTCAAGCTTGACGAAGCCGAGTGGATTCGAACAAGATTTAACGAGTTGAGCCTTATCGAAGAGAGACGGTTAGCAGCTGTGTGCCATGGGAAGTTGTATCAGAGAAGGATGAAGAGAGCCTTTGATCAGAAAGTGCGTCCTCGAAGCTATCAGACTGGTGATCTAGTTTTGAAGAGGATCCTTCCTCCCGGTACAAATAACAGGGGCAAGTGGACTCCTAATTATGAAGGTCCATATGTGGTGAAGAAGGTTTTCTCCGGTGGAGCCTTGATGCTTACAACTATGGATGGTGAAGATTTCCCGTCCCCTGTTAACTGAGATGTAGTCAAAAAATACTTCGCATAAATTGACCCGCTGGACAAAAAGAATAAAGGAGTCCAGGGAAAAACGGGCATCCCGGCGAACCAAAAAAAAAAGAAAAGAGAAAAGGTTCGGGCAAAAGTTAGGGATAAAAGAATGAAAAGAATTTGTACACCCGGTAAGTCGAAAACCCGTAAGGGCGGCTTAGGCAAAAATGGGTATCCCGGTGGATTGAAAACCCGAAAGGGCGATCCAGGCAAAAGAGGGATTAAAGCGAAGACTACAGTCTGAGTTATATGTACTTCATCGCGCTTCAGCATCTACCATCTCCAAAGATGTGATTGGTCCAATCATTCTTCTCAGAAAGCAAGGAACTTGGGAGGAAACTGATGATCTGTGAGTTATAACGGAATTGGGAAATAGTGGATGTCGTGTTCACATTGCCATTAGGATAGGTTTTTCCTTTTGTGCGCAATTACCTCTTTCTAGGAATTGCTTCCCGATGTATTCGCCTTTTCAGGCCCATTTTCAATCAATAAAAGTCGTTATTCAGATAAATTGTTCTCTTGTTTTTATTTTACTGTTTTGTTTGCAAAAACGTCCGAATTTTTGATAAACATTGCATATAAGAACATGAAGGCTGAACAATAATGTGCAGAAAGATAAAACATTTGAAAATCATTTTTGAATGTTGAGGACACTTGAGCGTATCTTGTCCATGCAACCCCTGGGGCATGTTTGTCGTGCTATTTTGCAGGTTGTTACTTTTGATTCCTGGCTGAAGCAGTTAAGCCACGGGTGATTCCCCAGCAGGCTTGGAAGTGGCTGCTATCCCCAAGCAGGTCTAAAGGCTGTCAGAACTATTTTTCTCCCCTGCAGAGACGTTTGTGGATAGTGCCTTCTATCCCCAACAGAGCTAAAGATTGTTAAGTCCCTAGCTAGTCAGAAAGCTGGCATTTCCCCACAGAGCTAGAGATTGTTAATCCCCACCGGATTGGAAGGATGTTGTATCCCCAGCGGAGGTGTCAATAGAGTGGTTTTATCCCCAGCAGTCTGGCTTGAAGTACTGCTATCCCCAGCGTGGTCTGGTATATTTTTTCCCAACAGTATGCTTTTCCTCAGCAGAGTGGTGAATGCCTGTCCCCATCAGGGTTGTGATGTGTTCCCCTAGCAGAGGTTTGTGTTGATGGTTTCCCCCAGCAGGTTCCCCGAGTGGATCAGGTCCGGAAAATTATCTTCAGCAGAGTTTATCTTACCTGTGGATTGGATTGGCAGCTATCCCCAGCGAAGTCGCTTTGTTTGTTTCCCTGGCAGAGTCCCCGAGTGGATTGGGATCCTTTCCCCAGCAGCGATGCTATTCTCCAGCAGGAGTGAGAAGTCGGTGCTACTCCCTGCAGAGTATTCCTCAGACAGAGTCTCCCCACAGAGTTGGAGTATCTTATCAGAGTCTCCCCCAGCAGGAGTTCATCATTTGCATTTTGCATGTAGTGATCATTGCATCCTCAAAACGCGTAGCATTTCCATTCAATATGGAGCATTACGCCATAGAAAAATTCAAACATATGCATTCATATGTCAAACCTAATTGGACCATATCCCCGACAGAGGCGGATCTTTGTTCAACATCTGTACGGCACGTTTGCTACAGTTGCCCCTGACAGCATTCAGGATTGATATTCCCCAGAGAGGTTTATTTCCTCACCCGTCCGTGGAAGGAAAGCTTGATTCTCCCTAGTGAGATCCCCAACAAGTGTTTAACCTTGCCTCGACATATGTGATACCGGTAAGTGTCGTGTCAACACCCGCGTGTGTTCTTTCTTTGGTGTCGGTAAACACCATTCTTTCGGTGTCGGTAAACATCGAGTCCATCCCCAGTCATTCGTTAATGTCTGGTCTTCTTTGTTGATGTCGGTAAACATCATCTTTCGATGTTCGTAACATCTTTCTCTTAGTGCAGTGTTCACCTCTCCGTTGGTGTCGATAAATGATGAGTTTTTCCTATTCGTCCGTTGACGTCTAGTTGTATCTTCCCCACAGGTCATCCGTTGATGTCTGTTCACCTCTCCGTTGGTGTCGATAAATGTCGAGTTTTTCCCGATCGTCCGTTGACGTTTGGTTGTGATTAGCTTTTTCCCCAGTAAGTTCACCTCTCCGTTGGTGTCGATAAACGTTGAGTTTTTGCCTGGTCGTCCGATGACGTCTGGTTGCACATTTTATTCCCAGTCATCGGTAAATGTCTAGTAGTCTTTGTTTGATGTCGGTAAACATCATCTTTCGATGTCGATAAACATCGAGTCTCATCCCAGTCATCGGTAAATGTCTGGTAATTCCCAACCAGAGATTCCCAGTAGAGTCGTCGGTAAACGTCCTATTTGGTTTCCAGCTGCTAGTATATGTTTTTCTTCCCCAGTGAAGTGTTCACCTCTCCATTGGTGTCGATAAACGTCGAGCTTCTCCCGTTCGTCCGTTGACGTCTGGTCGAGTCTTTCCCATTCATCCGTTGATGTCTGGTCACCTCTCTGTTGGTGTCGATAAACGTCGAGCTTCTCCCGTTCGTCCGTTGACGTATGGTCGAGTCCTTCCCAGTCATTCGTTAATGTCTGGTCACCTCTTCGTTGAGATTTTCCCATTCGTCCGTTGACGTTGAAGGTGAGAAAAACAAGAAAGGGGGGTTTGAATTGTTTGGAAAATAAGCGCTTTTTCAAAATAAAGACCACACAAGGAATTTATACTGGTTCGCTTATAACACTAAGCTACTCCAGTCCACCCGGCCAAGGTGATTTCACCTTCAACAAGGACTTAATCCACTAATCTTGAAAGATTGTTTACAACCAACGTCTAAGAGAAGGATCTCTTAGTCCTCTCAAGTATACAGACTGCGCAGAGTCACTTGAGGAAATAAAGCAATAGATAAAAGACAATGTAATCTAGAGTGCTTCTAAGATAAGCAAATATTACAACAGTAAGAACAAAAGTGTTTCACATTCTAAGCAAAAGCTTTGTGAAATATTGAGAGAGAGAGAATGTTTCAGTGTATGCTTGCACGCCTCTCAATGTTGATTGTTGTCCTTTATATAGGAGTGAAAGGACCGTTGAAATTGATGGCAGATAATTTGTCTTGAATAGGGATTAATGCCATAACTTTTGTTGTTTCTTGCCAAAACAACTTTGTCTCCCCGAATAACTTCTTTCCAAATATAGTTTCTTTCCATTTGAATTTGAAGTTAACGATACTCTTTCTGTATTAGGAATTTCATTATCAATGTCTGCGTGACTCTGGGAATCTTGGAATCTTCCTGTGTTGATTCGGAGGTTCTGATGATGTCTTCAGATGACGCTGAGAGCTTCTGGAATGATATACCGTTGTTCAGAGTCAGAATCTCTAGAGTGCACTTCTTCTTCAGATGCTTCTGATATTTTGCTGTTTTGCTCAGAGTTAGAACTTCTTGAGCGTGTTTCTACTTCAGATGCTTCTGATCTTCTGATAATTTGTATCTGATATGATTCTGTATCTGATGACATCATCAGATATCTTTCTTCTTTCCTTAGAATCCTGCACACTTAGAAACTTTTCGTTAGGGTGCCATTTTTGGTTTCATCCTTTGTTATCATCAAAATCATGGAATCTGTTGTAGAACAATTTTTGTTCTTACAGACGTTTGGTTGTATCTTTCCTTTGATAAAGATCAAAATCCCCAGTAGTCGTCGGTAAACGTCTTGTCTGGTTGCTGTTGTAAATTTCCTTTGTATCATTATTCCCCGCGGAGTGCAAATTTCTACGGTTCTTTGGTGTTCAATCCCTGTTTACCCTGAAGGTCTGACAGCCGTTGCTGTCATCCCATCGGGTTCCCAGTTGATTGAATAGGGGCAGCTGTAGCACCTCAAATTTGCACCTCCCATTTTGTGTATACATTTTCATCTTAGGTCATTAACATTGCATTGTTCATTGCATAGTCCATCAGTCATCAGGCAAGACTAGCATCAGGAGATTCAACTGTGCAAGAAAGCAAGTGCATTTTCTATGAAATCAAAACCCTAGGGTTGGTACAATGAGTTCACATGACCCAAGGATCATTTTGAGGTGGTTTGGCCAAGAATTGAAGGCTCAAGGCTCATCATTCAATGTACAATTCATCTAAAACCCTAAAAAGTCAACAGAAGTCAACTGTTAGTTCAACTGTGGATTTGGAGGTGGGAGAGGGTTAGAGATGCCTCATTCATGTGTAAACAAGTCTCATTTGACATTTCAAACATCAACATTGAAGGATTTGAGGTCAGATCAAAACTTGCCCAAAATAGCAGGTGACCTATAATTTGAATTTGCCAAAAATAGAAAGGTTTTAAACTCAAGATTACATCCTCAAGAAAGCTTCAAATGAAATTTTGTCCAACATGAAAGTTGAAGATCTTTCTCTCCCATTTCCAAAAAGTCCAAGATCATGGATTTCTCATGTGTTGTTGAGGAGATGTGATCAAAACTTGGCAAAGTGTGGTTTGAACTTCAAATGAGCATAACTTTCAAACCAAAAGTCCAATTTGAGTGGCTCTTTTTGCATATTGCTCCTTATAACATGTATTTTCCAAGCATGGCATCATTTGGCATGAAATCGCATTTGCATGGCATTGGCTTATTCATGAAGATTTTTGTGGGAAATTTCATAAATTCATTTTGGATGAACATGAGCATACCAAGCCAATTCTAACATGTGCATGGAACATTTTTAAGTCATTTTAAGCCTTGCATGTGCACTGTTCACGTGCATGAGGTGTATGGAGCATGACAATCCATTTTTTTGCATAAACACCACAAAGCCCCTAATCTCATTAGCGTTTGCCCTAACCCTTTCCTAATCATGTTTAGCAAGGACTATATAGCCTTAATCCTAACTGTTTCATCACAATTATCAATTCTAGATCTAGGTTTTCAAAAATTCTCAAAATTCTCTCTCACTTTTTTCTCCAAATTTCTTCAAGCACAATCACTTTTCCTTGATTCATTCATCATCCTGAGCTGTTATTGATCATCTTTGGACGTGGAAACAGAGGAATTCATGGCATTCGAGTTCATGTTCAATGTTTGAAGCTTCCATGGCAAGTGAAGATTGAGCAAGCTTCGTGTACATTCAAGCATCCATTTCATCATCATTCACTATAAGAAGCATATTAGAGCAGGATTGAAGCATTGCCAAGCCTAGAAACACGTGAATCCAGCTGCTGTTCATCAAGAGGTTACATTTTCGACCTCTTTAATTCTCAAAATTGTTGTGCCTATTGTATAGTTCATGGATTGGTGATGAACCTGAGCTTTGAATGAGTTGAAATGATGCATTGTACGCAAAGATCCATGTGATTCAAGTCTGGATGTTGTTTTTTTATTTCCTTCGATCTATGCATCTGATGATGTTTTTCCATGAAATGATTATTGATCTTTGATGTATGAACCATGACAAATCGAATAGTATGCTTTTGGTTAATTTCTGGAGCGTTTTGAAAAATTCTGGAAATCTGGATGAGGATCTTCATCGTGTTCTTCATATGTTCATGCGTTTCCAGTTTACTTATGGAATTTCCTGCGAAATTTGTTACGAAACGCATAGCATTTACCTGCGGAACTCATAGCTTTTCTTGCGGATTTTTTTGAATCTTTGTGAGCGCGCGCTAGGGTTTCTTGGCCAATACACAGTCGTTTTGAGCGCGCGCTATAATTCAAATGTGAAGCGAAAAAATAAGGAGGAGATAGAGGGACAACAATACAGGGCGCTTTTTAGAAAGCGCCCTCTAAGGTTACCCTTAGAGGGCGCTTTTAAAAAAGCGCTCTATAAGTCCATGTGCATTTCCAGTTTATAAAGCGCTTTTGGAAAGCCTTAGAGAGCGCTTTCATAAACGCCTTCTTAGGCCCCCTTTAGAGGGCGCTTTTTTTCCACAAGCGCCCTCTAAGGCCCCTTTTAGTAAACATTAAAATTATAACATACTGCGCGTTTTGTTATTTCACTCTCTGTTATTTTCGTTCTTTTTCACGTTAGGGTTCTAATTGCTACGATTTTCGCTACTTCTAAGGCGTTCTCCTTCCACCGGCATTGACAAAGACAAAGATAGCGAAACCGGAAACCTCCAAATAACTTCCACCGTTAGAAGAGTTAAAGGTTTTGCCGTCGGACGAAGGCTTCAGTTGGGCCAATGAAAACTACAGTTCCTGGCAGAGATCTATTGATGTATGGTCCTTTGTTCTTTCTTTACGTGTTCATGTTCTTTTGGACAATGCAAAATGGGCGTATGTGGGTGGCTTTACAGAAGAAAAGCAGGTAGGTTCTGGTTGAAACCTTCTCAGAAAACATTTCTTCGTCGCTCAGTCCATTAGTTTTATTTATTCATTTTAATAATCAATTAAGTTTCTTTCTATGCTTTAATGAGCTGAAATAATTTAGCTTTTCCTTTTAGAAAAGCAGAAGACGGAAAACTGCTTCATGGCTAAGGGAATGTGTATTACAGCTCGGTCCAACTTTCATTAAACTTGGACAGTTATCATCAACACGGTCTGATTTATTTCCCCTCGAATTTGTGATGAACTCGCAAAATTGTAGGTACTTTTGTAGATTTTTTGTCGATGTTTTCACGTTCACTGGAGAGATCCATTGATTTAGTGTATTCATTGATTCTTCAGGACAAGGTCCCTGCTTTCTCCCCAAAGAAAGCAAGAGGCTTTATCGAGAGCGAGTTAGGAGCTCCCATTAATGTATTGTTTAAAGAGTTTGAAGACCAGCCAATTGCTGCTGCAAGTCTTGGTCAGGTTCATCGTGCAATTCTGCACAACGGAGAAAAAGTAGTTATCAAAGTTCAAAGGCCTGGCTTGAAGAAGCTTTTTGACATTGACTTGCGTAAGTTGCGCTCATTTTGTTTCTACCATTTACACATTTTGTGATCTTGGTAGAGTCAACAAGTTTGTTTGTCTTGTCCAGAAAACTTAAAGTTGATTGCGGAGTATTTTCAGAGAAGTGAAACTCTAGGTGGTCCAACTAGAGATTGGATCGGTATATATGAAGAATGTGCAACGTAAGTTGTACCAACATTATTTTAGAAGAAAATTTCACCTTCCCCGTTACAAGTTAAAGTCTACGCAACTCTTTTTGGGGTTCAGTAATCTACTGTCGCTAATTATTCTTGTCATCATTTTTAATACTTTGTACATTGCCTTTTTATAATTGATATCGTATCGTCCTGCACATGCTATTTTTCAGAATTTTGTATCAAGAAATTGATTACATAAATGAAGGGAAGAATGCTGATAGGTTCCGTCGAGATTTTCGAAACATAAAGTGGGTCCGAGTACCTGTATGTTTCTTGTTACAATACTAAATCCCCACGTCTCATATATTGAAAAATTGTTGAATACATAACCTATATTAATCACATATCCTTCATTTGCACCATTGTAGCTAGTTTATTGGGATTACACAGCTATGAAGGTGTTGACCTTGGGGTATGTACCAGGTTATCATCTTGACTAGTGCATATTTCTTGAAGTGTTGTCTGTGTCATTATGCCACTGAACTAGGATTTGTAACTGCTCTAACTTTGATTTACTTTCTGGGAACAGGTGTTAAAATAAATCAAGTGGATACATTGATGTCTCATGGTTATGATCGAGATAGGATCTCATCACGTGCTATTGAGGCATACTTGATTCAGGTCCTCAACCTTGTTTCTGTCTGAAACTCGACTATCTAATGTCAGATGTTGAATATATTCATCTCATTGGTTTATATAATTTTTGTTTTGTATTACAGATATTGAAAACAGGATTCTTTCATGCTGATCAACATCCTGGAAATCTTGCCATTGATGTTGATGAATCAATTATTTATTACGACTTTGGCATGATGGGGGAGATAAAATCTTTCACCAGAGAGAGATTGCTTGAACTTTTTTATGCTGTTTATGAAAAGGACGCTAAAAAGGTGTACTTTTTTTTGTATACTTGCAATATTTAAAGCTTTGAACATCATCTTACAAAATAATTACAATCTGATATCTTGATAAGCTATTAGGGAAACATGTTTTCTTGTCTGCCTGTCTGTGTCTTCGTGTAAAGCAAAGATGCATAAAATTGTCCAACATTGCGAGGAACTTGGTATGTATGAAGTTTAACCAGGGGTTCTAAATTAGTAATAGAATAGTTGCATTAAGAAGTAGGATATGTGTCTATTTCCCCTTTTATTGTCTCTGACATTAATTGTTCAAAGGTGAAGTACATGGAATAGAAAATAACAAACAAACCGAGCTTATCTCATTAAGTGGGATTGACTACATGGATCAAATGTCGCCATAATGTGTTATCAAAATACTATACTTTTATTCAACTAATTAATTCTTAGTGTGAAAAAGGGCTTCAAATTATATAGTTTTAGGTGTACTGCTTCAATATACAGGTTGTCTAAAATAAATAAAAAAATATAGCGTTTTTAAAAATAAAAAATAAAATAACCACCCACTTTAGAGGGCGCTTTCCAAAATAAGCGCCCTCTAAACCCTTTAAATTTCTACTTTAGAGGGCGCTTTCCAGTAAAAGCGCCCTCTAAACCCTTAAAAGTTTCCACTTTAGAGGACGCTTTCCAGTAAAAGCGCTCTCTAAACCCTTAAAAGTTTCCACTTTAGAGGGCGCTTTTTTTAAAAGCGCCCTCTAAAGTGGCCCTTAAAGGGCTTAAAGAGCCACTTTAGAGAGCGCTTTCACCAGGAAAAAAAGCGCTGTCTTTACCTATGCCAGCGCCAGATTAGAGGGCGCTTTAAAGCGCTGTTATAGGCCAATAAAAGCGCCCTCTTTTCCCCTATTTGGCGTAGTGTGAATATTAAAGTACATGAATGGAAATGAAAATGAAATAATCAACAAGCATTGACCAAAGATAGAGAAGATCAAGGTCAAACAATAGTAAACAGAAGTAAAATCAAGATTAGAAGTCAAGAAACAAATAAAATATTTTTGGTATTTTTCAAAAGTAAAATAATACTTTAATTAAAATAATGAAGAAAGGTCAAACTTCAAACTCACTTCAAATCAACTTTGGAAAGTCCAAGTGAATTATGCCAAGTTCAACAAGGTCAAACAAAGTTTGACAAAAAATTTCAGCATTTTTAGAAGTCAGAAACTATTTTTAATCAATTAAAAATGCATAAAAATAACCTAATTGAATTAAAATCTCAAATAAATCTCAAATCAATTAATAAATTGATGAGAATATTTTTCATAGATCCATCATCATTCAAAGAGGTTGCAAAAATATTTTTTTATTTTTTGAATATCAAAAACCATTTAAAATGAATTAAAAATAAGCAGAAAAGAGAAAATTCTTAAAAAATATCAAATGATAAAATAAAAAATATTAAAAATTATTTTTAGAAACTAGAAATTAAAAGAAGAAAAATTCCATTGGTCTCACATTTTTTGGACCAATAATGAAGGAGATATGAATTTTTAAAGTGAAATGTAATTAAAAGAAATAAAAAAAATTAAATCAGAAATTAAAATAATGAAAAAAATGGGGAGCGTTGGATGCAGAGCTCATTAATTGAGCTGGCAAATCGCTTGGTACACACACGCGCGCCTACCATACACATGAGTCAATGCATCACATGCTGCCAATTAAAAAGTCATAACATTATGTGGTCATGATCTGATCTGGAAAACAAAGCGCACGACCAAGATCTAATCTGGAGACCATACGGTGGTATGCACCACCGTCTTCTCCGGCCAGCCTCCGGCGAAGGTCAAAGTTGTAGAGAAATAAAAGTTTACCAAATGCCACGATCTAGGTACCAAACGAAAGTTGGGGTGATGTACATCACCCCTGTGCCAACCAAATCCACTCTAGGTTTCTATATTGAGAGAAATCAGAGGTTGAATTTCTGTGGTGTTCAACTGAACTTGTTGGAATTTGAAAATTCAAAGCTCTAAATGATTGCCTCTATGTAGAGGACTTCAGACAACACAACAACAACAAGAAACAAGGTATATATGAGCAGATTCGAAGAAAATAAAATTTGAAATAAACCTCTGATTTGCAGAGTTTGAGAGCATGATTTCTTGGTGATTAAGCTTGCAGTGTGATATATGGATTAAGCTGGCGAGGCTAAGGAACTTTAGATCTAAAATCAATCAATGAAATTGAAGTTTAGATCTGAAAAAATTGAGAGAAAATGGTGAGTTCCTTTGAGTATGGGTGAGGAATCAATCGTGCAGCATTTAGGGCGCCTTCAGGTAACTGAAATGAGGAGCATAAGGCATGTATTTATAGCAAAAGGCATGGTTGAAAGCATGATCAATTCATTGCATGGATGGAAAGGGACTCCATGCATGGGCCTGTATAGGCGTATGGAGGGCCCAATTCCACATGGATTTGCAAGCTAATCATCAGCAGATGTAAATTGGGCGTGCAGATTGTGCATGCTTAGCTCATGTAATGCAATTTTAATGAATTTCCAAAATCGTACCAATATGTTCATGCTTTCAAAAATGTCATTTCCATAAATGAAACACAACCTTATGAGTAATGGTTGGAAAGATTTTTGCATGAGGATCATTTTTTATGTTGATCAAAACTTCATTTGAAACTTGGAAATTGGTGAAAAGTGATCATGAAGTGTAGGGTGCAAAACATGTACTTGTGAAAATTTCAAAAATGGCCAAACTTTAAGCACTTCTGGTTCAATGATGAAAGCTCCAAATGACAAAATCTGCAGCATAAACGTTGTATATATTTTCAAGGCAATCAATTTGGACTTAAATTTTGCATCATTTGGATTTTTGATGAAGAAGTTATGGGCACTTGAAGTTGGACTTTTTCACATTTCAATGCCTTTGGTCCAAAATGACCTATAATGTTTTGCATTATCACATGTATTTAGTTTAGGATTTTGAAATTTTGCTCAACATAAAAATTTAATCAGACATCGTAAGCTTTCCAATGCATTGAATACCACCTCAAAATCATGAAAAATGAATGAGTTATGTCCTTGGGAAGTTAACCCAAAATTAGGGTTTTAGTCAAAATGACCTATAATGTTTTGAAATGGATGACGACCTTCCAAGATTCAAATCAATTTTTGATGAACATGAAAGTTGTTCATATGGTTCTTAAGAACATTGTTTCTCTTGGGGTCATCTCCATTTGACAAATACATCAAAAGTTAGGTCTCAGTGTACTTCAAAATAGTCAGATGAATTGACTGATCAACTTGTCAAGTCTATACCTCATATCTTGATGAATTGATGATTGAGGACACTCAAATAAGTTCAAATATGCATGAAATTGTGATTTAAAGAACTTCCATTGATTGCATTTGATCAAAGGTTGAGGTTGCTTCATGAGCAAGGCATAGTTGATGAACATATGAATTAGGGTTTCCTTGGGAAACAAGCCTCAAACCCTTTGGTTTGCTTTGATCAAAATGATGAATCGAGATACTTGGGAGGCATATTTGAAGGATGAGAGATTTGGGAACCATTTCCATGCTTGCTTTCATCTTCTCTTGGCCATATCAATGCACATAGGATCTCCTAGAAGCTTTGGATCTTGTAACTGCTCAAGCTACAAACAAAAGATGTTAGTGACATACTTTTGTGCTTTTAGTTAGTAAATAAAATGAGAAAAGAAATAATATACAATTCAAGCATGCTTGGTGATCTTAAACAAAACTCTCAAGAGACCCAAAGGAAAGGAGCCAAGATGTTATGATCCTTGAGGCAAGATGCAAATGCAATGTTATGATGCCATGAGGGATCTTAGGGTCAAAATTAGGGTTGAACTTGTTCCCCCGTTTGAGTGTCAAGAGCCATTTTCTTGATTCTTCTCTCTACTTCGGTTGTTATTTGATCTTCCATCTTCACAACTTGATTTGTTAGCTTGAGATCAATGATACCTTCAGGTTGACTTACATTGCGGTCATAGAGCTCCAGATGCTCATTTGCTGCAATGGCTTCAATGATTTTCTTTATTCCAATGGCTGTTGTAAAATTTGTTGAGCCACCGACAACTGTGTCTATGAGTTCCTTAGTCTTCATTCTAAGGCCATTCACAAAATTTTGCATTTGTTCAGTTGCATCCTGTAGCGGGGTATTCGTTACCATTAGAGATATTGACTAAATCCAAGGTAAATCATACAAGTCGAGTCGCCACCGCACTTCTATTTGTCCAAAGGAATGGTTAGAAAGCGAACAAAAACCTAAAAGTTTTAACAAAATCTAGTAAAAGAAACAGAGATCTGGGTAAGGGGGTTGGTTATGTAATGGGAAGGTGTTAGGCACCAAAAACATCCTAGGTACTCCTAGGGAGCCCTTTTCATACTTGTTGCGAAGGTTGTTTGTTTTGTGAGAATTTATTTGTGCAAACATGATTGAAGAGATGAGAGGAGAATATACAAGTTTATTTACATTTTGTGTTTGAATGGATAAAACCATTGCCTACGTACCATCTTATAAAAAGATTAGGATCAAAACCTCGTAGTTCGTGGTAAAAATCTCAAAACAAGTTGGTGAATTGATTGGTCCAAAAGCCTTAAGGTCTTTTGTTATCAATGGGAGAAAACTCAACCAAACCACAAATCCACCATGTGAGGATAGCTTCAACATGCTAGTGAGGGGTTAACCCTATAATAAGCATGGAAGACTCATTGTCCATCACTAAGGATATAGGTGAGTTTTACATCTACCAAAAAGATAACTCAAACCTACTAGTTAAAGGTTATGGAAAATTTGATTAAGAAGGTGGCCATTGGAACCACAAAAAAGAAATTTGAATGGGTTATATTTACCAATTAGAAGTATGTACAAAAATGGTCAAAGTTGACTTAGAGGTTCAATTCAAAATGAGTATTATGAAAAAGAAAGTTTAAAAATCAAAAGCATAAGGCTTAGGTTTCTAATGTTGAAAACAAATGGTTAAATGTTTGCACAAAAGGTTTTGGCTTGGGTTAGAGTGGAGAGAAGAAGAAGAAGGGCTAAGTCCTAAGTAAAACAAAAAGAGAAGGGATGAAGAATCAAAACCACAATGGAGTTCCTCTCTTGAGATCATATTGATGATCCAAGTAGCTCCCATCCTTTGGAATAAGCAACCATAAAGTATAAGCAATCAAACAAGTCTCTTAAGAGATCCTCAATGTATCTTGTGTCTTTCACCTGGATGAACATGGTAATGATCCTCCAATTAAGCTCAAAGAATCCCTATCACAAAAGCACACACATCAAAAGTTCCATGAAGTAAAACAAGAATGGACAAGAGTGAGTTTAGAGAGTTGGTCCTTCTAATCCATCTTCATCATTAAGATCCATTTACTCCAATTTTGCATAAGGAAGGATCCTAGAATCTAAGTCCAATTCTCCATTTCTTTGCGCAGGGGAAGTCCTAGAAACTAAGTCCATTTTCTTTGCATTTGGTTCACAACAATCAAGACAAAAACACAAGAACAATAATATATACACAATTATGTGCTCAAGTGAGCAAAAGGCAAATGGCATTAACATAAACATGTGCTCAAATGAGCAAAGAGAAAAGCAAATGGATAATATGTGCAAGAGTAGTAAATTGCATAAAAGTAAATTGCATAAAGTAAATGTTAATTGTCAATAGTTAGTGTTAGTAGTTAGTGTGCCATAAGGCAAATTTAGCGCTATGTTAAGCAATCGTAATTGGACTTATGTAGAAGTCACAACTATCTGAGGCCGGTCAATAATAATGTAGGCAACAAACACAAGTTAAGAGTCTTGATTAGTGAACAAAGTCCCAACAACTTGCCATGCCAAAAAGAAAAATGAGAATTGATCGTGTATTGGTTTAAGCCTTTTGCATGATTTAAAACACAACCTATCCTTAATGCAAAGCCATTCACTTGATCAATTGATCAAGATGAATTAGATTTGAATCAAGGAAGCTTAAATCTCCCTAATCAATGCTAACTTATCAACCTTCAACTCATTGATCAAAAAGAAAAGAAGTAGAAGAAGAAGAAGGAGAAGATGGATAAGGGAAATGGAAAAAGGCAAAATTAAAATGTATTAAATGAAATACAATGTACCAATCCTCATATGTTGACCAATAACATTGAGAGTCAAGGTCAAACAATCAAAAATAGAAGTGAGATGAAGGTTGGAGGTCAAGAAATGAATAAACTATTTTTTGGCATTTTTTAATATTTAAAATAAACTTGAATTAAAATAAATGGAAAGGTCAAACTTCAAAATTACTTCAAATCAATCTTGGAAGGTCCAAGTAATTTATCCCAAGCTCAACAAGGTCAAACAAAGTTTGACAAAAAATTTCAGCATTTTTAAAAGTCAGAAACTATTTTTAATAAATTAAAAATGAATAAAAATAGCCTAATTGAACTAGAATCTCAAAAAAATCTCAAATCAATTCAAAAATTGATGAGAATATTTTTCATAGATCCATCATCATTCAAATAGGTTAGGAAAATATTTTTGCATTTTTTTAATATCAAAAACTATTTAAAATGAATTAAAAATAACCAGAAAAGAGAAAATTCACAAAAAATATCAAATGACAAAATAAAAAATATAAAAAATCAGAAATAGAAACTAGAGATTATTTGGGAAATAATGCAATTGGTCCCATAATTTTTGGATTAAAAATGAAAGAGATATTGATTTTTGAAATAAAATGGAATTTAAGAAAATAAAAACAGAAATTAAAAAATTAGAAAAATCCACAGCGCTTGGATCTGAGCTCATTAATTGAGTTGGCAGATCACAAGGCTGGGAGATGCGCACGCATGGAAGTCCACAGTCAATACAAGCACATGGGAAACAATAGAAAGTCATAACAAGCAAGTGTCCTGATTGAATCTATGAAATAGATGACACGGCCAGGATTCAAACTGGAGATGATGAAGCCACCGGAGCCACCGTCTTCTCCTGTGAGCTTGGATTTTCCGGCCAAATTGCAGAAATTCAAACCTTAACCAAATCGTGTGATCTATACATCATTAGAAAGCTGGGATGATGTACATCATCCCTGTACCATCCATTTTCCCTCTAGATCTCCATAGTGTGAGAAATCAGAGATGGAAAAATCTGGTGTTCATCATGAACTCAATGAATTTCAAAAATTAAAAGCATAAACATGATGCCTCTATTGAGAGGACTTCAGCCAACACAAAATCTAAGCCAATAGGTCAATGGATTAGGAGATTCGAAGAAAATACCAGTTGGAATGTAAGCTTGAGTTCTGGTAATTTGAGCACGATGCCTTGCTTGCTTTGCTAAAACAGAAGTTCAATGAGATAAATGATGAAGGTTTAGAAGCATTAGATCTAAGAATTCAACCGGATGAAGTTGAATTTCAGATCTGAAAAAAAATGAGAAAAGTGAACTTTCTTCTTTAGTGATGGCTATGGAAACAATTCTGCAGCATTTCAGGTTGAATTAGGCGTGTGAAATGAATGGAATGAGGTCTCTATTTATAGAGGAAGTGGCAAGGAAATCATGATCAATCCGTGTGCATGGCATGTGAGGCTTCATTGCATGGGCTTGCATGGTCATGCACAAGGCCCAAAAATAATGCCAAATGAATTCTGAGCATCAGCCAAATAGAATTAGACGTGTGACTTGCAAGGTAATTGCTCATGTAATCAAGATTTCAAGTGAATTCCTCATTTGTACCTAAACAATCATCTCTTCGAAAGTACCATTTAGAAAATCCAAGCATAGACATATGGGTAATGGTTGGAAAGCTTTTTGTATAAGGAACAAATGTTATGTTGGACAAAAACTCATTTGAAGTGTGGAAATTTATGAAATTTGAGTTTAAAGTGCAAGGTGCATAACATGTCATGGCAAGGTTTCTAAAATTGGCCAATTTTCAAGCCCCTCTGTTTTGATGATGCAAGCCTCAAATGGAAAAACCTCCAACATAAAAGTTGTATATATTTTCAAGACAATCAAAATGGACTTAACGTTTGCATCATTTGGATTTTTGATGAAGAAGTTATGGGCACTTGAAGTTGGACTTTTTTGACTTTTAATGCATTTGACCCAAAAGGACCCATAATGTCTTGCATTATCACATGTATTTCCTTTGAGATTTTGAAATTTTGTTCAATATAACATTTGAATTAGACATCTTAAGCTTTCCAATCCATTTGATCCCACCTCAAAATCATAAAAAATGAATGACTTATGTCCTTGGGAAGTTGACCCAAAATTAGGGTTTCAGTCAAAATGACCTATAATGTATTGGATTGGAAGATGGTCTTCCAAGCTTCAAATCAAATTTTGATGAACATGAAAGTTGTTCATATTGTCCTTAATAACATTTGTGCTCTTGGAATCATCTCCATTTGACTAACACATCAAAAGTTAGGTCTCAGTGCATTTCAAAATAGTCAGATGAATTGAGTGATCAACTTCTCAAGTCCATGACTCATATCTTGATGAATTGATGATTGAGGACACTCAAATAAGTTTAAATATGCATGAAATGAAGAGTTAAAGAACTTCCCTTGATTGTTTTTGACCATGGGTTGAGGTTGCTTCATGAGCAAGGCATTGTGGTGCACAGATGAATTAGGGTTTCTCTAGGGAACAAACCTCAAATCCTTTGACTTGCTTTGATAAAAAATGATGAATTGAGATACTAGGGAGGCATATCTGATGGATAAGAGCTTTGGGAACCATTACCATGCTTGCTATCATCTTCTCTTGACCATGTCTTTGTACATAGGATCTCCTAGAAGCTTTGGACCTTGTGATTGCTCAAGCTACAAACAAAAGATGTTAGTGACATATTTTTGTGCTTTTGGTTAGTAAACAAAAATAAGAAAAGCAATGATATACAATTCAAGCATGCTTGGTGATCTCAAACCACTCACAAGGAGTCCCACCCAAAGACAAAGGGAACCGAGATGCTAATGATCCTTGAGGCAATGCAAATGCAATGTTATGATGCCATGAGGGATCTTAGGGACAAAATTAGGGTCTTACAGATGCCCCTATTTAAGGTCAGTCTTGCCGGAGAAGTGAAGGTTAAAATCTTCGTCTCGACGGGGTAGAATGGGCTTAAATAATAACAAAGAGAAGAATTTTGATCCCTAAGAGACCTCATGATGCAGATGTATGCATGCAAAATGATAACCTTCTGTTGGGATGCGCGTCCACAAAGGTAAAGAAATCAGGAGGGGATTATCAATTCCCATGAATAATTCCATCCATGGAGCAGAGACTCTGAGGACTCTTATGGGGATAAGAAAGAAATGTGTGAGCAGGGCACGACTCAAATTTTGGGGAGCAGAATTCCAAAGGGAATAAACCAATGGAAAGATTCGAGCTGACTCGAAGACCCCCGTATTGGGGAATATGCCAATACAGCAAAAACTATCCACAACGCATACTTCGGATAAAAATCCGGACGAGGACGATCCACTAAGGGACCTCGCTGGGGATGTCTAAAAAGACTCTCCTGGGGGAGCGGGATGAGGTATTACCGGTTACTGGGTAATAAGCTCAATGAGACATGTAGTCTGAACACAGGTATAAGGGTGAGAGAACAACATGCTCGGGAAGAACGAATATCTAAGACCGGTATAAGGGTGAGAGATATCAAAACTCCAAACATCTGAGGAAGACCTAAAAAGGTATATTTCAACTTAGGCAAAATCTGACTCCACAGGGGACAATAAATCATAATAGGGAGCAGAAGGAAGGAACACCAAGGATGCCGGTTACTGGGCATATAATATGCGACCAACCAAAGCGTGAATTGGGGAATATTCCCAAAACACTCATCATCCAAAAAGAGGGCAAAAAGCAAACTCGATTAAGGGATGGACATTCGATTCCAAAACAGGGATACGAATCTTACTCAACTGGGGAAGAACAAAAAGCTTCGACCAAAGAGTGAATGAGATATATTATTTATTACCGTCACAACATAGATAATACACTCGCATGGAAGATTATCCATAACCGGTTACTGGGTTAATAAAGGATAAATCGACCGACAAAGAAAGGCACCGGGATACCAAAACTAGGTATATAATAATGACCAATTAAGGGGAGCAACAAACATTACCGGCAATCGGTAAATGAGAGGTGACTTGCTGAGGATAAAATTGCCTAATCAGAGCAATCATCCGAAAGAGGGAGGGAATATCAATACCGAATATTGGATAATGATAACCATAAAGGAGGGGCTTACATCTACGGGATACTGGGTAGGAAACCACGGAAGAATAACCGTCATCAACGAGGATGAGCAAAAAGGTTAACTCTACAAAGGGAAGAAAACAGGGTTTACAACTACAGGTATCAGGGTAGAAAACCACAGATTCCGCCGAGGATAAGATGAATGATTACCGATTAGTGAGAAATGATTCACTTATACCACAGGGAAACAAAGCAAACAGCTTCAAGGGGCCAATTTAGGATCAAACCAAAGAGGCAAACTGAATCAAGACTCGTCCTGGTGAGGATATAACTCAACAGGGGAACCCATCCCAATATATGTGTTGGGAGGAAGCAAAAACAACCGTCGTCCACGAGGATATAACTCAGTGGGGAATGCGGAAGGAAAGATAAACACTTTCTGCTTAATGTGTTCACTCTACGTTGAGGGACCAGACACCGACACCTGCTTGGGAAATGTATTACCAACTAGCAGAGAATAACAACAGAAGATATATGGCAAAAAATGCAATATGAATATTCAAATGTTCGAAAAATTATATGCACACATGCGTGGTTAATGTATGGTGGATGCTGACAAACAGACATTTCTAACACAAACAGGCTTCACAGGAATAAGCCCACAAACATCCGGTACTTCATCTCAAGAGAGAAAGCCAAAATCACCAGAGAGCAAACAATCTGCCGGAGATCAGAGATACCAGGAAACAACAAAATCTCTGCAGGGGAGGAATCATTAGTTAACCCGGCTGGGGACAGGAGTTACAATGAGACCACATCCACCACATGAGCAACTCTAATGGGTAGTCTATCCGATGGATAAAGGGATTCTTGAGAATCAACTGCCAAAGAGATCACATTTGCTGAGGAGGAAAAATCGTCACTCTACTGAAGGGACAGGTGGTGAACATCTCAACAAGCATACCACTCAAGGCTCCGGAAGAAGAAATACAGTCATGCCAGGAATATGAACAAATGTCTTACCCTGTTGGAGGTCATACCATCCTTGGGAGAACGCAGAGGATATCCTAAGTACCCTTTTTATCATGGTAAATGTTCACTTTGTTTAAAGACCAACTATGAAAAATTTGTTTATTCGAAACAATGATATTTTCTCAATTAAAGCATGTAAAACATTTTTTGAATAGAAACAAATAAGAGTGCAAACAATTGGATAACGGGCTCAAATTTATTTGACGGAATGGTAGTCTGCAAATGGCAAGACTCCATAGATCTTTACAAATTTGAAATTGGTGATATATATTGGAAGAGGGCTACATTGAACATAATGACCATTTCTCCACCAATTCTGAATCCACTGTATTCGAAGCTTTGGTTGACAATGAATGAATAAGAATCTCTGACGGATGATAATTGTAGAACAAAATCTTGTCAGGATGCAATTACTTGCCAAATCCCTAATTTTTGCCTAGATTGCCCCAGGGTGAGGTACTCAATCTAGCGGGATACGAATATTCATTTTTTTTCATGTCTCTAACTTTTTCCTGGACCGCCCTTTCGGGTTTTCAATCCACCGAGACACTCATTTTTTCCTAAGCCGCCCTTTCGGGTCTTCAACTTAGCGAGCTATTCTGTTTTTATTTTCTAGGCGAAGTATTTCTTGACTGCATCTGAGTTCACATGACGAGTGAAATCCTCCCCATCCATAGTTGTAAGTATCAAAGCACCGCCTGAAAAGGCTCTCTTAACAACATATGGACCTTCATAGTTTGGAGTCCACTTGCCCCTGGAATTGGGCGCAAAAGATAAGACTTTATTGAGCACAAGGTCACCTTCTCGGAACACACGAGGCCTGACCTTCTTATCAAAAGCTTTCTTCATTCTCTCCTGATATAACTGACCATGGCACATGGCAGTCAATCTCTTTTCTTCTATCAAATTCAACTGGTCATAACGACTCTGAACCCATTCAACATCAGTCAACTTGGCCTCCATTAAGAATCTCATTGACGGGATCTCCACCTCTACTAGGAGTACAACCTCCATGCCATAAACAAGAGAAAAAGGGGTTGCCCCTGTTGAAGTGCGGACAGACGTATGATATCCATGTAAAGCAAATGGCAGCATCTCATGCCAATCTTTATACGTGACAACCATCTTCTGTATAATCTTCTTGATATTCTTATTAGCAGCTTCAACAGCCCCATTCATCTTGGGTCGGTAAGGGGAAGAATTGTGATGTGCAATCTTGAACTCACTACACAACTCTTTCATCATCTTGTTGTTCAAGTTAGATCCATTATCAGTAATGATCTTATCTGGCACACCATAGCGGCATATGAGTTGATTCTTGATAAACTTCACGACCACCCGCCTGGTCACATTTGCATATGACGCCGCTTCAACCCACTTGGTGAAGTAACCAATTGCTACAAGAATGAATTTGTGTCCGTTAGACGCTTTCGGCTCTATCATGCCAATCATGTCGATTCCCCACATGGAGAAAGGCCATGGTGATGAAATCACATTTAGAAGTGTCGGAGGAATATGAATCTTATCCGCGTAAATCTGACACTTGTGGCATTTCTTCACATATTTGTAACAGTCAGACTCCATTGTCAAGCAATAGTAGCCTTCTCTCAACATCTTTCTAGCCACGGCATGTCCATTGGAATGAGTACCAAATGAACCTTCATGGACCTCAGTCATTAACAGGTCTGCTTCGCGTCTATCCACGCATCTGAGCAGAACCATGTCAAAATTTCTCTTATAAAGCACTTCGCCATTGAGGTAAAAACTGCCTGACAATCTCCTCAAAGTTTTCCTATCTTTCACAGATGCCCCAGGAGGGTAAGTCTGGCTCTGAAGGAAACACTTGATATCATAATACCATGGCTTATCATCTTTCACTTCTTCAACTGCAAATACATGGGCTGGTCTATCCAATCGCATCACGGTGATATTGGGAACTTCATTCCACAATTTAACCACAATCATCGAAGCTAGCGTAGTAAGAGCATCTTCCATCCGATTCTCATCTCGAGGAATATGATGGAAGTCCACCTCAGTAAAGAACGTTGAAATCCTCCTCGCATAATCTCTATATGGAATGAGACCAGGCTGATTCGTTTCCCATTCACCCTTAATCTGATTAACAACGAGGGCCGAATCACCATATACATCAAGATACTTGATCCTTAGATCAATACATTCCTCCAATCCCATAACACAGGCCTCATACTCTGCCATATTATTCGTGCATCTGAAAGTTAGCCTTGCTGTAAAAGGAATACGTGTGCCCTGAGGAGTAATAATCATTTCCCCAATACCATTTCCATACGGATTTACAGCGCCATCAAACACCATACTCCATCTGGAACCGGGCTCCGGCCGTTCATCAAGTGTAGGTTCATCACAATCCTTCATTTTCAAATACAGAATCTCCTCATCTGGGAAGTCATACTGAACTGACTGATAATCCTCAATCGGCTGATGTGCCAAGTGGTCAGCCAAGATACTACCTTTAATAGCCTTCTGAGCTTGATACTCAATATCATACTCAGATAACAACATCTGCCAACGGGCAATCCTCCTAGTTAAAGCAGGCTTCTCGAAGATGTACTTGATCGGATCCATTCTGGATATCAACCAAGTCGTATGATTTATCATATACTGACGTAAGCGTTTAGCGGCCCAAGCCAAAACACATCATGTCTTCTCAAGCATTGAGTATCGAGACTCACAATCAGTGAACTTCTTACTCAAATAGTAAATAACATACTCTTTCTTCCCTGATTCGTCTTGCTGACCAAGGACATAACCCATTGAATCTTCAAGAACAGTTAGATACATAATCAATGGTCTCCCTTCCACAGGTGGGGACAGAATCGGACGCTCAGACAGATACTCCTTAATAGTGTCAAAGGCTTTCTGGAAATCCTCGGCCCAATCATGAGACTGATCTTTCCGGAGGAGCTTGAATATTGGTGCACAGTGGCCGTCATATGGGATATGAATCTGGAGATGTAATTAAAGCGACCAAGAAAACCTCGGACTTGCTTCTCAGTTTTGGGCGCAGGCATCTCTTGTATTGCTTTGACCTTTGCAGGATCAACCTCAATACCTCTTTCACTGACAATAAAGCCCAATAACTTGCTAGAACGTACTCCAAATGTACACTTGTTGGAATTCAGACGAAGCTTATACTTTCTCAAACGCTGAAAAAGCTTCAACAGGTGCTCTATATGTTCAACTTCCGTTCTCGACTTAGCAATCATATCGTCAATATACAACTCAATCTCCTTGTGCATCATATCATGAAACAAGGTGGTCATAGCTTGTTGATATGCGGCTCCGGCATTCTTCAAACCGAAGGGCATCACTCGATAAC
This sequence comes from Lathyrus oleraceus, assembly GCF_024323335.1. Lineage (NCBI taxonomy): Eukaryota > Viridiplantae > Streptophyta > Magnoliopsida > Fabales > Fabaceae > Lathyrus > Lathyrus oleraceus. Next base: position 393,114,953 of record NC_066580.1, read on the forward strand.
AGAATGTTCCCCAAGGTGTGATGAATGTTGTCTTCTCCATATCCTCGGGTGCCATCTTAATCTGGTTATATCCGGAAAATCCGTCCATAAATGAGAAGACGTTGAATTTAGATGTATTGTCTACCAACATATCAATGTGTGGTAGAGGAAAATCATCTTTCGGACTAGCTTTATTCAAGTCTCTATAGTCCACACACATCCGGACTTTTCCATCTTTCTTAGGTACGGGCACAATATTGGCCACCCATTGAGGATATGTTGAAGTCACCAGAAACCCCACATCAATTTGTTTCTGAACCTCCTCTTTGATCTTCACTGCCATATCGGGATGAGTTCTTCTGAGCTTCTGCTTCACAGGCACACACTCAGGTTTTAAGGGTAGGAAATGTTGCACGATATCAGTATTCAGACCTGGCATGTCTTCATAAGACCAAGCAAAGACGTCGATGTATTCTCGTAGCAATTCAATCAACCCCTTCTTAACAGATTCTTCAAGGAGTGCCCCAATCTTCACCTCACGCACACAATCCTCAGACCCCAAGTTGACTGTTTCCAGATTCTCGAGATGTGGCTGAATGATCTTCTCTTCGTGCTCAAGTAGACGGGTAATCTCATCAGGAATCTCTTCAACATCATCTTCTTCCGCCTCAAATACAGGGAATTCAAAATTGGGAGATGGTGTTGGGTCATTATATTCAATGGGTATAGAAATCAACCTGCATAATGATTTTGGATATGAAAAGCTTTAGAATTCAAGCAAGGAAAATCATTATGCATATGGAAAGATTGATTTTATTCTATTTTTTAGGGTTTTATGTGATCACCAATTTCATGCAAAAAGAGAAAAGGGAAAATAATTGGAAAAACAAACATTTAACATGAATTTATTGAATGAAAATATCATTGTATTTATGTTGCCAACAATGTTATCACTCCTCCTTTTTGGCATGAGAGAAGGGTTTTTAAACAAAGTGATCATTACGTTGACTTGTGGATAACTGTAGGAATATCCACAGCGACCCAATTGTTGCAGACCCCTCCAGGGATGATGAAATTGCCAGAATCCTCTGTATCTTCTTCCAAGACAGCAGCAGCTTCTTCATCCTGACCAGTGTGGATGAAACCTCCACTCTTGAACAGTCCTTTCTCGTTGAGAATCCTAGAGGAAAAGCCTATGACAGCCTGAGACTTATTGTCTTCTAGCTCAATCATTTTTCCTAAGCCAGCAGTTGCACCACACTCAATGGCCAACTTTGCATCTTTATAGGAAGCAAATGAAGGAGCTCTCTTCTCAATAGGCTCAGCTATAGACAAAGCTTGGAAAGGAGTTCCAACTTCATCTTCAGCATCTATATATGAGAAGGAAGACAAGTGGCTAACCAGGAGAGCCTTTTCTCCCCCTACCACCACCAATTTCTTATTCTTCACAAATTTTAGCTTCTGGTGTAAGGTGGATGTCACGGCACCTGCCTCGTGAATCCATGGTCTGCCTAAGAGATAACTATACGATGGGTGGATATCCATGACCTGGAAGGTAATTTGGTAATCACTTAGTCCGGTCTTGATTGGGAGATCAACTTCCCCAATCACTGTTTTACGCGACCTATCGAAGGCTTTCACAACAACCCCACTCTGCCTCATGGGAGGCCCTTGATAAGATAATTTTGAGAGAGTGGTTTTTGGCAACACATTTAGTGATGACCCAGTGTCCACCAGCACATTGGACATGGCGTCGTCTCTAACACCCTTCTAAAATACCCCAATAATTAATTAAAACAACAAAATATGAATCAGAGTAGATATGCAATTTCAGGGTGTCACACTTGACACTTCACACCAATCACCAAATAACTTGTCATGCTCATTTATTAATCAAAATAAAACATTGCACAATTCGCAGCGGATAGAAATCTAACAACATTCGAACCATGTAACACCTTACTTGTAAAATTGTTCAACAACCAACAATGAAAACAAAGTAAAACATCCCGTCCCGATGTTACATATACCAGAGGATGACTCACTAAGGAACTACACTAGACTCCAATCACTAGCTTCTACTCAATCACTGCTCGTTACCTGAAACATAGTTGTAAGGGTGAGTTCCTCAATCGATATAATAAGCATTATAAAATATCATGTAATGTTAAGTAAATTAACACATTCATCACCCTAATCATATCACACATTCAGCAACGGCAACATCAACTCATAATCATACTCAACCCAAACACAAACACAAAACACACGTATAATATTGGAATACATCCATTCATTTTATACGCCATACATACATTATGAAATGCGACTCCATGCATGCGGTACCGACTATTCGTGAACACATCGTTCAACCTCACCGATCAAACCCAGATACGGCTACCAAGCTCACTAGTCCCACTCATTTGAGACCTAGTGACTCACTCACTAATTCCTCACCATGGGAATTAGCTACCACCCTAAGGGCTATGCTATGCACGCTAAATCACCTAGCATGCAACCATCAACAACAATCCACAATGGATATATGCTCACACTCTAAGCCATAAACAGTCCATCCACAATTGCATACATAATAGATATATTCACAGCATTATGCATACCATCATACATCATCAGCATATTTGTCACAAAATCATATCATGTCATGCCAAATAATAAATCACAGTATTAGCACACTCTACTAATACCTATACTGCTCAAAACCACGGGAAATGATCCCTACTATATCATACATGCAATATATCATTCACCAATATAGGCCAATCATCAAATATGTACACATAATTCCATTCCAAAACGTACACAATATTCAAATATCAATTTTTCACTTTTCCAACAGCGTTAACCCGTTAACGCCCTGGGTTAACCCGTTAACGCAAAACAGAAATTAATTTTTTTAACTATCATAACAGTGTTAACCGGTTAACGCCCTGGGATAACCCGTTAACGCAAGACAGAATACAAATTTCAACAGTGTTAACCGGTTAACGCCCTGGGTTAACCTGTTAACGCAAGACAGAATGCAATTCTAACAGTATTTCAACAGTGTTAACCGGTTAACTCCCTGGGTTAACCTGTTAACGCAAGACAGAATGCAATTCTAACAGGATTTCAACAGTGTTAACCTGTTAACGCATTTGGTTAACCCGTTAACGCAAGACAGAATACGTTTTTGGCAAATTATAACAGTGTTAACCTGTTAACGCCCTGGGTTAACCTGTTAACGCAAGACAGAAAATTTATTTTTTTAATTATCATAACAGTGTTAACCGGTTAACGCCCTGGGTTAACCGGTTAACGCAAGACAGAAAGCTGTCCCTGCGCTAACAACGAACAGAATGCAGAATTGCCCGCATTTTTCGCCGTTGGAGGACTTCTGGACCTCCGATTTCAATTCCGTAAAAAGCTACACTTCCAGAAAATTACGACTCATCCAAATATAGATTCATTCACGGTTTTAACGTAATTTATTCATCACCATTTTCAGCATTCATCATCCTGATTAGGGTCAATTCAATGGCTTATTACTACCCATTACATGTTAACCCATAATACCCATTAAACGACGATAAACCCCCCTTACCTGAGTTAATCCGGCAATCCTTTAACTTCAAGCTTTTCCCTTCTTCAACCCTTGTTCTCTTGCTCTTCCTCTTTGCCCTTTTCTCACTTTCTGTCGCTTCTCTGGTTTTCACGTGAAAAACCCTTTTTACCAAATGGAACTCTTTATATATATGCCAACTTTATTATTCCAATAATAATAATCCAATAATATTCCAATTATTTAATTAAATTAATAAATATACTATTAACTTAAATTAAATAATTATCATATTTTATCGGGGTGTTACAACTCTCCCCCACTAAAAGAGTTTTCGTCCTCGAAAACATACCTCAAGCGAATAACTCAGGATAAGACTCCTTCATCTGACTCTCAAGTTCCCAAGTCACATTGCCACCTGCTGGTCCTCCCCAAGCTACCTTTAACAAAGCAATCTCTTTACCCCGCAACTGCTTCAACTCTTGATCCTCGATCCTCATAGGTGATGTTTCAACAGTCAGGTTATCTCTCACCTGTACATCATCTACTTGGACCACATGCAACGGATCAGGAATGTACCTCCTCAACTGAGACACATGAAAAACCTCATGCAAATTCGCAAGTGACGGCGGTAAAGCGATACGATAGGCTACCTCCCCTATCCTCTCCAAAATCTGATAAGGACCACTAAATCGAGGTGTCAACTTCTTCGACTTCAAAGCTCGACCAACCCCCGTTATCGGAGTAACACGAAGAAACACATGATCTCCCTCTTGAAACTCAAGTGACTTCCTCCTCTTGTCGTGACAACTCTTCTGACGACTCTGAGCAATCCTCATCTTCTCCTGAATCATCCTAAGCTTTTCCGTAGTTTGTTGAACAATCTCTGGTCCAACCACAGCACTCTCACCGGACTCATACCAACATAAAGGTGTCCGACATCTCCTACCATACAAAGCTTCAAACGGTGCCATACCAATGCTCGAATGAAAACTATTGTTGTAGGTAAACTCAATCAAAGGTAAATAACAATCCCAAGCACCTCCCTTCTCCAAAACACAAGCCCTCAAAAGATCCTCCAGTGACTGAATCGTCCTCTCAGTCTGACCATCAGTCTGCGGATGATATGCAGAACTCAATCTCAGCTTAGTTCCCAAAGCCCTCTGCAAACCTTCCCAGAACTTCGATGTAAATCTAGGATCTCTGTCCGAAACAATACTCGACGGAATACCATGCAAACTTACAATTTTCTCAATATACAACTCAGCTAATCTCTCTAACGGATAATCCATTCTGATCGGAATGAAATAAGCCGACTTTGTCAATCTGTCAACAATCACCCAAATAGCTTCAAAATTCTTAATTGTCCTCGGTAAACCAGAAACAAAATCCATACTGATACTATCCCACTTCCACTCTGAAATAGCCAACGGTTGCATTAGCCCAGACGGCTTCTGATGCTCAATCTTTGACTTCTGACAAGTCAAACAAGAATAAACAAAACTCGTAATTTCCCTTTTCATTCCCGGCCACCAAAATAACTTTTTCAAATCATGATACATCTTCGTAGCCCCAGGATGAATACTCAGGCCACTACGATGTCCTTCCTCAAGAATACTCTTCTTAAGTTCGGTAACATCCGAAATACACACCCGATTACCAAATTTCAAAACACCATTCTCATCAACTCTGAATTCACCACCTTGACCTTGATTCACTAGAGTCAACTTATCAACCAAAAGCACATCGGATTTCTGACCCTCTCTAATCTCATCCAGAATACCACTCGTTAACTTCAACATTCCCAATTTAACACTATTGTGAGTACTCTCACACACCAAACTCAAGTCTCTAAACTGCTCAATTAAATCCAATTCCTTAACCATTAACATAGACATATGCAATGATTTCCGACTCAATGCATCAGCCACTACGTTTGCTTTACCCGGATGGTAATTCAAACCAAATTCATAATCCTTCAGAAACTCTAACCACCTCCTCTGTCTCATATTCAGCTCTTTCTGATCAAACAAATACTTTAAACTTTTATGGTCACTGAAAACCTCAAATCTTGACCCGTACAAGTAATGCCTCCATAACTTCAGAACAAATACCACAGCTGCCAACTCTAAATCGTGTGTCGGATAGTTCCTCTCATGAACCTTCAGTTGTCTCGAAGCATAAGCTACAACCTGCTTATTCTGCATCAAAACACCACCCAAACCCAACAATGAAGCATCACAGTAAACCTCAAATGGTTCTGATGGACTTGGTAATATCAGAATAGGAGCAGTAGTCAACCTTCTCTTTAACTCTTGGAAACCTTCTTCACATTTTGAGTCCCAAACAAACGCTTGCCCCTTTCTAGTCAACATCGTCAACGGTAATGCCAACTTAGAAAATCCCTCAATGAATCTCCTATAATAACCTGCAAGTCCAAGAAAACTCCTTATCTCAGAAACTGACTTCGGAGCTTCCCACTTAGATACCGCTTCTATCTTAGAAGGATCAACAGCAACACCACCTCTTGAAACCACATGACCAAGAAAACTAACCTCTTCTAACCAAAATTCACACTTGGACAGTTTAGCAAATAACTTCTTTTCTCGTAGAACTCCTAAAACCACTCTCAAATGTTCAGCATGCTCTTCTTCAGATTTCGAATACACCAAAATATCGTCAATAAACACCACAACAAACTTGTCTAGGTACGGATGGAAAATCCTATTCATATACTCCATAAATACCCCAGGAGCATTAGTCACACCAAAAGGCATTACAGAATACTCATAATGTCCATACCTTGTTCTAAAAGCAGTCTTCTGAGTATCCTCAGTTTTTACACGTATTTGATGATACCCCGATCTCAAATCTATTTTGCTGAACACACTCGCACCAACCAACTGATCCATCAAATCATCCATCCTCGGCAAAGGATACCGATTCTTGATCGTCACTTTATTCAGTTGCCTATAGTCCACACACATCCTCATAGTACCTTCTTTTTTCTTAACCAATAACACTGGTGCGCCCCACGGTGACACACTCGGACGAATAAACTTCTTATCCAACAGATCTTCCAACTGACTCTTCAATTCAGTTAACTCAACAGCAGACATACGGTACGGAGCCATCGATATCGGCCTAGTACCAGGTACCAAATCAATCGAGAACTCAACTTCACGCTCTGGCGGTAATTCATTCACCTCTTCAGGAAACACATCAGGAAAATCACACACCACGGCTAGATCGCAAATCACCAGTTTATCTTTAGCCTCCAAAGTCGCTAACAGCATAAACAACTCTGCCCCATCTGCTACTGCCTCATCAAAGGGAGTGTAATACTTCGACAGCTCTGTGAACTTAGCAGCATACTCAGTAACAGACCGATTGCCCTGCTTCAATTCTAAGAACTCTATCTCCTTCTTTCCTCTGACATCCTCTGGAAAGTACTTCCTCAGGAATCTCTCTCTGAACACCGCCCAAGTGATCTCAGCATTCCCAGCAGCTTCCAACTCAGTGCGGGCAGCAACCCACCAATCATCTGCTTCCTCTGACAGCATATGCGTACCGAACCTGACCTTCTGGTTATCGGCACACTCAGTCACTCGGAAGATCCTCTCGATCTCCTTCAACCACTTCTGAGCACCATCTGGATCGTATGCTCCCTTGATCATTGGAGGACTGTTCTTCTGGAACTCACTCAGTTGACGAGCAGTTCCCAATCCCACAACATTCGGATTCCCTCCAAGTACTCCAGCTAGCATACCCAGAGCCTCAGCAATCGCAGCATTGTCTCTACCTCTTCCAGCCATCTCTATTCTGAAAACCCAATAAGCTACAACAATAAGTACTGATAGGGTTACACAACACCTATCACGTACAGGGAAACAGAATAATTACGACTCGACTCGACCGACTATGCTCTGATACCACTAATGTAACACCCTTCTAAAATACCCCAATAATTAATTAAAACAACAAAATATGAATCAGAGTAGATATGCAATTTCAGGGTGTCACACTTGACACTTCACACCAATCACCAAATAACTTGTCATGCTCATTTATTAATCAAAATAAAACATTGCACAATTCGCAGCGGATAGAAATCTAACAACATTCGAACCATGTAACACCTTACTTGTAAAATTGTTCAACAACCAACAATGAAAACAAAGTAAAACATCCCGTCCCGATGTTACATATACCAGAGCATGACTCACTAAGGAACTACACTAGACTCCAAGCACTAGCTTCTACTCAATCACTGCTCGTTACCTGAAACATAGTTGTAAGGGTGAGTTCCTCAATCGATATAATAAGCATTATAAAATATCATGTAATGTTAAGTAAATTAACACATTCATCACCCTAATCATATCACACATTCAGCAACGGCAACATCAACTCATAATCATACTCAACCCAAACACAAACACAAAACACACGTATAATATTGGAATACATCCATTCATATTATACGCCATACATACATTATGAAATGCGACTCCATGCATGCGGTACCGACTATTCGTGAACACATAGTTCAACCTCACCGATCAAACCCAGATACGGCTACCAAGCTCACTAGTCCCACTCATTTGAGACCTAGTGACTCACTCACTAATTCCTCACCATGGGAATTAGCTACCACCCTAAGGGCTATGCTATGCACGCTAAATCACCTAGCATGCAACCATCAACAACAATCCACAATGGACATATGCTCACACTCTAAGCCATAAACAGTCCATCCACAATTGCATACATAATAGATATATTCACAGCATTATGCATACCATCATACATCATCAGCATATTTGTCACAAAATCATATCATGTCATGCCAAATAATAAATCACAGTATTAGCACACTCTACTAATACCTATACTGCTCAAAACCACGGGAAATGATCCCTACTATATCATACATGCAATATATCATTCACCAATATAGGCCAATCATCAAATATGTACACATAATTCCATTCCAAAACGTACACAATATTCAAATATCAATTTTTCACTTTTCCAACAGCGTTAACCCGTTAACGCCCTGGGTTAACCCGTTAACGCAAAACAGAAATTAATTTTTTTAACTATCATAACAGTGTTAACCGGTTAACGCCCTGGGTTAACCCGTTAACGCAAGACAGAATACAAATTTAACAGTTTTTCAACAGTGTTAACCGGTTAACGCCCTGGGTTAACCTGTTAACGCAAGACAGAATGCAATTCTAACAGTATTTCAACAGTGTTAACCGGTTAACGCCCTGGGTTAACCTGTTAACGCAAGACAGAATGCAATTCTAACAGGATTTCAACAGCGTTAACCTGTTAACGCATTTGGTTAACCCGTTAACGCAAGACAGAATACGTTTTTGGCAAATTATAACAGTGTTAACCTGTTAACGCCCTGGGTTAACCTGTTAACGCAAGACAGAAAATTTATTTTTTTAATTATCATAACAGTGTTAACCGGTTAATGCCCTGGGTTAACCGGTTAACGCAAGACAGAAAGCTGTCCGTGCGCTAACAACGAACAGAATGCAGAATTGCCCGCATTTTTCGCCGTTGGAGGACTTCTGGACCTCCGATTTCGATTCCGTAAAAAGCTACATGTCCAGAAAATTACGACTCATCCAAATATAGATTCATTCACGGTTTTAACGTAATTTATTCATCACCATTTTCAGCATTCATCATCCTGATTAGGGTCAATTCAATGGCTTATTACTACCCATTACATGTTAACCCATAATACCCATTAAACGACGATAAACCCCCCTTACCTGAGTTAATCCGGCAATCCTTTAACTTCAAGCTTTTCCCTTCTTCAACCCTTGTTCTCTTGCTCTTCCTCTTTGCCCTTTTCTCACTTTCTGTCGCTTCTCTGGTTTTCACGTGAAAAACCCTTTTTACCAAATGGAACTCTTTATATATATTCCAACTTTATTATTCCAATAATAATAATCCAATAATATTCCAATTATTTAATTAAATTAATAAATATACTATTAACTTAAATTAAATAATTATCATATTTTATCGGGGTGTTACATCGTCTCCATTTTATCGGGTTTCATATGGGAGGTCACAGCATGTGCCTCTCCATCTTTCTTTTTTGCAAATGCCCTATAACGTTTGGTAGAAGAGCCTTCTTCTCTTATCAGACGCCCTTCCCTAACCCCTTCTTCTAGACGCATCCCCATATTCACCATCTCGGTGAAGTCAGAAGGAGCGCTAGCAATCATCCGCTCATAATAGAATGAACTCAAGGTCTTCAGAAAGATCTTGGTCATTTCTTTCTCTTCTAGCGGAGGCACGATCTGGGCTGCCACCTATGGGCATACTCTTTAAATGTTTCCTTATCCTTCTGGGACATGGCCCTTAGCTGATCCCTATCGGGAGCCATATCCATGTTATACTTGTAATGCTTGACGAACGCCTCGCCAAGGTCGTTGAAGGATCGGATGTTCGCACTGTCTAGACCCATATACCAACGCAGGGCGGCACCAGACAGACTGTCCTGAAAGTAGTGGATGAGTAACTAATCGTTGTCGGTCTGAGTAGACATCTTCCTGGCATACATGACCAGGTGGCTGAGAGGACAAGTATTTCCCTTGTATTTTTCAAAGTCAGGGACCTTGAATTTCACAGGAATCTTCACATTAGGAACCAAGCAGAGTTCGGCAGCAGACTTGCCGAAAAGATCCTTTCCTCTAAGCGTCTTCAATTCCTTGCGGAGCTCAAGAAATTGATCATTCATAGCGCCCATCTTCTCATAGACATTTGGGCCTTTAGACGGTTCAGAATGATAGATGGTGTCGTCTACCCTGGGCATGGTATGCACGATAGGAGGAGGAACAGCAAGGACCGGGCTAGATGCCGGCATAGAAGCAAAAGTTGGAGCAGGACCCTCAGGCATAAAATTAGGAGGCATCCCCCACGGGAATCCGGCTGGCATGGATGCTGGAGCAAAGTGTGCACTGGCTGCAGGCACAGTTGAGGAGACAATCTCAGAGATGACTGTCCTCTGGGGAGGAGTAGAAGGCATCGGAGAAGACTGGCTCTGGGCGGCCAAGAATGACTCCATCAGGGCAGTCAATCTAGCCACTTCCTTCTTGAGTTCACGATTCTCTTGCTCTAGATGATCCATCAGTCTTGAAATGTTGGCTCTAGTGTAGTACCGGTGAGTCAGCTTGTCTTCAAAATAAATGAAGAACCCAGAGTTAGACCACAGGACAAGAGGCCGGGAACATAACCTGCTTATGCACATGATGCATGCAATGCTTGTGCATATGATTTGTTTTTATATTTCAAAGGAACTCTAGGGTTTTATTTGCAAATTAAATATTTATCACATATGGAAATATCTCGTCAAATAATATCAGGGAAAGAAGTACAACATTTTTCAATCATATACAAGAGAAAAGGAAAGTAATCATCCTATGGATCCCTAGAAACAATCATCTAAGGCTCGGGACACAGGAAGATAGGATGCGCGAAGTCTCTTCACCTCCCTCTCATAGGTTGCCTCCATATCCGCCTTTTATTTGGCGAGTCGATCGTACTTCCTCTTCCAAAACCGGGAAGACTGAGGAAGTAGAGAAGTCCATGCATCATTAGGATCATCAATAACCTGATGCTCGAGGAACTCAATCAAAGCATCCTTCTCCTTAATCTGCTGAAGCAACTCTTCCCTTTCACGGATCCAGGCACGTGATAGGTCTTCGTCTCTCAACTCCTCTACTCCTTGGTTAGGGAGGGTTGAAGGCCCAGCCATAATCATAGGTGTAGGTCTCGGATACTCGTAAGGCATGAGATACTCAGATGCTCTCTTCCTTACCCAAGCAGTATAAGGCTCCATAGCAACACAATTCTTAGGACCCAACTCCTTCCTTCCTTTCCTATGAATCTTGCGCCAAGCTCGGACCATTCTGCCCTTCAAGCTTTGGGGATCTTTACCCTCCTGAAAGAACACACCCTCTAACAGAATGTTATTAGGTTTATCCTTTAGGGGGAACCCAAGCTGACGACGCGCCAAAACAGGGTTGTAGTTAATCCCACCACATGTACCAAGAAGAGGTACATTGGAGAATTCACCACAAGAATCGATAATCTGCACACCATCATACACACGGTTGTACCAAGAGATGTCATCATTAGTGAGAGACATAAGTCTCGTGGACCACCGTAGACATCCCTTGTTCTCCTTGAAGGCGACCGTCTGAGGTAAGTGAGAAATAAACCACTTATACAACAGAGGCAAACAACACACAATGGCGCCACCACCCTTTTCATTCCTCATATTCAAAGAGAAATAAGCATCACCCAACAGAGTAGGAACGGGATTAAGAGTGGAAAAGATCCTAATAGCGTTCATATCCACAAACTTGCCGATGTTGGGGAACAATACCAATCCATAGATGAGAAGTACAAATATGGCTTCAAAGGCGTCCTCACTCATGGCCTTCCCATACACAATAGCTTGAGCAATGAGGAACTCAGAAGGGAGACCTTGAATTCCACCTTTGGTAGTCATATGAGCATCAACCAGAGATTCATCTATGTGCAACATGTCTGCTATCTCTTGAGAAGTAGGAATACTCTCCAAACCACTGAACGGCAACTGGTCTAGAATAGGTATGCCCACAAGATAGGCATAATCCTCAAGCGTAGGCAAAAGCTGGAAATCCGGAAATGTGAAGCAACGGTACAAGGGATCATAAAACTGCACCAATACACTCATCAACCCTTCATCCACCTGAGTAGTCAGAAGAGGAAGAAGCTTCCCAAAACGAGCTTTGAAACCCAAAGGATCTAATACATAGGATGTCAGATTCCTTAATTCTTTCAAATTTGGTTGCCTGAAGTTGTACTTCTTGGTATTCCTTCTTTGTCTTTCCATGTCTGAAAATTTTGCAAATAAACCCCTTAAGTTCCTTGAAAATTTTCTTTTTATTTCGATGATATAGATGCAAATGAGTGCATGAATGCATGAATGCAACAATCACACTCAAGGATCAAACAAATCACACCAAACAAAGGTCATGGGATGGATCATGTTATCCTTAATATCAATCATCCATTTTGGTGGATTATAGTTTACACCTTATCAACACCCAAGTTCCATTGATATTAAGGATGCATGAACGGATCAACCATTAATCAAGGATTTGTTGTAAGTCACGAGCATGGAGTTTAGGTTAAGAACCACCCAAAGGGAATGTACTAGGGTTTAGACCTGCCAAACATGTTCTACAAGAGGTTCCCATAGTCATCATCCAATCTTTTGGATATTATCGGAGAAACGACTATTCGTTTTCCAAAAATATTCTCAAGTCAGACTCTTATGAGTGTAGTATTGTGTAACAATCGTATCAAATCTTACACTTGAACGACTTTCGCACTACATCCTAAAAATAGGCCAAGATGGGCTTGGTAAACTAAGTTCCTTGGCTTCTAAGGTCTATATTGGAAAGAGTAATGTCTAACCACAACTTACTTGTGTGACATTATTGATCCCAACATGACCTCCACCAAGTGAATGGACTTGCAAGTCAACTTGCTAAGGAATAACTCCACACAAGTCAACAAGACTATGCCATTCTCCTATCCTAAGTGCACTCGAGTCCGGGTATAGAACTCATCTCAAAAAGATCACCAAGCATACAAGGAATTAATATTCAAGCGATTCAATCATTACATACAATACAGTAATCCCAAATTGCACAAAAATATGTCACAAGACAATACAATACAACAATGTATGAAAAGTAGGCAAAACCCACTAGGCAAATTTCCCCAGCAGAGTCTCCATTTTTCTGTAGCGGGGTATTCATTACCATTAGAGATATTGACTAAATCCAAGGTAAATCATACAAGTCGAGTCGCCACCGCACTTCTATTTATCTAAAGGAATGGTTAGAAAGCGAACAAAAACCTAAAAGTTTTAACAAAAACTAGTAAAAGAAACATAGATCTGGGTAAGGGGGTTGGTTATGTAATGGGAAGGTGTTAGGCACCCAAAACATCCTAGGTACTCCTAGGGAGCCCTTTTCATACTTGTTGCGAAGGTTGTTTGTTTTGTAAGAATTTATTTGTGCAAACATGATTGAAGAGATGAGAGGAGAATATACAAGTTTATTTACATTTTGTGTTTGAATGGATAAACACATTGCCTACGTACCATCTTATACAAAGATTAGGATCAAAACCTCGTAGTTCGGGGTAAAAATCTCAAAATAAGTTGGTGAATTGATTGGTCCAAAAGCCTTAAGGTCTTTTGTTATCAAAGGGAGAAAACTCAACCAAACCACAAATCCACCATGTGAGGATAGCTTCAACATGCTAGTGAGGGGTTAACCCTATAATAAGCATGGAAGACTCATTGTCCATCACTAAGGATATAGGTTAGTTTTACATCTACCACAAAGATAACTCAAACCTACTAGTTAAAGGTTATGGAAAATTTGATTAAGAAGGTGGCCATTGGAACCACAAAAAAGAAATTTGAATGGGTTATATTTTCCAATTAGAAGTATGTACAAAAATGGTCAAAGTTGACTTAGAGGTTCAATTCAAAATGAGTATTATGAAAAAGAAAGTTTGAAAATCAAAAGCATAAGGCTTAGGTTTCTAATGTTGAAAACAAATGGTTAAATGTTTGCACAAAAGGTTTTGGCTTGGGTTAGAGTGGAGGGAAGAAGAATAACGGCTAAGTCCTAAGTAAAACAAAAAGAGAAGGGATGAAGAATCAAAACCACAATGGAGTTCCTCTCTTGAGATCATATTGATGATCCAAGTAGCTCCCATCCTTTGGAATAAGCAACCACAAAGTATAAGCAATCAAACAAGTCTCTTAAGAGATCCTCAATGTATCTTGTGTCTTTCACTTGGATGAACATGGTAATGATCCTCCAATTAAGCTCAAAGAATCCCTATCACAAAAGCACACACATCAAAAGTTCCATGAAGTAAAACAAGAATGGACAAGAGTGAGTTTAGAGATTTGGTCCGTCTAATCCATCTTCATCATTAAGATCCATTTACTCCAATTTTTCATAAGGAAGGGTCCTAGAATCTAATTCCAATTCTCCATTTCTTTGCATAGGGGAAGTCCTAGAAACTAAGTCCGTTTTCTTTGCATTTTATTCACAACAATCAAGACAAAAACACAAGCACAATAATATATACACAATTATGTGCTCAAGTGAGCAAAAAGCAAATGGCATTAACATAAACATGTGCTCAAATGAGCAAAGAGAAAAGCAAATGGATAATATGTGCAAGAATAGTAAATTGCATAAAAGTAAATTGCATAAAATAAATGTTAATTGTCAATAGTTAGTGTGCCATAAGGCAAATTTAGCGCTATGTTAAGCAATCGTAATTGGATTTATGTAGAAGTCACAACTATCTGAGGCCGGTCAATAATAATGTAGGCAACAAACATAAGTTAGGAGTCTTGATTAGTGAACCAAGTCCCAACAACTTGCCATGCCAAAAAGAAAAATGAGAATTGATCTTTTATTGGTTTAAGCCTTTTGCATGATTTAAAAGACAACCTATCCTTAATGCAAAGCCATTCACTTGATCAATTGATCAAGATGAATTAGATTTGAATCAAGGAAGGTTAAATCTCCCTAATCAATGATAAAAAAGAAAAGAAGTAGAAGAAGAAGGAGGAGAAGATGGATAAGGGAAATGGAAAAAGGCAAAATTAAAATGCATTAAATGAAATACAATGTACCAATCCTCATATGTTGACCAATAAAAATGAAAGTCAATGTCAAACAATCAAAAACAGAAGTGAGATGAAGGTTGGAGGTCAAGAAATGAATAAACTATTTTTTGACATTTTTTAATATTTAAAATAAACTTGAATTAAAATAAATGGAAAGGTCAAACTTCAAAATTACTTCAAATCAACCTTGGAAGGTCCAAGTAATTTATCCCAAGCTCAACAAGGTCAAACAAAATTTGACAAAAAAATTTCAGCATTTTTAAAAGTCAGAAACTATTTTTAATCAATTAAAAATGAATAAAAATAGCCTAATTGAACTAGAATCTCAAATAAATCTCAAATCAATTCAAAAATTGATGAGAATATTTTTCATAGATCCATCATCATTCAAATAGGTTAGGAAAATATTTTTTTCATTTTTTGAATATCAAAAACTATTTAAAATGAATTAAAAATAACCAGAAAAGAGAAAATTCACAAAAAATATCAAATGACAAAATAAAAAATATTAAAAATCATAAATAGAAACTAGAAATTATTTGGGAAATAATGCAATTGGTCCCATAATTTTTGGATTAAAAATGAAAGAGATATTGATTTTTGAAATAAAATGGAATTTAAGAAAATAAAAACAGAAATTAAAAAATTAGAAAAATCCACAGCGCTTGGATCTGAGCTCATTAATTGAGTTGGCAGATCACAAGGCTGGGAGATGCGCGCGCATGGAAGTCCACAGTCAATGCAAGCACATGGGAAACAATAGAAAGTCATAACAAGCAAGGGTCCTGATTGAATCTGGTGAGCTTGGATTTTCCGGCCAAATTGCAGAAATTCAAACCTTAACCAAATCGTGCGATCTATACATCATTAGAAAGCTGGGATGATGTACATCATCTATGTATCATCCATTTTCCCTCTAGATCTCCATAGTGTGAGAAATCAGAGATGGAAACATCTAGTGTTCATCATGAACTCAATGAATTTCAAAAATTAAAAGCATAAACATGATGCCTCTATTGAGAGGACTTCAGCCAACACAAAATCTAAGCCAATAGGTCAATGGATTAGGAGAATCGAAGAAAATACCAGTTGGAATGTAAGCTTGAGTTCTGGTAATTTGAGCATGATGCCTTGCTTGCTTTGCTAAAACAGAAGTTCAATGAGATAAATGATGAAGGTTTAGAAGCATTAGATCTAAGAATTCAACCAGATGAAGTTGAATTTCAGATCTGAAAAAAAATGAGAAAAGTGAACTTGCTTCTTTAGTGATGGCTATGGAAACAATTCTGCAGCATTTCAGGTTGAATTAGGCGTGTGAAATGAATGGAATGAGGTCTCTATTTATAGAGGAAGTGGCAAGGAAATCATGATCAATCCGTGTGCCTGGCATGTGAAGCTTCATTGCATGGGCTTGCATGGTCATGCACAAGGCCCAAAAACAATTCCAAATGAATTTTGAGCATCAGCCAAATGGAATTGGACGTGTAACTTGCAAGGCAATTGCTCATGTAATCAAGATTTCAAGTGAATTCCTCATTTGTACCTAAACAATCATCTCTTCGAAAGTTCCATTTAGAAATTCCAAGCATAGGCATATGGGTAATGGTTGGAAAGCTTTTTGTATAAGGAACAAATGTTATGTTGGACAAAAACTCATTTGAAGTGTGGAAATTTATGAAATTTGAGTTTAAAGTGAAAGGTGCATGACATGTCAAGGCAAGGTTTCTAAAATTGGCCAATTTTCAAGCCCCTCTTTTTTGATGATTCAAGCCTCAAATGCAAAAACCGCTAACATGAAAGTTGTAGATCTTTTCAATACAATCAAAATGGACTTAACGTTTGCATCATTTGGAGTTTTGATGAAGAGGTTATGGGCACTTGAAGTTGGACTTTTTTGACTTTTAATGCATTTGACCCAAAAGGACCCATAATGTCTTGCATTATCACATGTATTTACATTGAGATTTTGAAATTTTGTTCAGAATAACATTTGAATTAGACATATTAAGCTTTCTAATTCATTTGATCCCACCTCAAAATCATAAAAAATGAATGAGTTATGTCCTTTGGAAGTTGACCCAAAATTAGGGTTTCAATCAAAATGACCTATAATGTATTGGATTGGCAGATGGTCTTCCAAGCTTCAAATCAAATTTTGATGAACATGAAAGTAGTTCATATTGACCTTAAGAACATTTTTTATTTTGTAATCATCTCCATTCGACCAACACATCAAAAGTTAGGTCTCAGTGCATTTCAAAATAGTTAGATGAGTTGACTGATCAACTTCTCAAGTCCATGACTCATATCTTGATGAATTGATGATTGAGGACACTCAAATAAGTTTAAATATGCATGAAATTAAGAGTTAAAGAACTTCCCTTGATTGTTTTTGACCATGGGTTGAGGTTGCTTCATGAGCAAGGCATTGTGGTGCATAGATGAATTAGGGTTTCTCTGGGGAACAAACCTCAAATCCTTTGAATTGCTTTGATCAAAAATGATGAATTGAGATACTAGGGAGGCATATTTGATGGATAAGAGCTTTGGGAACCATTACCATGCTTGCTATCATCTTCTCTTGACCATGTCTTTGTACATAGGATCTCCTAGAAGCTTTGGACCTTGTGATTGCTCAAGCTACAAACAAAAGATGTTAGTGACATATTTTTGTGCTTTTGGTTAGTAAACAAAAATAAGAAAAGAAATTATTTACAATTCAAGCATGCTTGGTGATCTCAAACCACTCACAAGGAGTCCCACCCAAAGACAAAGGGAACCAAGATGCTAATGATCCTTGAGGCAATGCAAATGCAATGTTATGATGTCATGAGGGATCTTAGGGACAAAATTAGGATCTTACACATCCATGTTATGAGTAGGACATGCAACCAACAATCGCTTGAACCTCTTGTAAGTGTCTTCGAGTGACTCTCCTTCCTTCTCTTTGAAATTAACAATATCATATCTCTTACGGATATACACAGAAGTAGGGAAGTACTCATTCAAAAATGTTGTCTCCATTTGTTACCAAGTTGTTATGCTTCCCGCGGGTAAAGAGTAAAACCACTCTTCGGCATCTTCTGATAGTGTAAACGGAAACATCACCAACTTTTTAGCCTCCTTTGAGTGTCCCTCAATCTTCATTGATTTTTCGGGAGAACGATCTCCTTTCGAGTTGACGAAATGTTGAATGGTGTAGCTGAAAATGATCAATATTTACCGGTTGGTTCACAATTGTTAACCTTCCAGTAGGAGCATTTTCACCTCCATAGTCTCCCAAAAGTCTTTCCACGGGAGGTGGAGCTTCAGCCATCGGTTTAGAAACGGTTTCGGAGTCTTCCGAATGAACTGAAACAACTTCTTCTTTTTCAGACATAGAAACATTGGGGGTTGCTTCTGAAAGTTCCAACTTAGCTTTTCATCGTCTTGCACGCAATAGTCTTTATGGTTCTGCCTCAAAAAGAAATTCAATTGAGGCCTTACCTCGCATACACAGATTAGACAATTATTAGAATTTATAAAAATAAACAATAGTACAGATAAATTTTGGTTGAAGAGCAACAAAATTTCAATTGAATTATTTTTCAACTTATACTGTGGCAGTCCCCGGCAACGACGCCAAAAACTTGACCAGTAAAATAGCAAGTGTACTATTTTCACCAATGTAGTAATAAAATGGGAATTATCCCGAGTATCGATCTCGAGGACTGCGTAATAAGTACAAATCTTTACAATAATTCTATTGAACAAAAGATCATAGGGGGTTTGATGATTGTTTTCAAAATGATAAGAACGAGAATAAATTAGATAAAGCGTATAAAAAGTTGTTAAACGATATGAGAAAGCATGCGAAGGCAAGATGTGTGAATTGCTTTGTACTACACTTCTTCCACATTATATAACATCTACGTTGTAATTATTCAAAACCGATCTCAAGAATTGTTTTCTCTAATTCCTTAGCCGAACACCATTAACAGACAATTTCAATCCTAATTCCTTAGTTATTCAAATTGACGTTACGAAATATGCAATTGATCAAGAATTAACAGCTACTACGGTTTGATACTTATTCCTAAGTGATTAAACCGAAGTATTATTATACAACAAGCGATAAGGTGGTTTGTCCGACCTAAACCTTAACCAGAGATCAAAATTCCATTTGTCCGATAAAATAAAGCATTAAGAACGTTATATAATAATTTGAATTAAGAAAACGTTCATGATCATAAAAACATAGAAAAAGTGTTCATACAGTAGCAATCCAGGGACACCCACCTAGCATTGGGGGGTTTAGCTTCTCATAATATTCAAAGAAAGTAAATTACAAAATGGTGACATTACAATTTGTTGTTGATGAAGGTTGATCTTCAATCTCTTCCGATCTTGAAGATATCTTCTTCTCTAAACACCTTCAAAGCTCGCTGCTCCTTTCTGTTTTTTTTCTTGTACAATCAAAATGTGTCCTCTCTCTTCACCAAAATGCAGACTAAATAGTTTCCAATCAACTAAAAACATCGTGAAAGACCCAGACTGCCCTCCGAACGTACACAGGGATCAAAACAATAAAAATTACCAAACGGGGCGAATTGGCCAACACGGGCCGTGTCAGGTGACACTGGCGCCCGTGTCTGTAAACTCAAATTCTTCAGCCCTTGCTGACACGGGCCGTGTCAGCTGACACGGGCACCCGTGTCATCCCTCTGGTTTCTGGATTCCACAATCTGTATTCTGCATATGCTGACACGGGTCGTGTCAGCTGACACGGGTGCCCGTGTCAACTGACACGGGCACCCGTGTTAGCCCCCTGTTTTTGCCTTTTCTTGCTTTGCACGATGTCCTTGACTTCCATTCTTTCGGTACGCATCTTTCAGGCTTATTGTTAGACCTGGAAACCAAACAACATTACCACGGAAACGCATAAAATGCGACAAAAAGAGATGAACTACTAATACAACATAAAACAAGCAAAAATTTATAAAATGCGATAAACTTAAGAAATAAAATAAAAGAAAGAGCAAAGTTTTACCGATTCTTGAAGATTCATGTTGGATGGATGATGAAAACTAAGTGCAAATGGTGACCGATCACAAGGTATAGAAAAACTACCAGAGTCTTTCTCCTTCTTAGCAAGTTTATTCTCTGAAATAAAGTTACATTCCAAGGGTTTGGGATCGTCAAGCCTACACTTCTTGGTCGGCTTGTTTTTCGGGTTCCACCGGTTCCTTTTCTTGGTTGGTAGGTATATTTTCTTTAGAAGTTCCGGACTCGCTCATTGCTGGGTTATGAGGCCCTTCGTAAGCGGTCCCACTTTGTAACGAGATAGCGTTAGCTTGCTCTCGAGGGTTTGGTTGAGGTCATTCAGGGAATTGTCCTCCAGGTGTAGTTTGTGGTGCTTGGTTTTGTGTTACCTGTGAGATCTGGGTTTCAAGAATCTTGTGGTGAGTGATTATCTGATCAACCTTGGTCCCTAATTACGTTATCAGTTCGTTTACGTGAATGTTCTGGTTTAGGAATTCTTTATTTTGCTGAGTCTGGCCTGATATAAATCTCTCCATGATCTTCTCAAGGTTAGGCTACTGGGGCACAACTTGCATAGATTGATTTGGTTTTTGGGCTTGATAACCTTGTGGTCTCTGAGGTGCATAATTTTGGATAGGGTTCTGGTTTTTATAGGAAAAATTCTGGTGATTCTTCCATCCAGGGTTGTAGGTGTTTGAAAATGGGTTACCTTGGGCGTAATTCACTTGGTCGGTGTTCAGGTCGTTCAAAAGGTTACATTCCACCGATTCATGTCCTTTAGATCCACAGAGTTCACACTCTGTGTGGACTCCTGCTGTGGTGTTAGTGTTTGTAGACATATGTTCGACCTTAAGGGCTAAAGCGTTCATTTTCGCCTACATCATGTCCATACAGTTTATCTCATGTATTCCACCTTGGGTCTCCTTTTTCTCTATTGATGCTCGTTCAATTCCCCATTGGTAATGGTTTTGGGCCATATCCTCAATTAGGTCACAAGCTTCAGGGTATGGTTTGTTCATCAACACGCCACCAACGGCAGCGTCGATGCTCATCTTTGTGTTATAATGGAGTCCATTGTAGAAGGTATGAAAGATCAACCATTGTTCTAGGCCATGGTGTGGACAGACTCTTAACAGCTCTTTATATCTCTCCCAAGCTTCAAAGAGTGATTCTCCTTGGTTTTGAGTAAATCTAGTCATTTGGTTCCGAAGAACGGCAGTCTTACTGGGGGGAAAATATCTAGCAAGGAATACTCTCCTAAGGTCTTCCCAGGTAGTTACTGAATTAGTTGGAAGTGAATCCAACCATGAACGTGCTCTATCCCTGAGGGAGAAAGGAAATAATTTTAAACGAATTGCATAAGGTGAAGCACCGTTGGATTTAAAGGTGTCAGCTATAAGACCCCAATTTTGACCCTAAGATCCCTCATGGCATCATAACATTGCATTTGAATTGCCTCAAGCATCATAGGCATCTTGGCTCTTTACCTTTGGGTGGGATCTCTTATGAGTTGGTTGGAGATTACCAAGCATGCTTGAATTGTATATTATTGCTTTTCTTATTTCTATTCACTAACCAAAAGCACAAAAATATGTCACTAACATCCCTTGTTTGTAGCTTGAGCAGTCACAAGATCCAAAGCTTCTAGGAGGTCCTATGTGCATTGATATGGCCAATTGAAGATGAAGGCAAGCATGGAAATGGTTCTCAAAGCTCTAATCCATCAAATATGCCTCCCAAGTGTCTCAATTCATCATTTTGATCAAAGCAAATCAAGGGGCTTGAGGTTGTAGCGGGGTATTCGTTACCATTAGAGATATTGACTAAATCCAAGGTAAATCATACAAGTCGAGTCGCCACCACACTTCTATTTATCCAAAGGAATGGTTAGAAAGCGAACAAAAACCTAATAGTTTTAACAAAAACTAGTAAAAGAAACAGAGATCTGGGTAAGGGGGTTGGCTATGTAATGGGAAGGTGTTAGGCACCCAAAACATCCTAGGTACTCCTAGGGAGCCCTGCTCATACTTGTTGTAAAGGTTGTTTGTTTTTTTGTGAATAATTTGTTTGTGCAAACATGATTGAAGAGATGAGAAGAGAATATACAAGTTATTTACATTTTGTGTTTGGATGGATAAACCCATTGCCTACGTACCATCTTAAAGAAGATTAGGATCAAAACCTCGTAGTTCGGGGTAAAAATCTCAAAACGGTTGGTGAATTGATTGGTCCAAAAGCCTTAAGGTCTTTTGTTATCAAAGGGAGAAAACTCAACCAAACCACAAATCCACCATGTTAGGATAGCTTTAACATGCTAGTGAGGGGTTAACCCAATAATAAGAATGGAAGACTCATTGTCCATCATTAAGGATATAGGTGAGTATTACATCTATCACCAGGATAACTCAAACCTAATAGCTAGAGGTTTTGGAAAATTTTGATTAAGAAAGTGGCCATTGAAACCACAAAAGATATTTGACTGGGTTATATTTACCAATTAGAAGTATATACAAAAATGGTCAAAGTTGACTTAAAGATTCAATTCAAAATAAGTGTTATGAAAAGAAAGTTTGAAAATCAAAAGCATAAGGCTTAGGTTTCTAAGGTTTGGAAACAATGGTTAAATGTTTGCACAAAAAGTTTTGGCTTGGGTTAGAGTGGAGAGAAGAAGAAGAATGGCTAAGTCTTAAGTAAAACAAAAAGGTGAGGGATAAAGAAACAAAACCACAATGGATTTCCTCTCTTGAGATCATATTGATGATCCAAGTAGCTCCCATCCTTTGGAATAAGCAATCACACAAAGCATAAACAATCATCAAACAAGCCTCTTAAGAGATCCTCAATGTATCTTGTGTCTTTCACTTTGGATGAACATGGCAATGGTCCTTCAATTGAGCTCATAGAATCCCCTAGCACAAGAGCACACACATCAAAAGTTCCATGAAGTAAATCAAGAATGGACAAGAGTAAGTTTAGAGATTTGGTCCTTCTAATCCATCTTCATCATTAAGGCCCATTTACTCCAATTTTGCATAAGGAAAGTCCTAGGATCTAAGTCCATTTCTCCATTCTTTGCATAGGGAAAGTCCTAGAAACTAAGTCCATTTCTTTGCATTTGGTTCACAACAATCAAAACAAAACACAAGCTCAATAATATATACACAATTATGTGCTCAAGTGAGCAAAAGGCAAATAGCATTAACATAAACATGTGCTCAAGTGAGCAAAGAGAAAAGCAAATGGATAATATATGCAAGAATAGTAAATTGCATAAAAGTAAAGAGCAAAAAGTAAATGTTAATTGTTAATGGTTAGTGTTAGTAATTAGTGTGCCATAAGGCGGATTTAGCGCTATGTTAAGCAATCGTAATTGGCCTTATGTAGAAGTCACAACTATCTGAGGCCGGTCAATAATAATGTAGGCAACAATACAAGTTAGAAGTCTTGGTTAGTGAACCAAGTTCCAACAACTTTCCATGCCAAAAGAAAAAGAGAATTGATCTTGTATTGGTTTAAGCCTTTTGCATGATTTAGAAAACAACCTATCCTTAATGCAAAGCCATTCACTTGATCAATTGATCAAGATGAATTAGATTTGAATCAAGGAAGATTAAGTCTTCCAAATCAATACTAACTTATCAACCTTCAACTCATTGATCAAAAAGAAAAAAGAAGAAGATGAAGAAGATGAAGAAAGGATAAGGAAATGGAAAGATCAAAATGCATAAAATGAAATAAGGTGTACCAATCCATATGTATTGACCAAATGACATTAAAAGTCAAAGTCAAACAATGGGAAATCAGAAGTGAGATGAAGATTGGAGATCAAACAATAAGTATAATTTTTTTGGCATTTTCAATATTAAAATAAACTTGAATTAAAAAAAGAAAGGTCAAACTTCAAAATCACTTCAAATCAACCTTGTAAGGTCCAAGTGATTTATCCCAAGTTCAACAAGGTCAAACTAAGTATGACAAAAAATTTCAGCATTTTTAAAAGTTAAAAACTATTTTTAACTAATTAAATATGAATAAAAATAACCTAATTGAACTAAAATCTCAAATAAATCTCAAATCAATTATAAAATTGATGAGAATATTTTTCATAGATCCATCATCATTCAAATAGGTTAGGAAAATATTTTTGTATTTTTTTAATATCAACAACTATTTAAAATGAATTAAAAATAACCAGAAAAGAGAAAATTCATAAAAAATATCAAATGATGAAATAAAAAATATTAAAAATCAGAATCAGAAACTAGAATTTACTTGGAGACTAATGCAATTAGTCCCATAATTTTTGGATTAAAAATGAGAGAGATATGATTTTTTTGAAATAAAATGAAATAAAAGAAATAAAAATCAGAAAATAGAAAATGCTGAATAATGTGGTGTGTTGGATCCAGGCCCATTAATTGAGCTGGCACATCCAAGGGTCCAGACATGCGCGAGCACCAAACACCCTGGTCAACTGAGAAACACCAGGCCATTAAAAAAGTCATGAAAATGGAAGGATGAGATTAGATCTGGAAATTAGATCCAAGGGCCTAGGTTCATTCTGGAAAACAGACGGTGGTGTACACCACCGTCTTCTCCGGCGACACCAGAGATTCCGGCGAGAGTTGCAGAGAAAAAATATTAACCATATGAAGCGATCTAGGCATCAATCGAAAGAGGAAGTGATGTACATCACTCCTATACCATTCACTTCCACTCTAGATTCCTATAAATGGAGAAATCAGAGATGGAAGTATGATGGTGTTCATCATGAACTTCATATTTTTACAAAATTGAAAGCACAAATCAGATGCCTCTATTGAGAGGACTTCAGCCAAACCAAAGAACTCAAGAAATAAGCAAAGATCAAAGAGTTTTGAAGAGAAAAAGTTCTGATATCCACCTTTGAAATGCAGGAATGGAGAGCACGATTCTTCACAACCAAAGCTTGCAATAAGATCTAGTGATGAAGAGAAAGCAAGGCTGAGGAATTATAGGTTTGAAAATCAACCAAGATAGTTGAAATTCATATCTGAATTTTTTAGAAGAAAATTGAAATTCCTTTAGTGATGGCTATGGAGAGATTTGTGCAGCATAACAGGTTGAATCAGGGATCCATTTTGAATGGAATAGGGTCTCTATTTATAGAAGGAGTGGCAAGGAAATGATGATCCAATCCGTGTGCATGAACATGGACAATCCTTGCATGGGCTTGCATGATCATGCACAAGGCCCAAAAACAATGCCAAATGCAAGCTGAGCTCAATCTGGAATGAAAGGGACACGTAATTTGCTTTGAATTAGCTTGTGTATCAAGATTTCATGTGCATTCCATAATTGAACCTAAACATTCACCTCTTCGAAAATGCCAATTATAAAATCCAAACATAAGCATGTGGGTAATGGTTGGAAAGGTCTTTGTATAAGGAACAAATGTTATGTTGGACAAAAACTCATTTGAAGTGTGGAAATTAGTGAATTTTGAGTTTAAAGTGTAATGTGCAAAACATGTCAAGGCAAGGTTTCCAAATTTGGCCAATGTTCAAGCCCTTCTGTTTTGGTGATGCAAGCCTCAAACGAAAAAACCTCCAACATCAAAATTGTAGATCTCTTCAAGACAATAAAAATGGACTTAACTTTTACATCATTTGGATTTTTGATGAAAGAGTTATGGGCGCTTGAAGTTGTACTTTTTTG
Source organism: Lathyrus oleraceus (assembly GCF_024323335.1). Taxonomy (NCBI): domain Eukaryota; kingdom Viridiplantae; phylum Streptophyta; class Magnoliopsida; order Fabales; family Fabaceae; genus Lathyrus; species Lathyrus oleraceus. The sequence goes on from NC_066580.1 coordinate 393,140,965, forward strand.
CCTTTCAATGCATTTGGTCCAAAGTGACCTATAATGTTTTGCATTATCACATGTATTTACTTTGAGATTTTGAAATTTTATTTAACATAACATTTGAGGTAGACATCTTAAGTCCTTGAATTGACTGGTCAACTTCTTAAGTCCTTGACTCATATATTGATGATTGAGGACACTCAAATAAGTTCAAATATGCATGAAATGATGAATTAAAGAACTTCCCTTGCTTGTATTTGACTATGGGTTGAGGTTGCTTCAAGAGCAAGGCATTGTGGTGCACAGATGAATTAGGGTTTCTTTGGGGAGCAAACCTCAAACCCTTTGACTTGCTTTGATCAAAATGATAGATTGAGATGCTAGGGAGGGATATTTGATGTAGAAGAGCTTTAGGAACCATTACCATGCTTGCTATCATCTCCTCTTAGACATATCTCTGCACAAAGGATCTCCTTGAAGCTCTTGACCTGGTGATTGCTAAAGTTACAAACAAAAGATGTTAGTGACATATTTTTTGTGCTTTTGGTTAGTAAAAAAAATAAGAAAAGCAATGATATACACTTCAAGCATGCTTGGTGATCTCAAATCACTCACAAGAGGTCCCACCCAAAGGCAAAGTGAACCGAGATGCTAATGATCCTTGAGGCAATGCAAATGCAATGTCATGATGCCATGAGGGATCCTAGGGACAAGCGAAGGTTAAAATCTTCGTCTCGACGGGGTAGGATGGGATTAAATAATAACAAAGAGACGAATTTTGGTCCCTAAGAGACCTCATGATGCATATGTATGTATGCGAAAATAGTAAAACTCTGTGGGGATATGCGTCCACAAAAGAAAAGAAATCCGGAGAAACTGAAAATCCACAGGAGTAACACACTCATAAATGGAACAGAGACTCCTTTGGGGAGTAAAAGGATAGAATTGTGTGAGCAGGTCACGAGCTGACTCGAAAATGCCTGTATTGGGGAACATGCCAATACAGCAAAAAAAAACATTCGCAACGGATACTTCGGATAAAAATCCGGACTCCGGTGGAGGACGTCCATTAAGGACTCATCTAAGGAAGATCCCAACAGAACTCTCGTGGGGAAGCAACGAGATGAGGTATTACCGGTTACTGGGAATAAGCTCGAAGAGACGTGTGATCTCAACACCAGTATAAGGGTGAGAGAACAACATGCTCTGGAAGAATGAATATCTCAGACCGGTATAAGGGTGAGAGATATCAATCATCCAAAACGTCTAAGGAAGACCTAAAAAGGTATATCTCAACTCAGGAAAATCTGACTCCACAGGGGACAAAAAGTCAAAATAGGGAGCAGAAGGAGGGAACACCAGGGATGCCGGTTACTGGGCATATAATAGGTGACCAACCAAAGTGTGAATTGGGGAATATTCCCAAAACACTCATCATCCGAAAAGAGGGAAAAAAGCAAACTCGATTAAGGGATGGACATTCGATTCCAAAATAGGGATACGAATCTTACTCGACTGGGGAAGAACAAAAGGCTTCGACCCAAGAGTGCATGAGATACATTATCTATTACCATTAGAACGTAGATAATATACTCGCATGGAAGATTATCCACAACCGGTTACTAGGTTAATAAAGGATAGATCGACCGAGAGAGGAAGGCATCGGGATGCCGAAACTAGGTATATAATGATGACCTTTCAAGGGGAGCAACAAACATTACCGGAAACCGGTACATGAAAGATGACCGGGGATAAACTGCCTAATCAGAGCAATTATCCAAGAAAACAAGGGAATATCAACACCGAATATTGGATAATGATAACCATCAAGGAGGGGACTACATCTACAGGATACTGGGTAAAAAACCACGGAAGAGTAACCGTCATCAATTAGGATGAACAAAAAGGTTAACTCTGCAAAGGGGAGAAAATAGGGTTTACAACTACCGGTATAAGGGTAGAAAACCACAGACTCCGCCGAGAATAAGGTGAATGATTACCGATTACTGAGCAATTATTCATTCACCACGGGGAAACACAGGAAGCAGTCACAAGAGGCCAATTTAGGATCAAACCAAAGAGGCAAACTAAATCAAGACTCATCCTAGTGAGGATATAACTCAATAGGGAAACCCACCCCAGTATATGTGTTGGGAGGAAGCAAAAACAACCGTTGTCCACGAGGATATAACTCAGTGGGGAATGCGGAAGGAAAGATAAACACTTTCTGCTTAATGTGCTGACTCTATATTGAGGGATCAGACATCGACATCTGCTTGGGAAATGCATTACTTACTAGCAGGGGATAACAAACAAAGATATATGGCAAAAAATGCAATATGAATATCCGAATGTTTGAAAATTATATGCACACATGCGTGGTTTATGTATGATGAATGCTGACAAACAGACATTTCTAACACAAGCAGTTCCACAGGAATAAGCACACAAACATCTGGTACTACATCTCAAGAGAGAAAGCCAGGTTCATCGGAGAGTACCCGATCTGCCGGGGAATCAGGGGGTCCCGGAAACAAAGACCTCTGCAGGGGAATGATCATCAGTCATTCCGGCTGGGGAAAAGGAGTTACTGCACAAATAACATCCGCCACATAAGCAACTCAACTAGGGAATCTATTCGAGGAGGTAAAGGGATTCTGGGGATCAAACACCAAGTACCGTACCCACCAAAGAGATCACATCTGCTGAGGAGGAAAGATCGCTACCCTGCTGAAGGAAAAAGAGGTGAATACTCCACCCAGTAGAAAAACCACGAAAGGTTTCGGAGGAAGAAGGTACAGTCATGCCAGGAATAGAAACAAATGTCTTACCCTGTTGGAGATCATACCATCCTTGGGAGAGCACTGAAGATTTCCTAAGTATCCTTTCGTCATTTTGAATGTTCACTTTGTTTAAAAACAAGTTATGAAAAATTCGTTTATTCAAAACAATGATATTTTCCCAACTGAAACATGCAAAACATTTGTTGAATAGAAACAAATAAGAGTGCAAATAATTGGATAAAAGGCTCAAATTTATTTGATGGAATGGTAGTCTGCAAATGGCAAGACTCCATAGATCTTTACAAATTTGAAACTGGTGATATATATTGGAAAAGGGCTACATTGAACATAATGACCATTTCTCCACCAATTCTAAATTTAATGTATTAGAAGCTTCGGTTGATGATGAATGAGCAAGAATTTCGGACGGATGACAGTTGTAGAACAAAGTCTTGTCAGGATGCAGTTACTTGCCAAATCCCTAATTTTTCCCTAGATTGTCCCAAGGCGAGGTACTCAATCTAGCGGGATACCTATATTCATCATTTTTTATGTCTCTAACTTTTGCCTGGACCGCCCTTTCGGATTTTCAATCCACCGAGACGCTCATTTTTTCCTAAGCCGCCGTTTCGGGTTTTCAACTTAGCGAGCTATTCTGTTTTTATTTTTAGGCGAAGTATTTCTTGACTGCATCTGAATTCACAAGACGACTGAAATCCTCCCCATCCATAGTTGTAAGTATCAAAGCACCGCTTGAAAAGGCTCTCTTAACAACATATGGACCCTCATAGTTTGGAGTCCACTTGCCCCTGGAATCGGGCGCGAAAGACAAGACTTTCTTGAGCACAAGGTCACCTTCTCGGAACACACGAGGCTTGACCTTCTTATCAAAAGCTTTCTTCATTCTTTGTTGATATAACTGACCATGGCACATGGCAGTCAATCTCTTCTCTTCTATCAAATTCAGCTGGTCATAACGACTCTGAACCCATTCAGCATCAGTGAACTTGGCCTCCATCAAGACTCTCATTGATTGGATCTCCACCTCTACTGGGAGTACAGCCTCCATGCCATAAACCAGAGAGAAAGGGGTTGCCTCTGTTGAAGTGCGGACAGATGTGCGATATCCATGTAAAGCAAATGGCAACATCTCATGCCAATCCTTATACGTGACAACCATCTTCTGGATAATCTTCTTGAAATTCTTATTAGCAGCTTCAACAGCCCCATTCATCTTAGGTCTGTAAGGAGAAGAATTATGATGCGCAATCTTGAACTCATTACACAGCTCTTTCATCATTTTGTTATTCAAGTTAGATCCATTATCAGTAATGATCTTATCTGGCACACCATAACGGCATATGAGTTGATTCTTAATAAACTTCACGACCACCTGCCTGGTCACATTCGCATATGATGCCGCTTCAACCCACTTGGTGAAGTAATCAATTGCTACGAGAATGAATCTGTGACTGTTAGACGCTTTTGGTTCTATCATGCCAATCATGTCAATTCCCCACATAGAGAAAGGCCAAGGTGATGAAATCACATTCAGAAGTGTCGGAGGAATATGGATTTTATCTGCGTAAATCTGAAACTTATGGCATTTCTTCACATATTTGCAGCAGTCAGACTCCATTGTCAGCCAATAGTAGTCTGCTCTCAACATCTTTCTAGCCATGGCATGTCCATTGGAATGAGTACCAAATGAACCCTCATGGACTTCAGTCATCAACAAGTCTGCCTCGTGTCTATCCACACATCTGAGCAGAACCATGTCAAAATTTCTCTTATAAAGCACATCACCATTGAGGTAGAAACTTCCTGATAATATCCTCAAAGTCTTCCTATCTTTCACAGATGCCCCAGGCGGGTAAACCTGGTTCTGGAGGAAGCACTTGATGTCATGATACCATGGCTTATCATCTTTCACTTCTTCAACCGTAAACACATGAGCTGGTCTGTCCAAGCGCATCACAGTGATATTAGGGATTTCATTCCAAAGCCTAAATATCATCATTGAAGCAAGTGTAGCAGGAGCATCTGCCATCCGATTCTCGTCTCGAGGAATATGATGGAAGTCAACCTCAGTAAAGAACATTGAAATCCTCCTCGCATAATCTCTATATGGAATGAGACCCGGCTGATTCGTTTCCCATTCACCCTTAATCTGATTAACAACGAGGGCCGAATCACCATAAACATCAAGATGCTTGATCCTTAGATCAATGCATTCCTCCAATCCCATAATATAGGCCTCATACTCAGCCATATTATTCGTGCATCTGAAAGTTAGCCTTGCTGTAAAAGGAATATGCGTGCCCTGAGGGGTAATAATTACTGCCCCAATACCATTTCCATACTGATTTACAACGCCATCAAATACCATACTCCATTTGGAACCAGGCTCTGGCCCTTCATCGAGTGTAGGCTCATCACAATCTTTCATTTTCAAATACATAATTTCCTCATCTGGGAAGTCATATTGAACTGACTGATAATCCTCAATCGGCTGATGTGCCAAGTGGTCAGCCAAGATACTACATTTAATAGCCTTCTGAGCTCGATACTCGATATCATACTCAGATAACAGCATCTGCCAACGGGCAATCCTCCGTGTTAAAGTAGGCTTCTTGAAGATGTACTTGATTGGATCCATTTTAGATATCAACCAAGTCGTATGATTTATCATGTACTGGCGTAAGCGCTTAGCAGCCCAAGCCAAAGCACAGCATGTCTTCTCAAGCATTGAATATCGAGATTCACAATCGGTGAACTTCTTACTCAGGTAGTAAATAGCATATTCTTTCTTTCCTAATTCGTCTTGCTGACCAAGGACACAACCCATTGAGTCTTTAAGAACAGTCAGATACATAATCAATGGTCTTCCTTCCACGGGCGGAGACAGAATCAGATGCTCAGACAAATACTCTTTAATATTGTCAAAAGATTTCTGGCAACCCTCGGTCCAATCATGAGACTGATCTTTCTGGAGGAGCTTGAATATCGGCGCACATGTGGCAGTCATGTGGGATATGGATCTAGAAATATAATTCAAGCAGCCAAGAAAACCTCGGACTTGCTTCTCAGTCTTGGGCGCAGGCATCTCTTGTATTGCTTTGACCTTTGCAGGATCAACCTCAATACCTCTTTCACTGACGATAAAGCCCAACAACTTGCCGGAACGGACCCCAAATGCACACTTGTTGGGATTCAGACGAAGCTTGTACTTCCTCAAACTCTGAAAAAGCTTCAACAAGTGCTCTACATGTTCAACTTCCGTTCTTGACTTAGCAATCATATCATCAACATATACCTCGATCTCCTTGTGCATCATATCATGAAACAAGGTGGTCATAGCTCGTTGATACGTGGCTCCGGCGTTCTTCAAACCGAAGGGCATCACTCGATAACAGAATGTTCCCCAAGGTGTGATGAATGTTGTCTTCTCCATATCCTCGGGTACCATCTTGATCTGATTATATCAGGAAAATCCGTCCATAAATGAGAAGACATTGAATTTAGCTGTATTATCTACCAAGATATCAATGTGTGGTAGAGGGAAATCATCCTTTGGACTATCTTTATTCAAGTCTCTATAATCCACACACATCCGGACTTTTCCGTCTTTTTTAGGCACGGGCACAATATTGGCCACCCATTGAGGATACGTAGAAGTCACCAGAAACCCTGCATCAATTTGCTTTTGAACCTCCTCTTTGATCTTTACTGCCATATCAGGATGAATTCTTCTGAGCTTCTACTTCACAGGCACGCACTCAGGCTTCAAAGGTAGGAAATGTTGCACAATATCAGTATCTAGACCAGGCATATCTCAATATGACCATACAAAGACATCAACATATTCTCGAAGCAATTCAATCAACCCCTTCTTAACAGACTCTTCCAGGAGTGCCCCAATCTTCACTTCTCGCACACAATCCTCAGACCCCAAGTTGACCGTTTCCAGATTTTCTAGATGTGGCTGAATGATCTTCTCTTCATGCTCAAGTAGACGGGTAATCTCGTCAGGAATCTCTTCAACATCATCTTCTTCCGCCTCAAATACAGGGAATTCAAAGTTGGGAGATAGTGTTGGGTCATTATGTTGAATGGGTTTGATCAACCTGCATAATGATTTTGGATATGATGAAAGCTTTAGAATTCAAATAAGGAAAATCATTATGCAGATGAAAAGATTGATTTTATTCTATTTTTTAGGGTTTTATGTGATCACCAATTTCATGCAAAAAGCGAAAAGGGAAAATAATTGGAAAAACAAACATTTAACATGAATTTATTGAATGATAATGTCATTGTATTTATGCGCCAACAATGTCATCACTCCTCCTTTTGGCATGGGAGGAGGGTTTTTACACATAATGAACATTACTTTGACTTATGGATAACTGTTGGAATATCCATAGCGACCCAATTATTGCAGATTCCCCCAGGGATGACGAAGTTGCCAGATTCCTCTTCGTCCTCTTCCAGAATGGCAGCAGCCTCCTCATCTTGACCAGTGTGGATGAACCCTCCACTCTTGAACAGCCCTTGCGTGTTGAAAACCCCAGATGAATAACTTATGCCAGCCCGGGATTTGTTGTCTTCTAGCTCAACCATTTTCCCTAAACCAGTAGTTACACCACGCTCGATGGCCAACTTTGCATCTTTGTAGGAAGTAAATGAAGGAGTTCTCTTCTCAATAGGCTCAGCAATAGATAAAGCTTGGAAGGGAGTTCCAACTTCATCCTCAACATCTATGTATGAGAAGGAAGACAAATGGCTAACTAGGAGAGCCTTTTCTCCCCCTACTACCACCAGTTTCTTATTCTTTACAAATTTCAGTTTCTGCTGTGGGGTGGATGTCACGGCGCCTGCCTCGTGAATCCATGGTCTGCCTAAGAGAAAACTATATGATGGGTGGATGTCCATAACCTGGAAGGTAATCTGGAAATCACTCGGTCCGATTTTGATTGGGAGATCAACTTCCCCAATCAAAGTTTTGCGAGACCCATCGAAAGCCTTCGCAACTACTCCACTCTGCCTCATGGGAGGCCCTTGATACGACAGTTTTGAGAGAGTGGATTTTGGCAATACGTTTAGTGATGACCCAGTGTCCACTAGCACATTGTACATGGCGTCGTCTCTGCAACCCATAGATATATGTAATGCCAAGTTGTGGTCCCTTCCCTCCTCGTGGAGATCAGAGTCACAAAAACTCAAATTGTTACAAGCAGTAATGTTTGCAACAATGCTATCGAATTGTTCTATTGTGACATCATGATCTACATATGCCACATCCAAAACCTTCTGCAGAGCCTCTCGGTGAGGTTCTGAATTTAAAAGCAATGATAACACCGATATTTTGGATGGCGTTTGTAGAAGCTGGTCTACAACATTATACTCGCTTCTCTTAATGAGCTTCGGCATCTCATCGCAGTCTTCTTTCATATTGCCGCTTGGGCCAACAGAAGCAGGAGTTGTCAATGTAGAGGAGGGCTTAACAACAAGTGCCAGATTCGGAGTGCTCACAGCATTCCCAATCGGGCGTTCAACAAAATCGGCATTAGCCTGGGGCTTGGAAGGTGCTGAAAACACACGACCGCTGCGGGTCAAACCACTAACATCCTCAATGTTAACAAAAGAGGAAGATGGCAAGGACACCTCTTTCCCACTTTCTACAGCGACATCGTTGTAGCGATAGGGAATTGCTTTTTCGGAAGAGTATGGTATTGGTCCGGCTGGCTTGATGGTCAGAGCAGGAGAGGCCTTCTGCTTGCAACCATCATACTTGATGATAACAGGCTCGGGTATCTGGAACACCGGAGAAATCAGATTGACTTCGGGCTCATCTTCATCAACATTCCTATTCTTAAGGATCTCAATGACTCTTCATCCAGCATTTCCTGAACATCCTTGCGCACCTGGCGACAACCCCTCTGGTTGACAGAACAGACTCGGCATCTATCGTGGTCATGCTCATAATGACTATACTCGCATAGCAAACGATGCATCTCGACCAGAGATTGTCGAATATGACTGACATATTTGACTTTGTACTTGCCAGGGCAGCCCTGGACCATGTTGACAGATTTCCCATGCTCGGGCAATGGGTTTTTCTTCACATTAGGAACTACGTCCTCGAAACACAAAATACCACACCTCACAAGGTCTTGAACCTTGGTCTTCAAAGGGTAAAAATTCTCCACGTCATGGCCGGGAGCACCAGAATGGTAAACACAATGTAATTCAGGCTTATACCACCACTGGGGGTTAGCAGGTATAGCCGGTGGTTCCCGCGGAGTAATCAACTACCTCTTTATCAAAGAGGGATATAATTCTGCATATGTCATTAGAATAGGATCGAAAGTGACCCTTTTCCTCTCGTAACTCGTGCTAGTTTGATTACTGTTTCGAGGCTGGTAGGCCTGCTGTTGCGGACGGTGTTGCTGATATTGATATTACGGATGTGGTTGCTGATGGTTGTTATGTTGCTGGTACTACTGATTATCTCTGAAGCCAGGTGCTATGTGAGCCACCTGGTGCTGGTTACCAGCGGGACGCACAGTCTTCCTCCTTGTAGAGGGTCTTCTTGGTTTCATATGGGAAGTCACATCATGTGCTTCTCCATCTTGCTTCTTTGCAAACGCCCCATAACTTTTGGCAAAAGAGCTTTCTTCTCTGGTCAGACGTCCTTCTCTAACCCCTTCTTCTAGACGCATCCCCATATTCACCATCTCGGTGAAGTCAGAAGGAGCGCTAGCAATCATCCGCTCATAATAAAAAGAACTCAAGGTCTTCAAAAAGATCTTAGTCATCTCTTTCTCTTCTAGCGGGGGCACGATCTGTGCTGCTAACTCTCGCCACCTCTGGACGTACTCTTTAAACGTTTCCTTGTCCTTCTGGGACATGACCCTCAATTGATCCTTATCGGGAGCCATATCCACATTGTACTTATACTGCTTGACGAAGGCCTCGCCAAGATCGTTGAAAGATTGGATGTTCGCACTGTCTAAACCCATATACCAAAGCAGAGCGGCACCGGACAGACTGTCCTGAAAGTAGTGAATGAGTAATTGGTCATTGTCGGTCTGAGTCGACATTTTCCTGGCATACATGACCAGGTGGCTGAGAGGGCAAGTATTTCCCTTGTATTTTTCAAAGTCCGAAACCTTGAATTTCACGGGGATCTTTACATTAGGAACCAAGCAGAGTTCGGCAGCAGACTTGCCGAAAAGATCTTTTCCTTTGAGAGTTTTCAATTCCTTGCGAAGCTCAAGAAATTGATCATTCATAGCGTCCATCTTCTCATAGACATCTGGGCCTTCAGACGGCTCAGAATGATAGATGGTGTCGTCTACTCGGGGCATAGTATGCACGACAGGAGGAGGAACAACAAGGACCGGGCTAGATGCCGACATAGAAGCAAAGGTGGGAGCAGGACCCTCGGGCATGAAATTGGGAGGAATCCCCCACGGAAATCCGGTTGGCATGGCTGTTGGAGCAAAATGTGCACTGGTTGCAGGCACAGTCGAGGAGACAATCTCAGAGATGACTGTCCTCTGGGGAGGAGTTGAAGGTGTCGGAGAAGACTGGCTCTGAGCAGCCATGAATGATTCCATCAAGGCACTTAATCTGGCCACTTCCTCTTTCAGTTCGCGGTTCTCTTATTCCAAGTGATCCATCAATCTTGAAATGTTGGCTCTGGTGTAGTACCGGTGAGTCAGCTTGTCTTTGAAATAAATGAAGAACACAGAGTTAGACCATAGGACAAGAAGCCGGGAACAAAACCGGCTTATGCACATGATGCATGCAATGCTCGTGCATATGATTTGTTTTTTTATTTCAAAGGAACTCTAGGGTTTTATTCGCAAATTTTGGAAATATTAAACATTTATCACATATGGAAATATTTCATCAAATAATATCGGGGAAAAGAAGTACAGCATTGTCAACCATACACAGGAGAAAAGGAAAATAATCATCATATGGATCCCTAGAAACAATCATCTAAAGCTCGGGACACAGGAAGATAGGATGCACGAAGTCTCTTCACCTCCCTCTCGTAAGCTACCTCCATATCCGTCTTCTCCTTGGCGAGTCGATCATACTTCCTCTTCCAAAACCTAGAAGGCTGAGGAAGTAGAGAAGTCCATGCATCATCAGGATCATCAATAACCTGATGCTCGAGAAACTCTATCAAAGCATCCTTCTCCCTAATCTGCTGAAGCAACTCTTCCCTTTCACGGATCCAAGCTGTGTAAGGCTCCATAGCAACAGAATTCTTAGGACCCAACTCTTTCCTTTCTTTCCTATGAATCTTGCGCCAAGCGCGGACCATTTTGCCCTTCAAGCCTTGGGGATCTTTACCCTCCTGGAAGAACACGCCCTCCAACAGAATGTTATTGGGTTTATCCTTTAGGCGGAACCCAAGCTGACGACGCGCCAAAACAGAGTTGTAGTTAATCCCACTACATGTACCAAGAAGAGGTACATTGGGGAATTCACCACAAGAGTCGATAATCTGCACACCATCATACACACGGTTGTACCAAGAGATATCATCATTAGTGAGAGACATAAGTCTCGTGGACCACCGTAGACATCCTTTGTTCTCCTTGAAAGCGACCGTCTGTGGTAATTGAGAAATAAACCACTTATACAACAGAGGCAAACAGCACACAATGGCACCACCACCCTTTGCATTCCTCATATGCAAAGAGAAATAGGTATCACCCAACAGAGTCGAAATGGGATTAAGAGTAGAGAAGATCCTAATAGCGTTCACATCCACAAACTTGTCGATGTTGGGGAACAATACCAACCCATAAATGAGAAGTACAAATATGGCCTCAAAGGCATCCTCACTCATGGCCTTCCCATACACAATAGCTTGAGCAATGAGGAACTCAGAAGGGAGACCTTGAATTCCACCTTTGGTAGTCATATGAGTGTCAACCAGAGATTCATCTATGTGTAACATGTATGCTATCTCTTGAGAAGTAGGAATACTTTCCAAGCCACTGAACCGCAAATGATCTAAAATAGGTATACCCACAAGGTAGGAATACTCCTCAAGGGTAGGCAAAAGCTGGAAATCAGGAAACGTGAAACAACGGTACAAGGGATCATAAAATTGCACCAATACACTCATCAACCCTTAATCCACCTGAGTAGTCAGAAGAGGAAGAAGTTTCCCAAAACGAGCCTTGAAACCCAAGGGATCTAATACATAGGATGTCAAATTCCTTAGCTCTTTCAAATCTGGTTGTCTAAAGTTGTACTTCTTTGTATTCCTTCTTTGTCTTTCCATGTCTGAAAATTTGCAAATAAACCCCCTTAAGTTCCTTGACAATTTTTCTTCATTATTGATGATATGGATGCAAATGGTTGCATGAATGCATGGATGCAACAATCACACTCAAGGATCAAGCAAAGCACACCAAACAAAGGTCATGGGATGGATCATATTATCCTTAATATCAATCATCCATTTTGGTGGAGTATGGTTTACACCTTATCAACATCCAAGTTCCATTGATATTAAGGATACATGAACGGATCAACCATGAATCAAGGGTTTGTTGCAAGACACGAGCATGGAGTCTCGGTTAAGAACCACCCAAAGGGAGTGTACTAAGGTTTAAACCTGCCAAACATGTTCTACAAGAGGTTCCCATAGTCATCATCCCATCTTTCGGATATTATCGGAGAAACGACTACTCGTATTCCAAAAATATTCTCAAGAGAGACTCTTGTGAGTGTAGTATCGCATAACAATCGTATCAAATCTTACATTTGAACGACTTTCCCACTACATCCTAAGAATAGGCCAAGATGGGCTTGGTAAACTAAGGTCCTTGGCTTCTAAGGTCTATATTGGAAAGAGTAATGTCTAACCACAACTACTTGTGTGACATTATTGATCCCAACATGACCTCCACCATGTGAATGGACTTGCAAGTCAACTTGCTAAGGAATAACTCCACACAAGTCAACAAGACTATGCCATTCTCCTACCCTAAGTGCGCTCGAGTTTGGGTATATAACTCATCTCACAAAGATCACCAAGCATACAAGGAATTAATATCAAGCAAATCAATCATTACATACAATACAGTAATCCCAAATTACACAAAAAATATGTCAGAAAACAATACAATACAACAAACATGAAAAGTAGGCAAAACCCACTAGGCAAATTTATCTCCCCAGCAGAGTTGCCACTTTTCTGTAGCGGGGTATTCGTTACCATTAGAGATATTGACTAAATCCAAGGTAAATCATACAAGTCGAGTCGCCACCGCACTTCTATTTATCCAAAGGAATGGTTAGAAAGCGAACAAAAACCTAATAGTTTTAACAAAAACTAGTAAAAGAAACAGATATCTGGGTAAGGGGGTTGGTTATGTAATGGGAAGGTGTTAGGCACCCAAAATATCCTAGGCACTCCTAGGGAGCCCTTTTCATACTTGTTGTAAAGGTTGTTTATTTTTTTGTGAAAATTTTGTTTGTGCAAACATGATTGAAGATATGAGAAGAGAATATACAAGTTATTTACATTTTGTGTTTGGATGGATAAACCCATTGCCTACGTACCATCTTAAAGAAGATTAGGATCAAAACCTCGTAGTTCAGGGTAAAAATCTCAAAACGGTTGGTGAATTGATTGGTCCAAAAGCCTTAAGGTCTTTTGTTATCAAAGGGAGAAAACTCAACCAAACCATAAATCCACCATGTTAGGATAGCTTCAACATGCTAGTGAGGGGTTAACCCTATAATAAGCATGGAAGACTCATTGTCCATCACTAAGGATATAGGTGAGTATTACATCTATCACCAGGATAACACAAACCTAATAGCTAGAGGTTTTGGAAAATTTTGATTAAGAAAGTGGCCATTGAAACCACAAAAGATATTTGACTGGGTTATATTTACCAATTAGAAGTATATACAAAAATGGTCAAAGTTGACTTAAAGATTCAATTCAAAATAAGTTTTATGAAAAGAAAGTTTGAAAATCAAAAGCATAAGGCTTAGGTTTGTAATGTTTGAAAACAATGGTTAAATGTTTGCACAAAAAGTTTTGGCTTGGGTTAGAGTGGAGAGAAGAAGAAGAATGGCTAAGTCCTAAGTAAAACAAAAAGGTGAGGGATAAAGAAACAAAACCACAATGGAGTTCCTCTCTTGAGATCATATTGATGATCCAAGTAGCTCCCATCCTTTGGAATAAGCAATCACACAAAGCATAAACAATCATCAAACAAGCCTCTTAAGAGATCCTCAATGTATCTTGTGTCTTTCACTTTGGATGAACATGACAATGGTCCTTTAATTGAGCTCATAGAATCCCCTAGCACAAGAGCACACACATCAAAAGTTCCATGAAGTAAATCAAGAATGGACAAGAGTAAGTTTAGAGATTTGGTCCTTCTAATCCATCTTCATCATTAAGGCCCATTTACTCCAATTTTGTATAAGGAAAGTCCTAGGATCTAAGTCCATTTCTCCATTCTTTGCATAGGGAAAGTCCTAGAAACTAAGTCCATTTCTTTGCATTTGGTTCACAACAATCAAAACAAAACACAAGCTCAATAATATATACACAATTATGTGCTCAAGTGAGCAAAAGGCAAATAGCATTAACATAAACATGTGCTCAAGTGAGCAAAGAGAAAAGCAAATGGATAATATGTGCAAGAATAGTAAATTGCATAAAAGTAAAGAGCAAAAAGTAAATGTTAATTGTTAATGGTTAGTGTTAGTAATTAGTGTGCCATAAGGCGAATTTAGCGCTATGTTAAGCAATCGTAATTGGACTTATGTAGAAGTCACAACTATCTGAGGTCGGTCAATAATAACGTAGGCAACAACACAAGTTAGAAGTCTTGGTTAGTGAACCAAGCTCCAACAACTTGCCATGCCAAAAAGAAAAATGAGAATTGATCTTGTATTGGTTTAAGCCTTTTGCATGATTTAGAAAACAACCTATCCTTAATGCAAAGCCATTCACTTGATCAATTGATCAAGATGAATTAGATTTGAATCAAGGAAGATTAAGTCTTCCTAATCAATACTAACTTATCAACCTTCAACTCATTGATCAAAAAGAAAAAAGAAGAAGATGAAGAAGATGAAGAAAGGATAAGGAAATGGAAAGATCAAAATGCATAAAATGAAATAAGGTGTACCAATCCATATGTATTGACCAAATGACATTGAAAGTCAAAGTCAAACAATGAGAAATCAGAAGTGAGATGAAGATTGGAGATCAAACAATAAGCATAATTTTTTTGGCATTTTCATTATTAAAATAAACTTGAATTAAAAAAAGAAAGGTCAAACTTCAAAATCACTTGAAATCAACCTTGTAAGGTCCAAGTGATTTATCCCAAGTTCAACAAGGTCAAACTAAGTATGACAAAAAATTTCAGCATTTTTAAAAGTCAGAAACTATTTTTAACCAATTAAAAAAGAATAAAAATAACCTAATTGAACTAAAATCTCAAATAAATCTCAAATCAATTATAAAATTGATGAGAATATTTTTCATAGATCTATCATCATTCAAATAGGTTAGGAAAATATTTTTGTATTTTTTGAATATCAAAAACTATTTAAAATGAATTAAAAATAACCAGAAAAGAGAAAATTCATAAAAAATATCAAATGATGAAATAAATAATATTAAAAATCAGAATCAGAAACTAGAATTTATTTGGAGACTAATGCAATTGGTCCCATAATTTTTGGATTAAAAGTGAGAGAGATATGATTTTTTTGAAATAAAATGAAATAAAAGAAATAAAAGAAATAAAAATCATAAAATAGAAAATGCTGAATAATGTGGTGCATTGGATCCAGGCTCATTAATTGAGCTGGCACATCCAAGGATCCAGACATGCGCGCGCACCAAACACCCTGGTCAACTGAGAAACACCAGGCCATTAAAAAAGTCATGAAAATGGAAGGATGAGATTAGATCTGGAAATTAGATCCAAGGGCCTAGGTTCATTCTGGCAAACAGACGGTGGTGTACACCACCGTCATCTCCGGCGAGACCAGAGATTCCGGCGAGAGTTGCAGAGCAAAAATATTAACCAAATGAAGCGATCTAGGCATCAATCGAAAGAGGAAGTGATGTACATCACTCCTATACCATTCACTTCCACTCTAGATTCCTATAAGTGGAGAAATCAGAGATGGAAGTATGATGGTGTTCATCATGAACTTCATGTTTTTGCAAAATTAAAAGCACAAATCAGATGCCTCTATTGAGAGGACTTCGGCCAAACCAAAGAACTCAAGAAATAAGCAAAGATCAAAGAGTTTCGAAGAGAAAAAGTTTTGATATCCACCTTTGAAATGCAGGTATTGAGAGCACGATTCTTCACAACCAAAGCTTGCAGTAAGATCTAGTGATGAAGAGGAAGCAAGGCTGAGGAATTATAGGTCTGAAAATCAACCAAGATAGTTGAAATTCAGATCTGAATTTTTTAGAAGAAAATTGAAATTCCTTTAGTGATGGCTATGGAGAGATTTTTGCAGCATAACAGGTTGAATCAGGGATCCATTTTGAATGGAATAGGGTCTCTATTTATAGAAGGAGTGGCAAGGAAATGATGATCCAATCCGTGTGCATGAACATGGACAATCCTTGCATGGGCTTGCATGATCATGCACAAGGCCCAAAAACAATGCCAAATGCAAGCTGAGCTCAATCTGGAATGAAAGGGACACGTAATTTGCTTTGAATTAGCTTGTGTATCAAGATTTCATGTGCATTCCATAATTGAACCTAAACATTCACCTCTTCGAAAATGCCAATTATAAAATCCAAACATAAGCATGTGGGTAATGGTTGGAAAGGTCTTTGTATAAGGAACAAATGTTATGTTGGACAAAAACTCATTTGAAGTGTGGAAATTAGTGAATTTTGAGTTTAAAGTGTAATGTGCAAAACATGTCAAGGCAAGGTTTCCAAATTTGGCCAATGTTCAAGCCCTTCTGTTTTGATGATTCAAGCCTCAATTGAAAACACCTCCAACATGAAAGTTGTAGATCTCTTCACGACAATCAAAATGGACTTAAATTTTGCATCATTTGGATTTTTGATGAAAGAGTTATGTGCGCTTGAAGTTGTACTTTTTTGCCTTTCAATGCATTTGGTCCAAAGTGACCTATAATGTTTTGCATTATCACATGTATTTCCTTTGAGATTTTGGAATGTTGTTCAACATAACATTTGAAGTAGACATCTTCATCTTTACAATGCATTTGATCCCACCTCAAAATCATAAAAATGAATGAGTTATGTCCTTGGGAAGTTCACCCAAAATTAGGGTTTCAGTCAAAATGACCTATAATGTATTGGAATGGGAGACGGCCTTCAAAGCTTCAAATCAATTTTTGATGAACATGAAAGTTATTCATAATATCCTTAAGAACATTATTTCTTTTGGAACCATCTCCATTTGACCAACACATAAAAAGTTAGGTCTCATTGCATTTCAAAGTAGTTAGATGAATTGACTGATCAACTTCTTAAGTCCATGACTCATATCTTGATGAATTGATGATTGTGGACACTCAAATAAGTTCAAATATGCATGAAATGATGAATTAAATAACTTCCCTTTCTTGTATTTGACTATGGGTTGAGGTTGCTTCAAGAGCAAGGCATTATGGTGCATAGATGAATTAGGGTTTCTTTGGGGAGCAAACCTCAAACCCTTTGACTTGCTTTGATCAAAATGATAGATTGAGATGCTAGGGAGGCATATTTGATGGAGAAGAGCTTTAGGAACCATTACCATGCTTGCTATCATCTCCTCTTAGCCATATCTCTGCACAAAGGATCTCCTTGAAGCTCTTGACCTGGTGATTGCTAAAGCTACAAAAAAAAGATGTTAGTGACATATTTTTTGTGCTTTTGGTTAGTAAATAAAATAAGAAAAGCAATGATATACACTTCAAGCATGCTTGGTGATCTCAAACCACTCACAAGAGGTACCATGCAAAGGCAAAGTGAACCAAGATGCTATTGATCCTTGAGGCAATGCAAATGCAATATCATGATGCCATGAGGGATCTTAGGGACAAAATTGGGGTCTTACAAAGGCTTGTTTCCCAAGGAAACCCTAATTCATCTGTGTATCAACTGTGCCTTGCTCATGAAGCAATCTCAACCCATGATCAAATGGAATCAAGGGAAGTTATTTCATTCATCATTTCATGCATATTTGAACTCAATTGAGTTTCCTCAATCATCAATTCATCAAGATATGAGGCATGGACTTGAGAAGTTGATCAGTCAATTCATCTGACTATTTTGAAATACACTGAGACTTAACTTTTTACGTGTTTGTCAAATGGAGATCACCCCAAGAGAAAAAATGTTCTTAAGGACCATATGAACAACTTTCATGTTCATCAAAAATTTATTTGAAGCTTGGAAAGTCATCATCCATTCAAAGACATTATAGGTCATTTTGACTGAAACCCTAATTTTGGGTCAACTTCCCAAGGACATAATGAAGGAGAATTGCGATCCAAAACGCAGCGGAAATTAAAATTTTCTCCTTTAGAGATCCTTACGAATGGTCATGATCAGTGATAGAATATTTACCTCTTGTGACGATTGAAACCTTTGGTGCAGATCTCTTGTGACGATCAAAACCTTTGATGCTGATCCACGGAGCGATCACGAACGTTGAATGATGACAACGTCTCTACTCAGTCTACACGAATGGATTCCTTCAGTCTTAGTGCTAGCTGGTATGAATAAAGGCTTTGAGTGAGTCAGAGAGAGAGAGAGAGAGAAAACGAAAATAATGCAACCGCAATCAATGCTTCTGCACAAGGATTCTATTTATAGAACCACTTGTGTGGGCTTCAAGCTAAAAAGCCCACTTAAGTGTATTTTGTCCCATATCTTATAATATGCCTAAAATCACTTAAGCTCATGGTACCTTACCATATTTCGTATTCTACTTAAGTATATCATACCTTTACGATGTTCTACAATTCACTTAAGGGCATCGTACCTTACGGTGTTCCTTAGTTACTCTATCTCTCATCAATCCGTCATTTGTGTGTGACCCTGTAGGTTTTTGCGGCATTGGGAATTATATTAAATCATGTATTTAACATAATAAACAGTGAGCGGTATCTAGCAACACATCACTGCTACCTGTAACACCCCGATAAAATATGATAATTATTTAATTTAAGTTAATAGTATATTTATTAATTTAATTAAATAATTGGATTATTATTGGAATATTATTGGAATTATTATTATTGGAATAATAAAGTTGGAATATATATAAGGTCCCATTTGGTAAAAAGGGTTTTTTACGTGAAAGCAGAGAACACGTAACATTGGGAGAAAAGAGAAGAAACTGAGAAAGGGAGAAGAAGAGGCTAGGGCTCAAGAGGAGAATTCACGATTGTTGAAGGTCAAAGAGGATTTGCCGGATTAACTCAGGTAAGGGGGGTTTATCGTCGTTTAATGGGTATTATGGGTTAACATGTAATGGGTAGTAATAAGCCATTGAATTGACCCTAATTGGGATGAGGAATGCTGTAAATGGTGATGAATAAGTTATGTTAAAACTGTAATTGAATCTATATGTGGGTGAATCGTAAATTTCTGGACGTGTAGCTTTTTACGGATTTGAAATCGGAGGTCCGGAAGTCCTCCGACGGCGAAAATGCGGGGGATTCTGCATTCTGTTCGTGTTAGTGCAGGAACAACTTTCTGTCTTGCGTTAACCGGTTAACCCAGGGTGTTAACCGGTTAACACTGTTATGAATTATGAGAAATTTCTGTCTGTCTTGCGTTAACCGGTTAACCCAGGGCGTTAACCGGTTAACACTGTTAAAATGTGCCAGGAAGCGTGTTCTGTTTTGCGTTAACCGGTTAATCCAGGGCGTTAACCGGTTAACACTGTTGGAAAAGTGAAAATTTGATATTTAAATATTATGGACATATTTGATGATTGGCCTATATTGGTGTATGATATAGTAGGGATCATTTCCCGTTGTTTTGAGCAGTATAGGTATTAGTAGAGTGTGCTAATACTGTGATTTATTATTTGGCATGATATGAATATGATTCTGTGATAAATATGCTGATGATGTATGATGGTACGCATAATACTGTGAATGTATCTGTTATGTATGCAATTGTGAATGGACTGTTTATGGCTTAGAGTGTGAGCATATGTCCATTGTGGATTGTTGTTGATGGTTGCATGCTAGGTGATTTAGCGTGCATAGTATGGCCTTTATGGTGGTAGCTAATTCCCATGGTGAGGAATTAGTGAGTGAGTTATTGTGGATTGTTGTTAATGTTTGCATGCTATGTGATTTAGCGTGCATAGCATAGCCCTTGGGGTGGTAGCTAATTCCCATGGTGAGGAATTAGTGAGTGAGTCACTAGGTCTCAAATGAGTGGGACTAGTGAGCTTGGTAGCCGTATCTGGGTTTGATCGGTGAGGTTGAACTATGTGTTCACGAATAGTCGGTACCGCATGCATGAAGTCTCATTGCATAATATATGTATGGCGTATAATATGAATGGATGTATTCCAATATTATACGTGTGTTTTGTGTTGGGTTGAGTATGATTATGATTTTGAGTTGATGTTGCCGTTGCTGAATGTGTGATCTAATTTGGGTGATGAAATGTGTTAAATTACTTAGCATTACATGATATTTTATAATGCTTAATATATCGATTGAGGAACTCACCCTTACAACTATGTTTCAGGTAACGAGCAGTGATTGAGTAGAAGCTAGTGCTTGGAGTCTAGTGTAGTTCCTTAGTGGGTCATGCTCTGGTAGATGTAACATCGGGACGAGATGTTTTTCTTTGTTTTCATTTTGGTTGTTGAACAACTTTACATGTAAGCTGTTACATGGTTCGAATGTTGTTAGATTTCTATCCGCTGCGAATTGTGCAATGTTTTATTTTGATTAATAAATGAGCATGACAAGTTATTTGGTGATTGGTGTGAAGTGTCAAGTGTGACACCCTGAAATTGCATATCTACTCTGATTCATATTTTGTTGTTTTAATTAATTATTGGGGTATTTTAGAAGGGTGTTACATTAGTGGTATCAGAGCATAGTCGGTCGAGTCGAGTCGTAATTATTCTGTTTCCCTGTACGTGATAGGTGTTGTGTAACCCTATCAGTACTTATTGTTGTAGCTTGTTGGGTTTTCAGAATAGAGATGGCTGGAAGAGGTAGAGACGATGCTGCGATTGCTGAGGCTCTGGGTATGCTAGCTGGAGTACTTGGAGGGAATCCGAATGTTGTGGGATTGGGAACTGCTCGTCAACTGAGTGAGTTCCAGAAGAACAGTCCTCCAATGTTCAAGGGAGCATACGATCCAGATGGTGCTCAGAAGTGGTTGAAGGAGATCGAGAGGATCTTCCGAGTGACTGAGTGTGCCGATAACCAGAAGGTCAGGTTCGGTACGCATATGCTGTCAGAGGAAGTAGATGATTGGTGGGTTGCTGCCCGAACTGAGTTGGAAGCTGCTGGGAGTGCTGAGATCACTTGGGCGGTGTTCAGAGAGAGATTCCTGAGGAAGTACTTTCCAGAGGATGTCAGAGGAAAGAAAGAGATAGAGTTCTTAGAATTGAAGCAGGGCAACCGGTCTGTTACTGAGTATGCTGCTAAGTTCACAGAGTTGTCAAAGTATTACACTCCCTATGATGAGGCAGTAGCAGATGGGGCAGAGTTGTTTATGCTGTTAGCGACTTTGGAGGCTAAAGATAAACTGGTAATTTGCGATCTAGCCGTGGTGTGTGATTTTTCTGATGTGTTTCCTGAAGAAGTGAATGAATTACCGCCAGAGCGTGAAGTTGAGTTCTCGATTGATTTGGTACCTGGTACTAGGCCGATGTCGATGGCTCCGTACCGTATGTCTGCTGTTGAGTTAGCTGAATTGAAGAGTCAGCTGGAAGATCTGTTGGATAAGAAATTTATTCGTCCGAGTGTGTCACCGTGGGGTGCACCGGTGTTATTGGTTAAGAAGAAAGAAGGTACTATGAGGTTGTGTGTGGACTACAGGCAACTGAATAAAGTGACGATGAAGAATCGGTATCCTTTGCCGAGGATTGATGATTTGATGGATCAGTTGGTTGGTGCGAGTATGTTCAGCAAAATAGATTTGAGATCGGGGTATCATCAGATACGTGTGAAAACTGAGGATATTCAAAAGACTGCTTTCAGAACAAGGTATGGACATTATGAGTATTCTGTAATGCCTTTTGGTGTGACTAATGCGCCTGGGGTATTTATGGAGTATATGAATAGGAATTTCCATCCGTACCTAGACAAGTTTGTTGTGGTGTTTATTGACGATATTTTGGTGTATTCGAAATCTGAAGAAGAGCATGTTGAACATTTGAGAGTGGTTTTAGGAGTTCTACGAGAAAAGAAGTTATTTGCTAAACTGTCTAAGTGTGAATTTTGGTTAGAAGAGGTTAGTTTTCTTGGTCATGTGATTTCAAGAGGTGGTGTTGCTGTTGATCCTTCTAAGATAGAAGCGGTATCTAAGTGGGAAGCTTCGAAGTCAGTTTTTGAGATAAGGAGTTTTCTTGGACTTGCAGGTTATTATAGGAAATTCATTGAGGGATTTTCTAAGTTGGCATTACCGTTGACGATGTTGACTAGAAAGGGGCAAGCGTTTGTTTGGGATTCAAAATGTGAAGAAGGTTTCCAAGAGTTAAAGAGAAGGTTAACTACTGCTCCTATTCTGATATTACCGAGTCCATCGGAACCATTTGAGGTTTACTGTGATGCTTCATTGTTGGGTTTGGGTGGTGTTTTGATGCAGAATAAGCAGGTTGTAGCTTATGCTTCGAGACAACTGAAGGTTCATGAGAGGAACTATCCGACACACGATTTAGAGTTGGCAGCTGTGGTATTTGTTCTGAAGTTATGGAGGCATTACTTGTACGGGTCAAGATTTGAGGTTTTCAGTGACCATAAAAGTTTAAAGTATTTGTTTGATCAGAAAGAGCTAAATATGAGACAGAGGAGATGGTTAGAGTTTCTGAAGGATTATGACTTTGGTTTGAATTACCATCCGGGTAAAGCAAACGTAGTGGCTGATGCATTGAGTCGGAAATCATTGCATATGTCTATGTTAATGGTTAAGGAATTGCATTTAATTGAGCAGTTTAGAGACTTGAGTTTGGTGTGTGAGAGTACTCACAATAGTGTTAAATTGGGAATGTTGAAGTTAACGAGTGGTATTCTGGATGAGATTAGAGAGGGTCAGAAATCCGATGTGCTTTTGGTTGATAAGTTGACTCTAGTGAATCAAGGTCAAGGTGGTGAATTCAGAGTTGATGAGAATGGTGTTTTGAAATTTGGTAATCGGGTGTGTATTCCGGATGTTACCGAACTTAAGAAGAGTATTCTTGAGGAAGGACATCATAGTGGCCTGAGTATTCATCCTGGGGCTACGAAGATGTATCATGATTTGAAAAAGTTATTTTGGTGGCCGGGAATGAAAAGAGAAATTGCGAGTTTTGTTTATTCTTGTTTGACTTGTCAGAAGTCGAAGATTGAGCATCAGAAGCCGTCTGGGCTAATGCAACCGTTGGCTATTCCAGAGTGGAAGTAGGATAGTATCAGTATGGATTTTGTTTCTGGTTTACCGAGGACAATTAAGAATTTTGAAGCTATTTGGGTGATTGTTGACAGATTGACAAATCGGCTCATTTCATTCCGATCAGAATGGATTATCCGTTAGAGAGATTAGCTGAGTTGTATATTGAGAAAATTGTAAGTTTGCATGGTATTCCGTCGAGTATTGTTTCGGACAAAGATCCTAGATTTACATCGAAGTTCTGGGAAGGTTTGCAGAGGGCTTTGGGAACTAAGCTGAGATTGAGTTCTGCATATCATCCGCAGACTGATGGTCAGACTGAGAGGACGATTCAGTCACTGGAGGATCTTTTGAGGGCTTGTGTTTTGGAAAAGGGAGGTGCTTGGGATTGCTATTTACCTTTGATTGAGTTTACCTACAACAATAGTTTTCATTCGAGCATTGGTATGGCACCGTTTGAAGCTTTGTATGGTAGGAGATGTCGGACACCTTTATGTTGGTATGAGTCCGGTGAGAGTGCTGTGGTTGGACCGGAGATTGTTCAACAAACTACGGAAAAGATTAAGATGATTTAGGAGAAGATGAGGATTGCTCAGAGTCGTCAGAAGAGTTATCACGACAAGAGGAGGAAGTCACTTGAGTTTCAAGAGGGAGATCATGTGTTTCTTCGTGTTACTCCGATAACTGGGGTTGGTCGAGCTTTGAAGTCGAAGAAGTTGACACCTCGATTTATTGGTCCTTATCAGATTTTGGAGAGGATAGGGGAGGTAGCCTATCGTATCGCTTTACCGCCGTCACTTGCGAATTTGCATGAGGTTTTTTCATGTGAATCAGTTGAGGAGGTACATTCCTGATCCGTCGCATGTGGTCAAAGTAGATGATGTACAGGTGAGAGATAACCTGACTGCTGAAACATCACCTATGAGGATCGAGGATCGAGAGTTGAAGCAGTTGCGGGGTAAAGAGATTGCTTTGGTAAAGGTAGCTTGGGGAGGACCAGCAGGTGGCAATGTGACTTGGGAACTTGAGAGTCAGATGAAGGATTCTTATCCTGAGTTATTCGCTTGAGGTATGTTTTCGAGGACGAAAACTCTTTTAGTGGGGGAGAGTTGTAACACCCCGATAAAATATGATAATTATTTAATTTAAGTTAATAGTATATTTATTAATTTAATTAAATAATTGGATTATTATTGGAATATTATTGGAATTATTATTATTGGAATAATAAAGTTGGAATATATATAAGGTCCCATTTGGTAAAAAGGGTTTTTACGTGAAAGCAGAGAACACGTAACATTGGGAGAAAAGAGAAGAAACTGAGAAAGGGAGAAGAAGAGGCTAGGGCTCAAGAGGAGAATTCACGATTGTTGAAGGTCAAAGAGGATTTGCCGGATTAACTCAGGTAAGGGGGTTTATCGTCGTTTAATGGGTATTATGGGTTAACATGTAATGGGTAGTAATAAGCCATTGAATTGACCCTAATTGGGATGAGGAATGCTGTAAATGGTGATGAATAAGTTATGTTAAAACTGTAATTGAATCTATATGTGGGTGAATCGTAAATTTCTGGACGCGTAGCTTTTTACGGATTTGAAATCGGAGGTCCGGAAGTCCTCCGACGGCGAAAATGCGGGGGATTCTGCATTCTGTTCGTGTTAGCGCAGGAACAGCTTTCTGTCTTGCGTTAACCGGTTAACCCAGGGTGTTAACCGGTTAACACTGTTATGAATTATGAGAAATTTCTGTCTGTCTTGCGTTAACCGGTTAACCCAGGGCGTTAACCGGTTAACACTGTTAAAATGTGCCAGGAAGCGTGTTCTGTTTTGCGTTAACCGGTTAACCCAGGGCGTTAACCGGTTAACACTGTTGGACAAGTGAAAATTTGATATTTAAATATTGTGGACATATTTGATGATTGGCCTATATTGGTGTATGATATAGTAGGGATCATTTCCCGTTGTTTTGAGCAGTATAGGTATTAGTAGAGTGTGCTAATACTGTGATTTATTATTTGGCATGATATGAATATGATTCTGTGATAAATATGCTGATGATGTATGATGGTACGCATAATACTGTGAATGTATCTGTTATGTATGCAATTGTGAATGGACTGTTTATGGCTTAGAGTGTGAGCATATGTCCATTGTGGATTGTTGTTGATGGTTGCATGCTAGGTGATTTAGCGTGCATAGTATGGCCTTTATGGTGGTAGCTAATTCCCATGGTGAGGAATTAGTGAGTGAGTTATTGTGGATTGTTGTTGATGTTTGCATGCTAGGTGATTTAGCGTGCATAGCATAGCCCTTGGGGTGGTAGCTAATTCCCATGGTGAGGAATTAGTGAGTGAGTCACTAGGTCTCAAATGAGTGGGACTAGTGAGCTTGGTAGCCGTATCTGGGTTTGATCGGTGAGGTTGAACTATGTGTTCACGAATAGTCGGTACCGCATGCATGAAGTCTCATTGCATAATATATGTATGGCGTATAATATGAATGGATGTATTCCAATATTATACGTGTGTTTTGTGTTGGGTTGAGTATGATTATGATTTTGAGTTGATGTTGCCGTTGCTGAATGTGTGATCTGATTTGGGTGATGAAATGTGTTAAATTACTTAGCATTACATGATATTTTATAATGCTTATTATATCGATTGAGGAACTCACCCTTACAACTATGTTTCAGGTAACGAGCAGTGATTGAGTAGAAGCTAGTGCTTGGAGTCTAGTGTAGTTCCTTAGTGGGTCATGCTCTGGTAGATGTAACATTGGGACGGGATGTTTTACTTTGTTTTCATTTTGGTTGTTGAACAACTTTACATGTAATGTGTTACATGGTTTGCATGTTGTTAGATTTCTATCCGCTGCGGATTGTGCAATGCCTTGTTTTGATTAATAAATGAGCATGACCAGTTAAATTGATGAATGGTGTGAAGTGTCAAGTGTGACACCCTTAAATTGCATATCTACTTTGATTTATAATTTGTTGAATTAATTAATTTGGGGTATTTTAGAAGGGTGTTACACTACCCAAGACACGAAAATGTCATGTGATATGACAATTCCTTATGTGATAATACTTATGTGTATAATTACCCTTTTGCCCTTATGTCTATATTGAACACAAGGCATAGACCGTGTCATCCTTGTCCAGTTCAATATTGGGGCCATAGACATTTATCCTGTTATGCAGGATGGGCAAATTCCATCTAGGTCACTCATGTCCCTCAACATGCTTCGTGGAGTACCCATCAACTGTCTTTATGGTTATCCAGTTACGGACAATGTTTGATCAGCAATAAAGCACTCGACTCTACATCTAGGGTCCATAGTGGTTTCAGGTCGAAGAGTGGTATACACCATTATCACCATGAGAATAACTTATGACACTTTGCATAACTTTCTATATAGTATTCTCATAGCGGGTCTATCTGGTATAAATATTACTCTTAATATTCATACCTATGTTTAAGACTTGATAACTCCTTATCCATGATCCATGAGATGTGATCATCAGTCTATATACATAATAGTCTTAATGCTTTAATGTCATCCCACTTTACAATAAAGCTCGACTACGGATACTTTAAGAATAGTGTCCTTATGTTTAATGTGATCTCATGATTAAGTCATACTTGATACATTAAACAGACTAGTTATTCTAGGGACTTTATTAAACAAACGTAATAAAGAAAAAGCCTTTTATTATTAATAAATAATTCGATACAAGTACCAAAAGTATTGGCCTCTAGGGCTTACACCAATAATCTCCCACTAGCACTAGAGCCAATCAGGCATACCCTTAATACCCATAGATCTAGTATGGCCATCATGCTTCTGCTGCGCAAGAGGCTTTGTCAGTGGGTCAGCAATATTGTCAAGTGTAGGTACTCTGCATATTTTCACATCTCCTCTATCTATTATCTCTCGAATGATATGATAACGCCTAAGTATGTGTTTGGATCGTTGGTGAGATCTAGGCTCCTTGGCTTGTGCGATAGCACCATTGTTATCACAGTAGAGACCAATGGGATCAACAATGCTAGGAACTATGCCAAGTTCACTAATGAACTTTTTGATCCAAACAGCTTCCTTTGCTGCACTTGAGGCAGCAATATACTCGGCCTCGGTTGTAGAATCAACAACTGTATCTTACTTTGAACTTTTCCAGCTCACAACGCCACCGTTTAAGCAAAACACATAACCAGATTGCGATCTAAAGTCATCCTTATCTGTCTGGAAGCTAGCATCGGTGTATCCAATTACAGCCAACTCTTCCTGACCTCCATATATCAAGAATGAGTCCTTAGTCCTTCTTAAATACTTAAGGATATTCATGACAGCTACCCAGTGAGCATCACCAGGATCAGATTGGTAGCTACTCGTTGCACTTAAAGCATACGAGACATCTGGTCGAGTACATAACATGGCATACATGATAGATCCTATTGCAGATGCATATGGAATCTTATTCATGTGATCCCTTTCTTCCTTAGTTAAAGGGGATTGTGTTTTTGATAGACACAAGCCATGTTGCATAGGTATGAATCCTTTCTTGGAATCATGCATATTAAAGCGTCTCAACACTTTGTCTATGTATGTACTTTGACTTAGGCCAAACAGTTTTTCTGATCTATCTCTATAGATTCTGATCCCTAATATATAGGTTGCTTCACCTAGGTCCTTCATAGAAAAGCATTTCCCCAACCAAGACTTTACTTGTTGTAGGGTAGGGATATCATTTCCAATGAGTAATATGTCATCTACATATAATACCAGGAAAACGATCATGCTCCCACTAACCTTCTTGTAGACACAAGGCTCATCTTCGTTCTTGATGAATCCATATTGTTTTACTGTTTCATCAAAACAAAGATCCAGCTTCTGGAAGCTTACTTCAATCCATAGATTGATCTTTGTAACTTACATATCTTTTGGGCTTCCTCTGGTATGTCAAATCCTTCAGGCTGTGTCATGTACACATCCTCAAGAAGATTTCCATTAAGGAAAGCAGTTTTGACATCCATCTGCCATATTTCATAATCATGATATGCAGCGATAGCAAGTAAAATCCGAACAAATTTAAGCATTGCAACTGGTGAAAAGGTTTCATCATAGTCAATCCCATGAATTTGTTTATATCCTTTTGCAACCAGTCTTGCCTTATAGGTATGTACCTTACCATCCATGTCAGTCTTCTTTTTGAAGACCCACTTGCATCCTATAGGGTTAACTCCTACAGGAGGCTCTACGAAGGTCCAAACTTGGTTTGTGTACATGGAATCCATTTCAGATTTCATGGCTTCTAGCCACTTTTCAGACTCGGGACCAGTTATGGCCTCTTGGTAGGTCACAGACTCATCTTGATGCATGAGTAATACATCACCTTGATCAGTTATGAGATATCCATATCTCTCAGGTAGTTGACGTATCCTGCTTGACCTACGCTGGTCTTGTTCTACTTGAGCAGGTTGCTCTTCCACAACTTCTTGTGATTCCTGCTCTAATTCCTCCATAGGTGTATTTATGCTTTGTGATTCTTGAATTTCTTCAAGCTCTACTTGCCTCCCACTGGTTCCTTTGGAAATAAAATCGTTTTCTAGGAAAACTCCAGTTTGAGCGACAAGCACTTTTCCCTCAGAAGGATTGTAGAAATAATACCCTCTTGTTTCTTTAGGATACCCCACAAATAAGCATTTGTCAGATTTGGGCTCAAGCTTAGTTGAAATTTTTCGTTTCACATAAACCTCGCAACCCCAAATCTTTATGTAAGACATATGTGGTTTCTTACCACTCCATATCTCATATGGTATCTTCTCAACCCTTTTGGATGGAACACGGTTAAGTGTGTAAGCTGCTGTCAATAGTGCATGTCCCCAAAAGGAGTTTGGAAGATCGGCGTGACTCATCATGGATCGGACCATGTCTAACAGGGTTCGATTTCTTCTCTCAGATACACCATTCCATTGGGGTGTTCCAGGAGGAGTAAGTTGGGATAGGATCCCACACTCTTTCAGATGGTCATCAAACTCTAGGCTTAAATACTCACCACCTCGATCTGATCGAAGAGTTTTAATGTTCTTACCTAGTTGGTTTTGTACTTCATTCTTGAATTTCTTGAACTTTTCAAAGGACTCCGATTTGAGTTTCAATAGATACACATAACCGTATCTACTGAAATCATCGGTAAATGAAGTACTGAAAATCTCCTCTGGCTGGTATGTTCAGTGGTCCACATACATCAGTATATGTGAGGGCCAAAAGATCATTAGCTCTTTCACCTTTTCCTGTGAATGGAGATTTTTTTTATCTTCAAAGTACTTTGGGAAGTTTTCTCTTCCAGTGTGTGGTCTTACCGCAACGGAAGCAGGTGTTTGTCTTTGCTATGCCTCCACTAGGGTTCAAAGCAGCAACAGTGGGTATGGGTTTGGCAACTTCCCCTCCCTTCCCTTTATCACTCTGCTTGGTGGGCCTTTTGTTCTATCTCTTTCCATTTCTGATCATCAGAATGTACTTCCCTTTTGTCTTCAGATTCTGCTCAGTAGTTCTTAACATGGCTAGCAGTTCAGGAAGAGATTTATCCATATCATTCATATTGAAATTTAGGACAAATTGACTGAATCCATCTGGCAACAATTGCAAGATCAAATCAGTCGCAAGTTCATTTCCGAGGGGAAAACCCAACCTTTCAAGGATTTCCACATACCCAATCATCTTGAGCACATGGGGACCTACAGGGGCTCCCTCAGCTAACTTGCCTTGAAAAGGGGTTTTTGAAACTTCAAACCTTTCATGCCTTGCTTGCTCTTGATAGAGCATCTTCAGGTGTTCAATCATATCGAACGCTGTCATGTTCTCATGTTGCTTTTGCAACTCTGAGTTCATAACATCCAGCATGAGACAAGAAGTTTCATTGACATCATCGACATGCTTCTTATAAGCATCTCTTTCTGCCTTAGGTGCAGAACTAGGAGGTTCCTATTCAGGAACAGGTGTCTCCAAGACATACATCTTTCTATTATGTTTGAGGACAATCCTCAGGTTTCGGTGCCAATCCAGAGATTTGTCCCAGACAATTTATCTTTGTCAAGGATTGATCGCAAAATGTTTGTTAGAGGTGTTTATTGAGATTAATGAAAATATAAGTATCATTGACATATTTAATTAGGCCTTTAATTAAATATGCTCCCACTATTTTACTCAAAACAAATGACCCTCATCATTTGATTCGGAAAATCCCGTTGGAAGATTTTCTAGTGGGTTGAGATCCATATTTCACTTCGTTCTAAGTCCGCGTAGGCGGATTACACAAAACTAGGTTATTTAGGTAGGAACTCCTTCCAATTGTATCTCATACAACTCTCAAAAATTTCAGTTGGGTGAATAACTCCTTATCCCAATCCATCATTTGGATCATTCCCAACTCTTGCTTCTAAACATGTATAATATTATTTGTTTAGTCAAATTTGACCCATTGTTTTAGCAGTTGGATATTACAATTATCCCATCGCACCTTACTAATATAGAACATGCACCTCGCGTAGGTTAAACCTACATTATCCGATACTAGTTTTAATGAGTGCTAAAACTTGGAAAGCAAACATATATAATATTATCATAATTTGTTTAGTTAAGTTTGACCCATTGTCTTAGCAGTTGGATATTACAATTATCCCATCGCACCTTACTAATATAGAACATGCACCTCGCGTAGACGAAACCTACATTATCCGATACTAGTCTTGATGAGTGCTAAAACTTGGAAAGCATAAACTTAATATTTAATTTGAGGGAATTGTAATCGTTATGATCTCACCGGCTTATTTATCATATAAATCGTCTCTCACATGCGTCATCATACAATCACATGCATCAACATACATACACACGCATCAACATACGTAATGAAACAGTTATGGCCCCTAGCGCAATTGTTCTCCCAAGCCAATGAGAGAACCTAAGCTAACCTAATAACGCTCTAAGCTTCTCCAAGCAAGATCTTCAAGGTTGTCCTCCTTTGATCTTCAAGGTTGTCCTCCTTTGATATTGAAATCTTCTCTTTCTTCATAACATTGTCTTCTTCTCTTTCTTCATAACATTGTCCTCTTCTCTTTCTTCATAACATTTTCCTCTTCTCTTTCTTCATAGCATTGTCCTCTTCTCTTTCTTCATAACATTGTCCTCCTTTGATATTGAATTCTTCTCTTTCTTCATATCATTACATTACAGAAGAAACTCGTTTTACATACGAGGGATTGAGATGAGAAAAGAAGTTACATTAAGAGATTAAAAGGAGAGGCACGACACGCAGGTCGTATTTAAAACCCAAAACAAAATGAAGGAAGACTAAGGCCATAACTGATCACCATAAGGCAATAATGATAAACACATTATTATTATTATTATTAATTTTAATTCCTTTAATGAACAATTCATTTGAAATGGACATTGTTTTGCATCAACACAACCCTTGTGCAGTCACAAAATAGAAACCCCGAGAATTCTGACTCTGTGAGTGTGACGACCGTCACAAGCATGTTACGACCGTCACAGGCCCATGACGAACGTCACGCGGCCAAAACAGAAACTCCTAGAATTCTGGATCTGTGAATGTGACGACCGTCACAAAGCACGTGACGACCGTCACGACGAGCTTGTTACGATCGTCACAAGTCCATGGCGATCGTCACGCGACCAAAAGCCAGCGCTTTGAAACAGTCAGCAGACGTGTTCCAACAAGCCCTCAATTCACAACTCCTTGACCGCACAACCCTTGCGCCGTCACTAACCCTAATGCACCAATTTCAGACCGTCAAACACACCTCGATTGTTGATTCAGTATGATTGATCAACAGGTCATTGCTTCACCATATTAATGTCGGATTCCGAAGCAAATGACCATTGATCGCTCAAAGGAAAATAACCATTTAGTGTTTGAATGAACGAAACAGAAACAGTATATCACATATACCGTACTTTGCATTTGGATTACTTATATCATATATAAGTTGATCGGTCTCAATTGCGTAACCTATTGACAATCGATGTATCGCTGCTTCACCATACTAATGTCGGTTCCGAAGCATAGTCAATATCAATCATCCAACTCGTACACTCATGATGCCAAATTTAATTACCCGTTTAATTAATTGATTCATTCTGTCTTTTAATCATATTAATACAGAAAATAAACAGCTATCCGAGTCATGGTTTCGTAACTGGCTCTGATACCACTGAAGGAGAATTGCGATCCAAAACGCAGCGGAAATTAAATTTTTCTCCTTTAGAGATCCTTACGAATGGTAATGATCAGTGATAGAATATTTACCTCTTGTGACGATTGAAATATTTGGTGCAGATCTCTTGTGACGATCAAAACCTTTGATGCAGATCCACGGAGTGATCACGAACGTTGAATGATGACAACGTCTCTACTCAGTCCACACGAACAGATTCCTTCAATCTCAGTGCTAGCTGGTATGAATAAAGGCTTTGAGTGAGAGAGAGAGAGAGAGAGAGAGAGAGAGAGAGAGAGAGAGAAAACGAAAATAATGCAACCGCAATCAATGCTTCTGCACAAGGGTTCTATTTATAGAACCACTTGTGTGGGCTTCAAGCTAAAAAGCCCACTTAAGTGTATTTTGGCCCATATCTTATAATATGCCCAAAATCACTTAAGCTCATGGTACCTTACCATATTTCGTATTCTACTTAAGTACACCGTACCTTTACGATGTTCTACAATTCACTTAAGGGCACCGTACCTTACGGCGTTCCTTAGTTACTCTATCTCTCATCAATCCGTCCTTTGTGTGTGACCCTGTAGGTTTTCGCGGCATTGGCAATTATATTAAATCATGTATTTAACATAATAAACAGTGAGCGGTATCTAGCAACACATCACTGCTACCCAAGACACGAAAATGTCATGTGATATGACAATTCCTTCTGTGATAATACTTATGTGTATAATTACCCTTTTGCCCTTATGTCTATATTGAACACAAGGCATAGACCGTGTCATCCCTGTCCAGTTCAATATTGGGCCCATAGACATTCATCCTGTTATGCAGGATGGCCAAATTCCATCTAGGTCACTCATGTCCCTCAACATTCTTCGTGGAGTACCCATCAACTGTCTTTATGGTTATCCAGTTACGGACAACGTTTGATCAGCAATAAAGCACTCAACTCTACATCTAGGGTCCATAGTGGTTTCAGGTCGAAGAGTGGTATACACCATTATCACCATGAGAATAACTTATGACACTTTGCATAACTTTCTATATAGTATTCTCATAGCGGGTCTATCCGGTATAAATATTACTCTTAATATTGATACCTATGTTTAAGACTTGATAACTCCTTATCCATGATCCATGAGATGTGATCATCAGTCTATATACATAATAGTCTTAATGCTTTAATGTCATCCCACTTCACAATAAAGCTCGACTACGGATACTTTAAGAATAATGTCCTTATGTTTAATGTGATCTCATGATTAAGTCATACTTGATACATTAAACAGACTATCTATTCTAGGGACTTTATTAAACAAATGTAATAAAGAAAAAGCCTTTTATTATTAATAAATAATTCTATACAAGTACCAAAAGTATTGGCCTCTAGGGCTTACACCAACACATAACTCCTTCATTTTTCATACTTTTAAGGTGGGATCAAATTCATTGGAAAGATTAAGATGTCTTATTCAAATGTTAAGTTGAGAAAAATTTCAAAATCTTAAACGAAATACATGTGATAATGCAAAACATTATAGGTCACTTTGGACCAAATGCATTGAAATGTGAAAAAGTCCAACTTCAAGTGCTCATAACCTCTTCATAAAAATCCAAATTATGCCAAATGTAGGTCCAAATTGATTGTATTGAAAAGATATACAACTTCTATGTTGAATATTTTGTCATTTGGAGCTTGCATCATTGAAACAGAAGGGCTTGAACTTTGGCCAATTTTGAAAATCTCACATGTACATGTTTTGCACCCTACACTTCATGACCACTTTTCATCAATTTCCAAGGCTCAAATGGAATTTTGATCAACATAACAAATGATCCTCATGCAAAAAGCTTTCCAACCATTACTCATGAGGTGGTGTTTCAAGTTTGGAAGAGCCATTTTCGAAGACATGAACATTATGGTACAATTTTGGAAATCCATAGAATTTGCATTGCATGAGGTGTTTATGCACAATTTGCACGTCCAGTTTGCTTCTATCATTGCTCAGATACCAAATCCAAGTGGAATTGGGCCCTCCATGTGCCTGTACAGGCCCATGCATGGAGGCCCTTTCCATTCATGCAAGGGAATGTTCATGCACTTCAGCCATGCTTCTCCTATAAATACAATGCCAATGCTCTTCATTTTACTAACCTGAAGGCGCCCTAAAGGCTGTGCAATTGAACCCTCACCCTCACACCAAAGGAACTCACTAATTTTTCTCTCAATTTTCAGATCTAGAATTCAATTACCTCGATTGTTTTCTTAGATCTAAAGTTCCTTAGCCTTCTTCTCTTTGATCTGAAGAACAAACTACAAGCATCCATAGCAAGGAATTTTGACTTTAAGCTCTGCAAATCAGAGGTTCACCTCACATTTCATTTTCTTCGAATCAGCTTATATTGTGGTTATTTCTTGCTGTTGTTGTGTGATCTGAAGTCCTCTGCATAGAGGCAACATTCTTGAGCTTTAAATTTTTAAAATCTAGTAAGTTCAGTTGAACACCATTAAAATTCCATCTCTGATTTCTCTCAATGTAAAAACCTATAGTGGATTTGGTTGGTACAGGGGTGATGTACATCACCCCAGCTTTCGATTGGTGCCTGGATCGTAGCATTTGGTTCACTTTTCTTTCTCTGCAATTTTTGAACCTCGTCGGAGCTGGCCGGAGAAGACGGTGGCGCTGGTCACCATCCCTTCTCCAGATTAGATCTAAACCATCCATCTCATTTTCCAGATCAGATCCCATACGTTCATTGTTATGACTTTTCCATAGACCGTGTGTGTTTCGCTTGACTAGCGTGTATGGTGAGCGTGCGCTTCCTGGCCACATGATGATCCACGTCAATTAATGAGATATCATCAGACGGTCCACGCTTTTCCATCATTTCTAATTTCTGATTTTAATTTCTTTT
This sequence comes from Lathyrus oleraceus, assembly GCF_024323335.1. Classification (NCBI taxonomy): domain Eukaryota; kingdom Viridiplantae; phylum Streptophyta; class Magnoliopsida; order Fabales; family Fabaceae; genus Lathyrus; species Lathyrus oleraceus. The sequence goes on from NC_066580.1 coordinate 393,176,522, forward strand.
ATTTCTTTTAATTCCATTTCTTTTTAAAAATTCATACCTCCTTCATTATTGGTCCAAAAAATAAGAGACCAATTGCATTTTTCTCCTTTTAATTTCTAGTTTCTAAAAATGAATTTTAATATTTTTTATTTTATCATTTGATATTTTTTAGGAATTTTCTCTTTTCTTCTTATTTTTAATTCATTTTAAATATTTTTTGATATTCAAAAAATACAAAAATATTTTTCCAACCTCTTTGAATGATGATAGATCTATGAAAAATATTCTCCTCAATTTATTAATTTATTTGAGATTTATTTGAGATTTTAATTCAATTAGGTTATATTTCATGTATTTTAATTGATTTAAAATAGTTTCTGACTTCTAAAAATGCTGAATTTTTTTGTCAAACTTTGTTTGACCTTGTTAAACTTGGGATAATTCACTTGGACTTTTCAAAGTTGATTTGAAGTGAGTTTGAAGTTTGACCTTTCTTTATTATTTTAATTCAAGTTTTGTTTTAATATTGAAAAATACCAAAAATATTTTATTTGTTTCTTGACTTCTAATCTTCATTTTGCTTTTGTTTTCTATTGTTTCACCTTGATCTTCTCTATCTTTGGTCAATGTTTATCGATTATCTTATTCCATTTCCATTAATGTGCTTTAATATTCAATCTTCTTCTTCTTCTTCTTCTTTTTCTTTTTTGATCAATGAGTTAAAGATTGGTGGTTAGCATTGATACATGGAGGTTTAACCTTCCTTGATTCAAATCTAATTCATCTTGATCATGGATCAAGTGAATGGCTTTGCATTAAGGATAGGTTGCTTCCTAATCATACAAAGAACCTAAATCAATACAAGATCATTTCTCATCTTCTTTTTGGCAGGGCAATTTGTAGGAGTTTGATTCACTAATCAAAGTCTCTAACTTGTGTTGTTGCCTACATTATTATTGACCGGCCTCAGATAGTTGTGACTTCTACATAAGTCCAATTACGATTTGTTAACATAGCGCTAAATTGCCTTATGGCACAGTAACTCTAACACTAACCATTAACCATTAACATTTAATTTTTGCTCTTTACATTTATGAAATTTACTATTCTTGTACATATTATTCATTTGCTTTTTCCTTTGCTCATTTGAGCACATGTTTATGTTAATGCAATTTGCCTTTTGCTCACTTGAGCACATAATTGTGTATATATTATTATGCTTGTGTTTTGTTTTGATTGTTGTGGACCAAATGCAAAAATGGACAAATGGACTTAGTTTTTAGGACATTCCCTATGCAAATTGGAGTAAAAAAGGCCTTAATGTTGAAGATGGATTAGAAGGACCAAATCTCTAAACTCACTCTTGTCCATCCTTGATTTGCTTCATAGAACTTTTTGATGTGTGTTATTTTGTGTTAGGGAATCCTATTTGAGCCAAAATGAAGAACCATTTCCATGTTCATCCAAAGTGAAAGATACAAGAGCCATTGGGGATCTTCTAAGAGCTTGCTTGATTATGTTGATTTCTTGAGCTTACACTTACTTTGCTTGCATATTCCAAAGGATGGGAGCTACTTGGGTCATCAATATGATCTCAAGAGAGGAACTCCATTTGTGGTCTTGTTTCTTATCCTTCATCTCTTGTATGATTAGGACTTTAGCCATTCTTCTTCTTCCCTCCACTCTAACCCAAGCCAAAACTTTTGTGCAAACATTTAACACTTGTTTTCAAACATTAGAAACCTAAGCATTATGCTTTTGATTTTCCAACTTCTCTTTCATTAGACTTATTTTGAATTGAACCTTTAAGCCAACTTTGACCATATTTTGTAAATACTTTTCATTGGTATATATAACTCATTCAAATACTTTTGTGGTTTCCATGGCCACTTCTTATCAAAAACTTTTCATAACCTTTAGCTATTAGGTTTGAATTATCCTTGAGGTAGATATAATACTCACCTATATCCTTAGTGGTGGACAATGAGTCTTCCATGCTTATTATATGGTTAACCCCTCACTTGCATGTTGAAGATATCCTCACATGGTGGATTTGTGGTTTTAGGTTGAGTTTTCTCCTTTGGATAACAAAAGACCTTAAGGATTTTGGACCAATCAATTCACCAACTTGTTTTGAGATTTTTACCCCGAACTACGAGGTTTTGATCCTAATCATTTTTAAGATGGTACGTAGGCAATGGGTTTATCCATCCAAACACAAATTGTAAATAACTTGTATATTCTTTTCTCATCTCTTCAATCATGTTTGCACAAACAAATTTTCACAAAATACCAACCTTACAACAAGTGTGAAAAGGGCTCCCTAGGAGTACCTAGGATGTTTTGGGTGCTTAAAACCTTCCCATTGCATAACCAACCCCTTTACCCCGATCTCTGACATTTTTACTAGTTTTTGAATCGATAAAACTTTTAGGTTTTTGTTCGCTTTCTAACCATTCCTTTGGATAAATAGAAGTGCGGTGGCGACTCGACTTGTATGGTTTACCTTGGATTTAGTCAATATCTCTAATGGTAACGAATACCCCGCTACATCGGCTAGTTGGATAAAGACTTTTAAATGTTGATTTGGGTTCTCAGTAGCGAGACCCGCGAATTGGTTTTGTTGCACTAATTGCAGTAAAGATGGTTTTAGTTCGAAGTTGTTGGCAAGAATGAGGGGGTTTACTATAATAGAACTAGGTTCATCGTCAGAGGGTTGGGGAAATTCCTTAAGAGGTCTCCGGTCGCGATTCTCGGCCATAGCTTTCTTAATTCAGATGAGTAAGAGGCGTGTACGAGTGTAACATTCGGATTCTGCTAAAGGATCTACTAAATTTCCAATACTACGGGTTCTTCGCATTTACGGGCTAATAATTCCTTAGTCTAGACGGTGTAACAACAGGGTACGAAATTTGTCGAAGTTGGTCCCTGGCAACGGCGCCAAAAACTTGATCGCTGTGTTCGCAAGTGCACGAATCGCGTCAGATTAATATAAAAGAATATCGATCCCACAGAGACCAAATCGTCAATCTATCGATTACTATCGTTACGATGTTTATCTAAGGCGGTATAAAAGAGATATTGGTGTTGCAAAATAACGGTAAATAATAAATGCAGTGCAGATAAAGACAGATTTGAATGTATTTCGCGACATTTAAACGATGATTCGATTGTCTGAATAGAACTACTTATGGGGCAATATTTTCTACTCTTGAAAAGAATCCATTTAACAGGAAATGTCGCTTTCGCGTATTCAGAACTGAGTTTACCCTTAAATTAAGGCCTTTTATTGTCACTTATAAAAGGTGCGCAGAACGCTAAAGTAGTAAACTTATTTTTAAGAAATAAGACTCGTAAACTTAGTTGAAAAGTGATTTTGATTTGGAAAGTTTTACCCAAGGAGTTTCTTGATTTTAAATCTATCAACGCGTCCGAAAACAGTTTCAAAAATCGTTTTTCCTTAAAGTGATAAAAATTCCTAGTTAACTAAGCCAGGATGCTTTCGCACTCCTTGAATAGTTAAAACTAACCAAGTTTGTTTCAGAAAACTCAAGTTAAAAATCAAAACAGCCTTTAAAGCATTTCTATAGATTCAATATGTGAAACATCTCTTTAACCATGATCCTTACATTTTAACCTTTGAAAGATTTAGCCAGACATGGTAATACAAACAATCACGACGATACCGATCATGATGAAAAGTTGTTTTAGAATGTAAGGCGTAAAGAATGAGTAAAACGTGTAAAATAATTAAAACGAGCAATAAAGATAACGACGAGAAATTTAAATAAAGTAAAGGCAATGACAGGAATTAAATAAAGTAAAGCATGGACAGAAATTAAATAAAGTAAAGCATGACAAGTAAAATAAATAAAAGCAATTAAATAAGAACCTACTCTAAACGGAGGCTTTAAATCTGGTACAAGGAAAATAAACCTTCGACTCTGAAGATAAAGACGATAGCAAAATCGAATTGCTCCAACTCAATCACGCTAAGGTGCGATAACCCCTCGATGTGACGGATTACCGCTTTTACAGATGATAAATATAGTCTTAGTGTTGTAAACTAAGTTGGATGATTTGGAAATGAACTAGAATGACCCATTTATAAAGGAATTCAGCAGCTTGCAAACACCATGGTGCCCTTCAACTTCTCCTCAGTGGGAACGTGAAATACAAAGGTGGCGCCCGCCATGTGTGGAAATGGGAAAGTTCATGGGAACGTGGCGGTTACCTCCTGGTTGAGGGATGATGAGTCATGGCTTCTCCTATAGCGGCCATAATCCCTAATTTTTGAATAAAAATTTCCCCCAAGGTGGGGTATTCAATTTATCGGGATAATTTTTCTGTTTTATGTCTCTAACTTTTGCCTGGATCGCCCTTTCGGGTTTTCAATCCACCGAGAGGCTCATTTTTGCCTAAGTCTCCCTTTTGGGTTTTCAACTTAGCGAGTTGTTCTTTTCTTTTTAGGCGAAGTATTTCTTGACTGCATATGCGTTCACATAACGAGTGAACTCTTCACCATCCATAGTTGTAAGAATCAAAGCACCGCCTGAAAAGGCTCTCTTAACAACATATGGGCCTTCTCAAAACACACGAGGTCTGACCTTCTTATCAAAAGCTTTATTCATTCTCTGCTGATACAACTGGCCATGACACATGGCAGTCAATCTCTTCTCTTAGATCAAATTCAGGTGGTCAAACCTGGTCTGACACCATTCATCCTCAGTCAACATGGCTTCCATGAGCACACATAATGAAGGAATCTCAACCTCTACAGGGAGCACTGCTTCCATACCATATACAAGAGAGAAAGGGGTTTCCCCTGTTGAAGTGCGGATGGATGTTCGATACCCATGCAAAGCAAATGGGATCTCATGCCAATCCTTGTATGTCATAACCATCTTCTAGATAATCTTCTTAATGTTCTTGTTCACAACTTCAACAACCCAATTCATCTTGGGTTTGTAGGTAGAAGAGCTATGGTGTGCAATCTTGAAGTCTTTACAAAGAGCTTCCACCATATTATTATTCAAGTTCGATCCATTTTAGTAATGATCTTACTTGGAACATCATAACAACATATAATCTGATTCTTGATAAACCGCACAACAACTTGCTTGGTTACGTTCGCGTACGATGCCACTTCAACCCATTTTGTGAAGTAGTCAATTTCCACCAAAATGAAACGATGTCCGTTCGAAGCTTTGGGCTTAATCATGCCAATCATATCAATTCCCCATATGGAGAAGGGCCATGGGGAGGAAATGAAGTTCAACAGTGTCGGAGGAACATGAATCTTATCAGCATATATTTGACACTTGTGGCACTTCTTCACAAACTTGCAACAGTCAGATTCCATTGTCAGCCAATAGTAACATGCTCGCAACATCTTCTTCGCCATACCATGTCCATTGGAATGAGTACCAAAGGAACATTCACGGACCTCAGTCATCAATAGGTCTTCTCCGTGTCTATCCATGCATCTGAGCAGAACCATATCGAAGTTTCTTTTGTACAATACATGACCATTCAGGTAGAAGTTGTCGGCTAATCTCCTCAAAGTCTTCTTATATTTCAAAGATGCTTCATGCGGGTAAATATGACTTTGGAGGAAACACTTGATGTCATAATACCATGACTTCTCCTCTTTGATCTCTTCAAAAGCAAACACATGAGTTGGCCTATCAAGATGCATCATAGTCAGATTGGGAACCTCACTCCAATACTTTACTATAATTATTGAAGCCAAAGTTGCAAGAGCATCTGCCATCCGGTTTTCATCTCGAGGGATATGATGAAACTCAACCTTGGTAAAGAAAGTTGAAATCCTCCTCACATAATCTCTATATGATATCAAACCGGGTTGATTCGTCTCCCATTCACCTTTGATATGATTCACCACCAAAGTTGGATCTCCAAACACATCTAAATGCTGGATTATGAGATCAATGGCCTCTTCAAGCCCCATAATGCAAGCTTCGTATTCTGCCATATTGTTTATACACTTGAAAGTCAATCTAGATGTAAACGAAAAATGCGTGCCTTGAGGAGTAATAATCATTTCCCCAATTCCATTACCATACTGACTAACAGCTCCATCAAATACCATGCCCCAACAGGAACCATGTTTTGGCCCTTCTTCAAGCAATGGTTCACCACAATCTTTCATTTTCAAGTATAAGATCTATTCATCAGGAAAGTCATATTGTACTGACTGGTAATCTTCCATATCTTTTGGGAACACCGACCTAAGCACTCGACCATTGTGGGTCACCTTAGTAACATCAACAACTCTCACGATAGAATTGGTTGTAGGTAATGGAACCTCTTGACCATCCATCACCATAGTTGCATTATACTAATAAGGAACAACTTTATCGGATACTTATGGGACTAGACCCGCCAACCGTATGACCAACGGTGATACCGATCTTTGGCTGATGTTGTTACTGTTACTGCTATCATATTGAATTACCACTTTCTCAGGACTCTTAAACACAGGAACGATCACATTCATATCATCATCTACGTGACGGGATTGTACAATCTGGATCATACCCTCATCCAAGAACTGCTGGATATCCTTTTTCACAATCTCACAACCTCTTGGATTAACACTTTAGATAGCACAACCATCATGGTCATGCTCACAATCGCTCACCAAACAAATATCCTTGTGCATCGTCACCAAGGACCTTCAAATAAAATGGACATCAAACACTTTCAATTCCCCAGGGCAGCCATCTACCATGTTGACAGACAAATTTCCATGAGCGGGCAGTGGGTTAGCTTTCATGTCGGATGTGCGGTCCTCAAAAGACACCATTCCACTTTTTACTAGCTTCTGGACTTCATATTTGAGAGGGTAGTAGTTCTCAATGTCATGTTCGGGTGCTCCTTGATGACAAGTACAATGGAGGTCAGGCTTGTACCACCATGGAAGTGGTTTGGGGATTTGCGAAGGATTTCTTGGTTGTAGTAGGTCTTGAGAACCAATGATGGATAGTGTTCTGCATATGTCATAGGAATCAGGTCGAAAGAGACCTTCTTCCTCTCGAAAGTTTTTTCTTTATGATTGTTGGTATTGTTGTTATTGTAGGTGTTTGTTCGTTGTTGTGGTTGTTATTGTTGTTGACATTGTTGTTGAACTGGTACTGATTGATTAGCTGAAAAAAATGGGAATTACTGAAGATACTTGATGATGATGTTGACGGGGTGGTTGACTTCTTCTGCTCTGAGGCCTTCTCTGCCTCCCACTAGTTATTGTGTTGGCTTCATTGTCTTTCTTCTTACCGAAACTACTGCCGTAGTTCTTGCTGGACAATACCTCCTCCTTAGACAACAGTTCTTCTAGCCTCATCCCCATGTTTACCATTTCGGTAAAATCACTGGGGGCACTGGCAATCATCCGCTCATAGTAAAATGAGCTAAGCGTCTTAAGAAATTTTTTGGACATTTCCTTTTCCTCTAAAGGAGGGTTGATCTGAGCAGCGAGTTCTCTCCATCTCTGCGCATACTCCTTGAATGTTTCCTTGTCCTTTTGAGACAATGATCTCAACTGATCTCGTTCGGGAGCCATATCAATGTTGTACTTGTACTTCTTAACAAATGCTTCACCCAAATCATTGAAAGTGCGGATGCTCACACTATCCAACCCCATATACCATCTTAACGCGACACCGGTCAGGTTGTCTTGAAAGTAGTATATTAACAAGTGATCATTGTCTGTTTGGATAGACATCTTGCGGGCATACATCACCAAATGACTGAGCGGACATGTGTTCCCTTTGTATTTTTCAATGTCAGGCACTTTGAACTTCACTGGAGTCTTCACATTTGGCACCAGACATAATTCAACAGCACTCTTCCCAAAAAGGTCCTTACCTCTCAATGTTTTCATCCATTTTCTCATAAACTTTCGGACCCTCGGATGGCTTGGAATGATAAATGGTGTCTTCCACACGAGGCAAAGTATGCACTATAGGTGGTGGCACAGACATGACCGGGCCAGATGTCGGCATGGAAGAAAATGTAGGTGCAAAACCTTCAGGCACGATGTTTGGCGGCATTCCCCATCGGAATCCGGCAGGCATGGCCGGTGCAAAATGAGCAGCAGTTGCGGGAACAGTAGAGGTAGCCACCTCTAAAATGACAGTCCTCTGAGGAGGAGGAGTTGCAGGTGTTGGAGAAGACTGACCTTGTACGGCTAGAACTGACTCCATCATGGCAGTCAGACAGGCGATCTCCTCTTTGAGGTCTCTATTCTCTTGCTCAAGATGTTCCATGATTCTGGAGTGATTGGCGCGAGTATTGTACCAATGAGTCAGCTTGGCTGAAGCACAGGAGAAACACCAATAAGACATCTGGCGAAAGAGAAACCTGTTTATGCAAATGATGCATAAAATGCAATGCTTGATTATTTTTATTTTTAAGGAACTTTATATTATTTGCAAATATATATATATATATATATATATATATATATATATATATATATATATATATATATATATATATATATATATATATATATATATATACACAACAGTAATTGCAACAATTTGATATGACCAAAAATTCTCTTTTATTTATATAATTGGAAGGGTTACACTGAGTAGAATTTCATAAACCAAATGAAAAATACAAGAGAAGAGGAGACTAGTCATCCTAAGGATCCCTAACAACAACGTAAGAAGATCTGGCTGTAGGCGCGTACTTCCTTCGAATGTGTCAAATCTCGGTCTCAAAAGAAGCCTCCATCTGAGTCTTCTCAAGGACAAGCTGATCAACAATCTTCTTCCAAGCAACGGAAGGCTGAGGCATTCTAGAAGATGAAACCTCCGGCTCTCTCTGTCTCTTCGTCACTCGGTCTTCAAGTAGCTCAATAAGTGTGTCTTTGTCCTTAGACTCAAGCTGCAACTTCTCATGCTTCTTGCTCAAAGCTTGGAAACGCTCTTCCCACATATCCTTCTCTCTCTTCATCTTGGCGAGCGCGTCTTCCAACTCCTCTACATCTTGGTTAGGGAGACTTAATGGCTCAACCACAACCATAGACATATGTCTCTCACAAGGATAAGGCATCTTCAACTCCAAAGCTCTCTTCTTCACCCAAGTAGTGTAAGCTTCCAAAGCTACACAATTGCGCAGACCAAGCTCAAATCTTCCTTTCCTATGCACATTATACCAAGCATGCACAATCTTATGCTTCAAATGTTTGGGATATTTACCCTCTTGATAGAAAAGACCTTCTAACAACATGTTATTAGGTTTGTCTCTCAAGGGGAACCCAAGTTGTCGACGAGCCAAAGCAGGGTTTTTATTAATTCCTCGTTGTATACCAATGAGATGCACATTAGAGAATTCACCACAACTATCAATAATATCCAAACTGCTCAAAGAAGGATCATACCAAACTATATCATCATTAGTGAGAGACATAAGTCTCTTAGACCACCATAGAAATTGTTTGTTCTCCACAAAAGCAGGTGTCTGAGGCAAGTGCGAAATAAACCACTTGTACAGAAGAGGAATGCAATAGACAATTGTTCCACCACCCTTAGAATTCCTTAGATGCAAAGAGAAATACATATCACCCAACAAAGTAGGCACATGATTCCCAATCAAGAAGATTATAATGGCGTTAACATCAACAAAACCGTCAATGTTATGGAATAAAGCTAATCCATAGATGAGCAACACAAAGATAGCTTCAAAAGCATCCACACTACCGGCTTGAGCAAAGGCAGTAGCTTCCTTGATGAGGAAATCAGATGGCAACCCAAACAATCCTCCTTTCTTCACCCAATGAGCCTCTATCTCATACTTCTTCAAGTGAAGAGCTTCAGCAATAAGATGACATCTGGTAATCTCTTCCAATCCACTAAATGGCACTTTGTTAGAAACAGGTATTCCCAAGAGATGGGCATACTCCTCCATCGTAGGCATAAGCTGATAATCGGGAAAAGTGAAGCAACGGTATAGAGGATCATAGAATTGCACCAATACACTCAAAATTCCTTCAACCACATTAGCAGACAAGATAGATAGAAGCTTCCCATGACGTTTTTTGAAGTTCAAGGGATCTAATACCAAAGATGCTAGCTTCCTTAACTCTTTTAAATTGGGACATCTGAAACTATACTTCTTAGTGTTCCTTCGTCCATAATCCAAGGTCTGAAAATATTTGCAAATAATACCTCAGTTCCTTGAAACTTTCGTGTGATGAATGTAATGATGCGCATGAATGCATGAATACAACAATCACAAATAACGGATCACACACAAGGCAAACAAGCAAATGTCAAGGGATGAATTAAGTCATTGTAAAGATCAATCATCCATTTTGGTGGATTATGGTTTTCACCTTATCAACACCCAAGTTCCATTGATATTGACAAGACTTGATTGGATCAACCAAGAATCAAGGGTTTGTTGTAAGTCACGAGCATGGAGTTTGGGTAAGAACCATCCCAAAGAAGTGAACTAAGGATAAAACCTGTAGATCATGTTCTAAAGAGTTCCCAGAGTCTTAATTCCATCTATCAAATATTACAGGTTAGGATGACTGACTCATCAACCCATAATATTCTCAAGAGAAACTCGTCTGAGTGTAGTATCGAATAACAACTGTTATCAAGTCTACACCTAAACAGTCTCCGCACTACGTCCTAAATAGGCCAATAGGGGTTAAATGTTCTACAGTCCTCAGCTTCTCGGACTCCAAATTAGAGATACTAATACCTAACCACAAATACTTGTGTGATATTTCCAAATCCAAAAGGGTCTCCACTGAGCAAATGGATCTCAAGCCAACTTGTTAAGGACTACTCTACACAAGTCGAACATGACTATACCATCCTCCTATCTTAATTGCACTCAAGTTCGGGTTAGAACTTATCTCACCACTCAGAGATCACGAAGCACAACAAGCAGATTATATCACACAAACAAACATACATATATCAAACATACAGTTATATACACACAAAAAAGTAGGCTAAACCCATTGGAGACTAATCCCCAGCAGAGTCGCCACTTAATTTTTGTAGCGGTAAATTCATGATCATTGAGCTATGGATAAGCAAGACATCAAATAACAAGAGTCGCCACCGCGCTTTTATTGTTTCCAAGGGAAAATGGGAAAGTACGAACAAAATCCAAAAATAAGAAGTTTTCAAATCAAAACTAATAAAATACCAAAGATTACGGGAAAGGGGGTTGGTTACACAGAGGGAAGGTGTTAGCACCCAAAGTGTCCTAGGTATTCCTAGGGAGCCCTTTCTTGTGTGCATATGTGTTTTGTACAAATGATGTTTGCAATCAAATAGAACGGGGGGATGAGAAAAGAATTCATTAATTATATTTTTGTGTTTGACAAGACCTTTAGACTTGTGCCTACGTACCAACATAAAAATGAGGGATCAAAACCTCGTTGTTCGTGATACAAATTTCAAAGTTGATGCATTACTTTTAACAAAAATTTATGTTTGAAAGGCACAAAGGCCTAAAAATGGTTTGAATGAGTTAGTTCTTTTTGGATTTTTTAAATCTTTAAGTCAAGTATAGTTAAATTTATTTACATGTTTATTTAAGAAAAGAAGTTTGAAAATGCAATGGCATAAGGCCAAAGTTTCTAGTTTGCAAAAGTGGTCAAAGTTTAGAAAAAGACAAGTACAAACAAAGAAGTTTTTAAAAGGAGGGAGAGATTTTGAAATTAAATAACTAGGGTGGAGATGAAGAGACTAATCCTAAGCATAAATTTAAAAGTTAAGAGTAGAAAACATCTGACCAATCGGTTATAATCCAATAGAAAAGAATGTCATATAGAAAACTAAAATCCCTTGGAAATTAGAATTAAGCAACAAACAATGCATGCAATATCAACTTGAAGAACAAGGCATCAAATAAATATAGCCACATCCAAGCTTAGCAATGCCATGATCTTCTTCAAATTTGCCCATGTAGCAGATGAATTCCATAATGCCATAAGTCACAGGTTCAAAGTAACAACTTCATAATGATCATGTTGCAGATGAACTCAAATCGATCTTCAATGATGTATCAGATGAAGTTTCAAATTACATGCACTTGGTTACATGAAAGTTGGCATTGGCCAAGTCCTTTGCATAGGGAGTGTTACCTAAATTCTAAGTCCAATAGTCTCAGATCAAATCAACAGTCCACACAAAGTGTTTTTTAGGGTTTTTGTTCTTATTATGTACATTAATGTTAAAAGACCACACTATCAAACACAATATACACAAGCAAAATATATCACAAAATATGGTCCAAATGGACAAAGTGAAAAGGACATTAACATAAACAATTAGAATGGTATGAATAATAGCAAATGAATAAAGCTTAAAAATAAAGTGTATTAAAGTAAATGACTTGAAATTAAATGTTAGTTGTTAATAAGTTAGAAGTTAAAATTGCTTTTGCTTTTTATTTTAAGTCATTCTTTGGAGAACACTCAACCCACTTATCACAAGCATGGATCCTTGAACCAAGACATCTTTCAAAGGAAGGAAAAAAGGCCATGTTTCCACATAATACCATGAAAGATGGGAGACTTACAATCTCACTGACTAGAATGCGACGCCTTTTGTATCAAAAATTTAGCGCTATGTTAAGCAATCGTAATTGGACTTATGTAGAAGTCACCACTATTTGAGGTCGGGCAATAGAATCTTGGTGTTAATGCATGTTAGAAACATAGTATAATGGACTATGCTCATGAAATATACCAGACACAAAAAGATTATGCAAAAGTGGTGGCCTAATCTCATCCATACTTATGTTGATTTTGCACTCAACTAGCCTTAGGATGTAGAGATATCATCGGTCCATAAGGGGAATGAGATGAAGAGGGAGGGGAATGGATCAAAACTCAAATTGGACAAAGGAGGACTTTTACAATATTAAGATCATTCATTCATTTTGGGAGATGGAATGTACATTCCATCAATCCCCTAAATCCAATGATCTTAACTTAACAAAGTCAAATCAACCTTGACCAAGGCCCAACAACAGAAGTCAAACTCATACAAACAATCAAAATAGCTCAACACAATTATTTGACATTTATTCTAATTAAAAATACTAAAAATAATGCACTAAATTAAATATGGTTTGTCAAATTCCTAAAACCACATCGAAACACCAAAGAAATAGCCATGAGATTTATCATAGGTCAAACAAGGTCAAAGGACCTTGGAGAAAAAATTTCAGAATTTTTGGAAACTTAAAAGTATTTTTAAACAATTAAAAATAATTACAAAATCAATTAAATCATGAAAAATATTAATAATGATCCAAAAAATAATTTTAATTCAAAATATGAAAGAGGATTTTATTTTTAAAAAATTGGTGAAACTCTCATATTTTTTGGATCAATATTAAAATTAATATAAATTAATGAAAATCAAAGGAATAAAATGAAAATCAGAAAATACAAAAAAACGTAGATCACTTGATCTCCCTCATTAATTGAGGTGGAAGATCAAGTGGTCCTCGACGCGCTTTCCACAATAGTCACTAGTCAACGCATAACACAAGTGGTATTTACAAGCAACGCACGAGATTAAAACATTTTGAATTGATCATGTGGCTCAGAACCTGTCCAACACATCACCGGGGCTATACCTCCGGTCACCTTCTCAGGCGAACCTCGCCAGACTGGTTCAGTCATCACCATCACATAAATGAAAAAGGAGGACATGATCTGAAGAAAAAAATGGCGTAAAGCATGAATCTGACCTCAATTTTAACTAACTCCACATATATAGAAAGATAAGAGGAGTTGAATTTTGAGGTGTGACAACTGAGTTTCTTCGATTTGACCTCAAAGAAACTCAATCTTCTTGCCTACATTGGTAGGACTTGAGACAACCAAAGATCCAAGAGAATTAATGAGATTTGAGTGAGAATCGAAGAGAAGAAAATTTCTGGAAAATACCTTCAATAATGTGCAGAACTTTCTCTTTCTTGCTTCAATTCTTGTTTGATCTTGCTCCATTGACTTGCAAAAATGGATTAGGAATGGAAAGAAGCTTTGGATCCTGGAGTTTTTTAATGTCCAAACAGTGAGATTCAAACTCAATTTTCACATGAAAATTATCAGGTTTTCCTTTGAATTGTGAGGGTTTGAAGAGAGGGGGCAAAGCTGGTGCGCAAGGATCCTCTCAAATGAGCTCAGAGGGTAAATATTTATAGCATTTGGAAATGTTATTTGCACACTTGAAAATGTTTCCAATTTTGGAAATTGCATGATGCATGCTTGCATGGGCATGTAAAAGCCCATGAAGCAATCCAATTAGGTCCAAATGCATCTGAAATGATGTTAGAATGAAGCTTGAATGGCAAGGCAATGTCATGTGATCATTTGAACTTTGATTTCCACCAATGATGCAGGACTGTTAAAACCATGCACATCCCTAGAAAACTTGGTCCAAAATGAATGAATTAGTACTCTTTGGAAAGCTTGGATCAAGAGGAACAACTCTTATTTTGAACACTTGGAACTTGGATCAAGGTGAATTTTGAGGTGGAAGTTTGGAAAGTTCAACATGTTGAAACATTTTCTAAGTGTCAAGCCATATACTTCAATGTTCCACCTTACTAAACTTTTTAGGTGAGCTACAAATGAGAAAGGGGTCATCATCAAAGTTGTAGCTACTTCAAAGACCTTCAAAATGGTAACCAATTTGGCATCATTTGGATTTAGAATGAGAGAGTTATGCATTTTTTGTGTTGAGGAAAATCACTTGTTCAATGGTATTGGTCCAAAATGACCTATACTGTATCCTCATATCACATGCTCATAAAAGTTGATTTAGTTTTCACTCAAAATATCAAAGTTGAATTAGTCATCTTGAATTTGATTGTGAAACTTGGAAATATTTCATCTCATAAAAATTGAGCAAGTTATGGTCTTGGGAAGTTGACTTTCAAATTAGGGTTTAGGCAAAATGTCCTATAATATTTCAACATAGAAAATGACTTTACAAGAAAACTTAGCTCTATACATCAACATGAAAGTTATTTGGAATGTAATTTATAGTAACTTTGATTTTGGAATCATTTTCATATGGTGAAAATTGTAGGAGATAGTGTAGCGGTGTATTCGTCACTTTATGATTTATTGATTAAACCAAAAGCAAAGCATACAAATGTAGAGTCGCCACCGCACTTTTATTTATCCAAAGGAATGGCTAAAAAGCGAACAAAAGCCTAAGAAGTTTTACACATAGAAAACTAATGAAAAGATCAGAGAACTGGGTAAGGGGTTAATTACGCAATGGGAAGGTGTTAGGCACCCAAAACGTCCTAGGTACTCCTAGGGAGCCCTTTTCACACTTGTTGTACGAAATGTTATTTGTTTACGAAATATTTATTGTGCAAACATGGATTGAAGGGATGAGAAAAAGAATATACAATTTTTATTATTTTTGTGTTTGAACGGATGAACCCGTTGCCTACGTACCTTTCCATGGAAGGTAAGGATCAAAACGCCGTAGTTCGGCTAAAAGATTTCCAAAATATGAATGGGTTCATTTTAAAACAAAAGCCCTAAGGTCTTTCGTTATCCACGGGAGAAAACTCAACCTTATATAAACAACAAGTCCACCATGTGAGAAAAGCTTCAACTTGCTAGTGAGGGGTTAACCCTATAATAAGCAAGGAAGTCTTACAATTCAATCACTAAGGACAAAAGGTGAGATTAACATCAACCAACTAGCATAAATCAAACCTATGGCTAATGTATGAAAACTTATCAAGAATGGACAAAGCCACAAAATAATTGAATGAGTGAAATTAACCAATTAGGATTTATTCACAAAAGATGGTCAAAGTATGATTAGAATTCAATTCAAAGAAGTATTATGAAATGGAGTTTGAAAAAATCAAAGGCCTAAAGCCTAGGTTTCTAATTTGAAAACAAATGAAGATGCTTGCACAATAGTTTTTGAGGTTTTGGGTTAACATGCAAATGGAGGTTTAAAGAATCAAAAAGGTGGGTCGGTGAGGAACTAAAACTTCTTAGATGTTCACCTCTTGAAATCATATGTAGATGATTCAAGTGATTCCTTTGGAATGGGCAACAATGCAAATAAGCAAATGAGCAAAGCAAAATGGATACCGGATCCCAATCAATGGACTTATTCCAATCTCACAAAACAAAGAAACAATGATACCAGATGCCAATCAATGGACTTACACTAATCTCACAAAGCAAAATGGATACCGGATGCCAATCAATGGACTTATACCAATCTCCTAAAACAAAAATGGATACCGGAAGCCAATCAGTGGACTTATACCAATCTCCCAAAACAAAAATAAACATGGATACCAGATGCCAATCAATGGACTTATACTAGTCTCCTAAAACAAAAAATGGATACCGGAAGCCAATCAATGGACTTACACCAATCTCCTAAAACAAAGAAACAATGATATCAGATGCCAATCAATGGACTTATACTAGTCTCACAAAACAAAACATGGATATCAGATGCCAATCAATGGACTTATACCAATCTCCTAAAACAAAACATGGATACCAGATGCCAATCAATGGACTTATACCAATCTCCTAAAACAAAATAAACATGGATACCAGATGCCAATCAATGGACTTATACTAGTCTCCTAAAACAAAACAAACATGGATACCAGATGCCAATCAATGGACTTACACCAATCTCCTAAAACAAGGAAACAATGATACTAGATGCCAATCAATGGACTTATACTAGTCTCACAAAACAAAACATGGATATCAGATGCCAATCAAGGGACTTATACCAATCTCCTAAAACAAAACATGGATACCAGATGCCAATCAATGGACTTATACTAGTCTCCTACCATATCATGGGAAACAACTGCCAATTAGTGGACTTATGCTTGTCTCCTCCATGGATAAAGCAAAATGCTACAAAGCAAAGTTTATGGAATGATATACAAATGATGATGATAAATACACAAAGGCACACTCAAGCACATATGCACAAATGAATCAAGTAAGCAGACAAACAAGTCAATTAGCATACACTATATACAATCAATTAGGCTCAATCAAGGTTAAGCTTTACAGCCAACTGGAATGGGGTATTTTTGTGCTCTTAACCCTAACATTGAGAGTTAGGGCGAAGCAGATGAAATGGAGATGAGGGGTGTGCCTCATAGCTCTTATCCCTGGTCACGGAGAGCTTTAAACAATAGAAGATGTGGGAGTTCAGAAAGTTGGAACTCTTCTCCACAAGTGATTGACTCTATAAGATCTTGGGTTATTATCCACAATGCATCAACACATTGTGTGAGCAAAGTGAATGACACACTGAGTAGCAGGAGATGGATTACACATCTCTTTTATCTACCAATTGCCTCATGAGAGGACTTTTCCTGCTTGGCACAAGAGATAAACAATCACAAGCATTGCCTCTTAAGGAGGACTTCAGACAGGTGCCTACCAATAACAGTAGGTCTTCCAAACTACATGAAGATTAGATATTATACCTAAGTGGTTAAGCAACCAAGCAAAGCAAAGTTCACAATTAACTTAAAGCAACTTATGTACCTGTGGAAACATCAAACAAATCAGTACAATACTCAGACAATCAAACAACAGTCAATAAGCAACCAACAATCCCAATGTACAAAATGTGTAAGCCAAAGGTCAAAACTCAAATGAGTTAACATCAACCTACAAAACACACAAAGGTTAGTAATCAAAGGCAAACAACAATACTCAAGTGATGGAGCATCATCAATTATGCAACTTGAATGCTCATCCTGAAGTCAAAGCTCAAACATAAGCAACAAAACCACTAGGTCAAAGCCTAGGGTCAAAGATGGAGAAAAAATTTAAAACAGGAGCTGAAATTTAACATGAATCAACTTCAATCACATCTTGACACATTCCAAAAGATCTCACATCAATATCATTAACCAAAAGCATTTCATGATCAATTGAAGTTCAAAGCAATTTTAAAGCTCAAATGTGATCAACCAGAATGAAAAATCTCAATCAAATCAGAAAGGATCCAAATAATTCCAACAAAATTCATGATCAATCAAGACATTCATAATATGCATCACACAAAAAATCAGGACAATTGGAGATCATTTGATATGGAAAACTCATCATACAAATTGAACATCAAAAGGTGTGACACAAATTGTCACACCAACTTAGAACAATCATAAAACAGAATTGGTAATTGATAAAAATTCCAAAACAACACCAAAATGTCAAGTAATGAGTCTAGTTTCATCATGCAAATTTTCAGAATCATTGGATCAAAGTCCAGCATTTCACAAATGTATAAGCATGGCAAGGTCAAATAAGCATACATGTTCAAACATTCTAACACAAAAAATTATCCAGCCAAGCACAACTTTGAAATTAATGATCAAAAAATAATAGACAGAAAAAGAAACATAATGCCAAAAACCTGGTAATTTTTGGATGATTTTTCAATTTGTTATGAATTTTACAAGATGAGAAAAATAAAAAATGACATGAGAAGCATAGCATATGGAATAAGGAGGGAAATGGAGAAAATGACAAGGCATTTGAATTAAACGCCTTCGCCAGGAATCGATCCTTGGGCGAATTTGAATGTGGCGCACTCAGTTGCATGAAACGCTGTCGTTTCATTTATGCGGTGGCAGTCAAAGCGCAGGTTAAACAATGAGAGCCAATCATAAGCTCTTGAAGAGCAGAACTATTGAATCGTGTTATCCATGCCTTGTGATGCTCCAAAAGTCTTCTATGATACTTGTATGGATGATTGAATGAGAGATTGAAGCTCAATTGCTCTTGAATCCAACAGAATTTGACATTGCCATTAATGCTCCAAGCTTTGAGTATGAACAAAACAGGCACGATTTGCTTTGGTTCCACGTCCAAACATGCTCAAGAACACTTCAGAAGCATGAATCAACCAAGAGAAAGTGATTGTGTGTGAAGAAATTGCAATAAAGTTTGAGAGAAAAGTTTGAGAGATTTGAAATTCTAGATCTGAAAAACGATGTTAATCTGAAAACAGTTAGGGTTTTAGTTTATATATGCAATGCTAATCATATTTAGCAACTGTTTAAACCAAATGCTGATGAGATTAATTAATTTTTGGGAGTGTAAGTGCAAATTTGTATTTCACCTCTATGCATGGAATGCATGTGTGAACAGTGCACGAATTTGATTCAAATCACTCAAACAAGGCCCATGCAAGTTTCTGAACTGGTTTTGTAAGCCCATGATCAACCAAAATTGTTTTATGGAATTTTCTTTGCAAAATTTCATGAATGTGCACATGATCATGCAAGTGAAATTCATGTCATGTAATGAATGTTTTGGAAAGTAGAGGTTATGAGGAGAATTTTGCAAAAAGAACCACTTGAATTGGAGCCTTCGTTGGAAAGTTATGCCCATTTGAATCTTCAAACACACTTTGCCATGATTTGATCATATCTCTTTAACCACACATGAGAAATTGATGATCTTGGACTTTTTGGAAATGGGAGAGAAAGATCTACAACTTTCATGTTCAACAAAATTTCATTTGAAGCTTTCTTGATGATGTAATTTGAAGTTGAAGTTGGGTTAAAACCTTTCCATTTTTGGCAAATTCAAATTATAGGTCACTTTCAATTTTGGGAAAGTTTTGACCTGACTTTAAATTCTTCAATGTGAGTGTTTAAAATGTCAAATGAGACTTGTTTGAACATGAATGAAGTATTTCTAATCACTTCCCACCTCCAAATCCACAGTTGACTTTGCAGTTGACTTTCTAGGCCTTCAGATGACTGGAGAATGTTCTGATGAAATTCAAGCCTCTACCACTTGGGATTTTGCTTCAAAATGACATCATAGCTCATATGAACTCTTATGAATGATTATGGGGTCCAAATTCTCAAGAATGGCCACCATCTATTGCTCAATGAATGCCTTTGATTGCTTTGACTGTTGATTGCTTCATCTGCAAGACAAAGGTTAGATGACATATTTTTGTACTTTTAGTTGGTGATTAAAAGAAAAGCAAATGATATACAAATGCAAAGAATGCTTGGTGATCAAGAATCACTCTCAAAAAGATGACCCACCCACAGGGAAGGAAACAAGGTGTCTAATGATCCTTGAGGCAATGCAATGATATGACATGATGCCATCAGGGATCTTAGGGACAAAAATTGGGGTCTTACAGATAGGGTCTAGGGAGACCCAGTTATGATCAGATGAATTTATCTGGCCAACCACCATCAACTAACATGCTAACTTGAAATTCTCTTGACTTATTAGGACCATGGTAGATCATATATGTATAATATGATGAATTTTGAAGTGTCCCTTTAGAAATTTGATCAATTGATGAGGAAGCTTGTTGAAGAAGTTACTCAAGATACCCAGACAACCTAGGGTTTCCAAGGCAAACCAAGTCCAAACTCTTGAAGAAAACTTGATCAAAATGGCATGTAGAGATCATTCGGGCTCATATATGATGCTTAGAGACATTGTCGATCATTCCTTGGTTGTGCTCTTTGCAATGAGGGTCTTAAACTGTAGATATGAACTTGATAGACCAATGGGGACCATGCCCTACCTACAAAAGAGTTAGGTAAATATAAAGACATATTTTTGGTATTTTGGTTAGTAAAATGATAAACATACAAGTATGATACAATCAAATGGTGCTTCGTGGTCTCTCCCAAAACAAACCCAATGAAAGGGGGGTAAGGAGGATGCCAAGGTGTGATCCCAATGCTATTGCATATGATGAAATTGCATGAGGGATATTAGGGTCAAAATTGGGGTCTTATAGATGAATCAAGTCATTGTCAAGATCAGTCATCCATTTTGGTGGATTATGGTCTTCACCTTATTAACACCCAAGTTCCACTGATATTGACAAGACTTGATTGGATCAACTAAGAATTAAGCATTTATTGTGAGTCACGAGCATGGAGTCGGGTTAAGAACCATCCTAAAGGAGTGTACTAAGGATAAAAACATATAGATCATGTTCTAAAAAGTTCCCAAAGTATTAATTCTGCCTATCGACTATTACAGGTTAGGATGACTGACTCATTAATCCATAATATTCTCAAGAGAAACTCATCTGAGTGTAGTGTCGTGTAACAACTGTTATCAAGTCTACACCTCAACAGTATCTGCACTACATCCTAAATAGGCCAAGTTGGGTTAAATGTTCTACGATCCTCAGCTTCTCAGACCCCAAATCAGAGAAAGTAACACCTAACCATAAATAACTTGTGTGACATTAATATCTCAAAAAGGGTCTCCGCTGAGTAGATGGGTCTTGAGCTAACTTGTAAAGGACTATTCCACACAAGTCGAGCATGACTACACCATCCTCCTATCTTAATTGAACTCTTGTTCGGGTTAGAACTTACCTCACAACTCAGAGATCACCAAGCACAACAAGCAGATTATATCATACGAACAAAGATACAAATATCAAATATACAAATATATACACATAAAAAAGAAGGCTAAACCCACTAAGGACTACTCCCCAGCAGAGTCGCCACTTAATTTTTGTAGCGGTAAATTCATGACCATTAAAATAGGGATAAACTTAACGTCAATAAAACCAGAGTCGCCACTGCGCTTTTATTATTTCCAAAGGAAAAGGGAAAAGCACAAACAAAACCCAAAGATAAGAAGTTTTCAAATCAAAACTAACAAAATGCTAGAGATTACAGGTAAGGGGGTTGGTTACATAGTGGGAAGGTGTTTGCACCCAAAGTGTCCTAGGTACTCCTAGGGAGCCTTTTTTATGTGTATATTGTAACGATAAATTCATGACCATCAAGCTATGGATAAGCTAGACGTCAATTAAACCAGAGTTGCCACCACGCTTTTATTGTTTCCAAGGGAAAAGTACGAACAAAACCCACAAAATAAGAAGTTTTCAAATCAAAACTAATAAGATGCCTGAGATTACAGGCAATGGGGTTGGTTATACAGAAGGAAGGTGTTAGCACCCAAAGTGTCCTAGGTACTCCTAGGAAGCCCTTTTTTGTGTGCATATGTGTTTATGTACAAAATGATGTTTGAAATACATATAGTGGAGGGATGAGAAAAGAATTCATTAATTATATTTTTGTGTTTGACAAGACCTTCTGACTTGTGCCTATGTACCAACATAAAATGAGGGATCAAAACCTCGTAGTTCGTGGTATAAATTTAAAAGTGAATGAGTTACTTTTAACAAAATTTTAAGTTTAACAATGGCACCAAAAGCCTAAAAAGGTTTGAATGAGTGTTAGTTCTTTTTGTCTTTTTAAGTTTTAAGTCAAGTATAGTTAAGTTCATTTACAAGTTTGCTTAAGAAAAGAGTTTTAAAAATGCAATGGCATAAGGCCAAAGTTTCTAATTTGCAATATGGTCTAAGCTTAGAAAACACAAACAAAGAAGATTTTAAAAGGAGGGAGATATTTGAAATTAAAGAAAATGGGAGGAGATGAAGAGACTAATCCTAAGCACATATTTAAAAGTTGAGATTTGAAAAGATCTGACCAATGGGATGCAATCCAATAGACAAGAATGTCATATAGAAACCCAAATTTCTCTTGGACTTTAGAATCAAGAAATATCAATACACAAGTAGCAAGATGAAGATAAAGGCATCAAATAAAGATAGCCACATCTAAGCTTAGCAACTACATGATCTTCTTCATAATTCCCCATGTATCAGATGGCTTCAAAGATAGGCATTATGCACAAGTTCAAAATAACAACTTCAATATGTTGCAGATGAACTTAAATAGATCTTCAATACTTGAATAAGATGAAAGCTCACTTCACAAGAACTTGGTTTTATGAAAGTTGGCATTGGCCAAGTCCTTTTGCATAGGGAGTGATGCCTAATTCTAAGTCCAATGTCTCAGATCAAATCCAATATTCTACACAAATGTTTTTTAGGGTTTTTGTTCTTATTATGTACATTAAGGTCAAAATAACACAAACACAAACAAGTATATACAAACACAATATACTCACAAAGTATGACTCAAGTGAGAAAAGTGAAAATGGAATTAAAGTAACTAAATTGAATGGTATGAATAATGGCAAATGAATAAAGACTTAAAATTGAAGTTCATAAAAGTAAATGGCTTGAAATTAAATGTTAGTTATTAGTTGATTAGAAGTTAGTATTGCTTTTGTTTTTATTTTGTTTAAGTCATTCTTTGGAGAACACTTAACCCCCTTATCACAAGAATGGATCCTTGAACCAAGACATCTTCCAAAGGAAGGAAAAAAGGCCAAGTTTCCACACAATACCATGAAAGAGGGGAGACTTACAATCTCATTTACTAGAATGATAGGTCTTTTGTGTCACAAATTTAGCGTTATGTTAAGCAATCATAATTGGACTTATGTAGAAGTCACAACTATTTAAGATCGGGCAATAGAAATTTTAGTGTTAATGCATGTTAGAGACATGGTATTGTGAACCATGCTCCTAAAACATACCACACTTAAAAGAGAATATGCAAAAGGGTGGACCTAATATAATCCATACTCATGTTGATTTTTCAATCAACTAGCCTTGGGATATGGAGATATCATAGGTCCATGACATGAATAAATAGAGAAGGGGAATGAGATGACGAGGGGGGGAAATGGAATCAACACAAATTGGTCAAAGGAGGAGTTTTACCAAATTAAAATCATTCATTCATTTTGGGAGATGAAATGTACATTTCATCAATCCCCTAAATCCAATGATTTTAACTCAACAAAGTCAAATCAACCTTGACCAAGGCCGAACAACACAAGTCAAACTCAACAAGTCAATATCAAATGCTCAACACAATTTATTCTGCAATTAAACAATTAAAATCAATTAAATAATGCATTAAATTAAATTATGGTTTGTCAAATTCCTAAAATCTCATCAAAACACCAAATAAATGGCCATGAGATTTATGATACGTCAAACAAGGTCAAAGGACCTTGGAGAAAAAATTTCTCAATTTTTGGAAACTTAAAAGTATTTTTAAACAATTAAAAATATTCACAAAATCAATTAAATCATGAAAAATATTAATAATGATCTAAAAAATAATTTTAATTCAGAAATTAAAAGAGTAATTTATTTAAAGATTTTTGGTGAAACTCTCATATTTTTTGGATCAATATTAAAATTAATATGAATTAATGAAAATATAACATATCAAAGATTAACTCTCTAGGGAATAAAAGTATGGATTACAACTACCTTTTTATTAGGTAGAAAACCACAAAGGAAGAACATATGTCACTGGTTAAGATGAACATATCAAGTATAGATTGCCTAGGGAAATGCAAAAAAGAATCCGCTGGGGAAAACAAAGGAAGTAGATTACTTTTACCGGGTATTGGGCAAAAGTAAAGTACTCTGGAATTGAGAAGAATATTACCAGTTACTGGGCAATAGACTTTCAAGGGACCAAAAATATCTATCTAGGTGATATTTAGAAAGACAAGGTCAATCAAAGATTCAACTCAATGAGGATATAACTCAAGGGGAGTGATTCCATCCAGATAATTAACTAGGGAGGAAACTTAAATAATGATCATCCATGAGGGAATAACTCAGTGGAGAATGAGAAAGGTTAAACTTTTTCTTCCTAGAGGGGGAGGGGGTGACACTCTACAATTGAAGGAGGACATACGCACCAAACCTGCATGGGGAAATAATATCACCGTAGCAGGGGATCAAAATAAGGGAATCAAATGCAATAAAATGCATAATGAAATATTTGATGTTGTGTTTTATGGATGAATATGTATGTATATGATTGATGATTATGCTGACAAAACAACACAAAGGATACAAATATCGTAGATTTGAAACATTGATGCACAACTCGGCTAATCTCAACATGATGGAAATATCAACTGGAGAAAATGCTAGGGATAAACATAAGTCATCTAGCTCTGAATAAATCAACCCTGGTTGGGGAGAGAGAAAAGGTCTGCTGAGGATCCAAATTGTCAATTTATGAGGGGAATTTTATGTGAACACCATATCTAAATGGGAGACAACCTTGTAGGGGACCAATCCACAATACTGCTCAGAATCCAAAATTGCCGAGAGCAAGGGATCTTTAATATCTGAAGATGAACTCCGTCGAGGAATACAAGAGGTAAAACTCTGCACCGGGATCAAAGCGAAATACGGAGGATGTTATGACCAAGATCGTTTCTAACTTAAAAAATCATCAAACTCCCTTAGGAAATTGAGAAATAAACCAATTCCAAGGAAAAGATAACGGGGTCTGATGAACTGCCGAAGGTATGCAACACAAATATGTGAATAGAAACCAAATAAAGGTTTTGGACCTTCGAAGTCACACTGTTGGGGAAATAATAAGAGGAGTATCGGGCCTGATCATCAACTCAAATCTACTGGGGATGTAAACCTATAACTCAAATGGGGATACCTGACGAACTGTTGGGGAAAAAAATATTAAACCAACTGCTTGGGGAAGACAAACAAGGCTGTGCACTTTAAGACATACTTGTTCTCATACTGCTGTTGATATTCCTTGTTGTAGTCGATTTTTCTTAAAGTAATTGTTTTTATTATTATTATTAATAAAACTAATTTTTATTCATTAATTTATTTCAAAATTATGATCATTAAAATTCAACTTTATTTAGCAGAAATAAATAAGAGTAGAAACAATTGGATAAAAAGTCCAACTTTATTTAATAGAATGGTAGTCTGTAAATGACAAGACTCCATAGATCTTTACCAAATTTGAAAAATGGTAATTTATATGGAAAAGGGCTACATTGAATACAATGGTCACTACTCTTCCTACCAAATTCAATATCCATTGCGCTCTTGGTTTTGGTTGAGAATGATTAATTAGACCCAAATGACTTGCTCAAAACTGCCCCCGTGACTAGGGCCAACCGAATGCAGTTACTTGCCATAATCCCTGATTTTTGCCTAGATTGCCCCAAGGTGGGATACTCAATCTATCGGGATAAATTTTCTGTTTTATGTCTCTAATTTTTGCCTGGATCTTCCCTTGCTGCGTTTCAATCCACCGAGACGCTCATTTTTCAATCCAGACGTAGAGCTAACAAAGTTAAACAAGCGCTTGTTGGGAGGCAACCCAACTGTGTAAGAATTTATAGTTTTCTTGTATAGCAGGATTGAAAATGAGTGAAACTGGTATACAAAACATTCTGCAGAAAAACTAAAATCTAGAAAGCTTTCCAGGAGATAATTTACTTTCCACGGCGAGATAGTTTTATATGTTCTTGCTGATAGCTCGCTCTGTCTTTCCAGGAAAGCATTGCAGATTTAGAAATTTAATTAAATGTCATTTACTACTAACACCCAACATCCACCCACTTTTCTTTTTACGTGTACATGTTTTCACTGCAAATACGTGGGAATTTTGATAATGTTCATTTGACCTCATTCAAATTAGTTTTAAAATATCTTTCACACACTCTAGTTCCTAGTGTATGCCCATTACCACATATCACTTTCATGTTTTCAAATCTTTAGTTGTTTCATTCAAAATATGCAATTATAGGATGGCTACCAAAAATAATGTGTCATCAAAGATGAAAAGACCAAATGTAGCAAGCACTTCTAGGGAACAAGTACATTTTTATGACTCAAGGTTCCTAGGTGCTGAAAAAGAGAGAAGGTTTAGGGAACTAGCAAGTAGGAGAATTTGGACTGAGGAAGGGTTTTCTATAAACCTGAAAGGAAACTCCAGATTAATGGCTCAACAATTGGAATTGAGTAAGTGGGTGACTTTGATCAATCCACACAAGAATTGGAACCATGATGTAGTTCAGGAATTTTATGCTAATGCTTTACCGCTTCAGAGTGAATCCTTCTCATTTAAATCAATGGTGAGAGGCAAAATCATTAACTTCAACAAAGACACAATTAGTGAATATTTGGGGAATCCTCTGATTGTAAGGGAAGGTGGTTCATATCCTTATGGTAAATGTCTCTAGAGGACATTAAACATTAAAGAAATCTATATGACTATCTTGCTTGAAAGTCAAAGTGTTCGGCTAAACGCTTTAGGAGTACCCATTAGATATCAGAGATATGACCTATCTCCATTACCCAAGTTTTTCTTTCTTATCCGGTATAACATCAAACCTAGAAGTCATACTTCTACCTTCACCTTGGACACTGCAAACCTTATGTTCCACCTTGCCAAGGGAAGTCATGTGGATGTAGCTCGTATTATAGCTTATGAACTCAAAATGGTGGTGCAAAATGGTTGTCAATTGGGAGAGAAACATTCATTCCCTCTAGTATACCCTTATTTAATCATGGGATTATGCATGAGCACATGCACGGTTTTACCACCGCATGTTCACGAGCCTGACACATGACCTATTAATGATGTTTATATCTCTAGGTATTGCACCTGTAGGAGAACCAGAGCAACCAGACAGGAACCTAAAAAACCATCTTGACACAACTGACTGTGGTTTTAGTGATTGGGACCCAAGGATGATATATGATTTTTCTCATACTTGGAACCAATATGAGTCCAACCATAGAGATTTTATCTATATGCAAAACTCTATGTATATACTTCAGTTGAAGATGAGAAGACCTGAAGAGGAAAACCATTAAGTGATGAATCCAAGAGCGTTCCGAGCACACATCAATTATTCTGAGGACAGACAATCTTACCAAGAGGAGGCAAAAGCTATTGATAATGAAGAAGAAGAATCTGAGTAAACAACGACAAGATTGAGTGAAGAGTCAGATGAGGAGATAGACGATTAGGATGTGGATCACCAAAAAGAAAGATCACCATAATCGAGTGATATTTTTAAAGCTTTCCGTCATTTACATTATATCTCTTATTGCCTTCTGATTCATTTTATCTTGTAATGATCACACTAATGGCTTGGATGTGGGATATTTTGTTGGTGTTTTCACTATGATTTTTGGATGTTGGTTCTTTATAATTATTTTATTTGTTTAAATAGTTTGTTTAAGTCTTGAAAGTAGTATAATTTCCAAATTGTGCAATAATTGTTTTGTGTTTGTTTTAAAGATTGGTCCAATTTTCTTGGAGAAGCAAAGAAGCTCAATCAAGTTTCAAGTAAATCAACAAAATGAAATGGTGATGATAAGAAAATTGGATGATTACGCACAAGAAAGGTGTAAGACCCCAATTTTGGCCCTAAGATCCCTCATGGCATCATAACATTGCATTTGCATAAGCCTCAAGGATCATAAGCATCTTGGTTCCATTTGCCTTTGGGTGGGACCTCTTGTGAGTGTTTTGAGATCACCAAGCATGCTTGAATTGTATATCATTGCTTTTCTTATTTTTTTTACTAACCAAAAGCACAAAAATATGTCACTAACATCTTTTGTTTGTAACTTGAGCAATCACAAGGTTCAAAGCTTCTAGGAGATCATCTGTGCAATGACATGACCAAGAGAAGATGAAAGCAAGCATGGTAATGGTTCCCAAAGCTCTCATCCATAAAATATGCCTCCCTAAGGTCTCAATTCATCATTTTGATCAAAGCAAGTAAAGGGGTTTGAGGTTTGTTCCCTAGAGAAACCCTAATTCATCTGTGCACCATAATGCCTTGCTCATGAAGCAACCTCAGCCCATGGTCAAATACAATCAAGGGAAGTTATTTAATTCATCATTTCATGCATATTTGAACTTATTTGAGTGTCCTCAATCATCAATTCATCAAGATATGGGTTGTGGATTTGAGAGGTTGATCAGTCAATTCATCTGACCATTTTGAAATGCACTGAGACCTAAATTTTTATGTGTTGGTCAAATGGAGATGATTCTAAAAGTAAAAATGTTCTTAAGGACAATATGAACAACTTTCATGTTCATCAAAAATTTATTTGAAGCTCGGAAGGTCATCATCCATTCCAAGACATTATAAGTCATTTTGACTGAAACCCTAATTTTAGGTCAACTTCCCAAGGACACAACTCATTCATTTTTTATGATTTTTATGTGGGATCAAAGGCATTGTAAATCTTAAGATGTCTACTTAAAATGTTATGTTGAACAAGATTTCAAAATCTCAAAGGAAATACATGTGATAATGCAAGACATTATAGGTCCTTTTGGACCAAATGCATTGAAAGGCAAAAAAGTCCAACATCAAGTGCCCATAACTCTTTCATCAAAAATCCAAATGATGAAAAATGTAAGTCCATTTTGATTTTCTTGAGAAGATCTACAACTTTTATGTTGAAGGTTTTTTCATTTAAGGCTTGCATCATTGAAACCAAGGGGCTTGAACATTGACAAAATTTGGAAACCTTGCCTTCACATGTTTTGCACATTACACTTTAAACTCAAAATTCACCAATTTCCACACTTCAAATGGATTTTTGCCCAACATAACAATTGTTCCTTACATCAAGACCTTTCCAACCATTACCCATATGCTTATGTTTGGATCTTCTAATTGGCATTTTCGAAGACATGAATGTTTAGGTTCAATTATGGAATTCACATCATAACTTCATGCACAAGCCAATGCAGCTCTAATCACACGTCCAAACCATTGGCATTTGAGTTTAGCTTGCATTTTCATCCGTTTTTGGGCTTTGCACGCGCCTGTACAGGCCCATGCATGAAGAGTCCAAGTTCCATGCACACGAATTTTCTCCTTGCTTGCATCAGCCTTGGCTATAAATAGCATGCTTCATTCTCTTCAAAAACCAACCTAATGGCGCCTGAAGCCCTACACAAGTGAAATCCCAACCTCCATTAAAGGAATTCTGAGTTTTCCATTTCAATTTGACAGTTCAGATTTCAACTTCATTTGTTGATCTCTGAATTTAAATTCCTAAGCCTTGCTTCCTTGTTACCTCAAAAACACATTGCACAAAAGATTTGGAGTCGATCAAGACCTGTAAAGCTGCACTTCAAAGGTTGTTGTTCAAACTTATTTGCTTCGAATCTCTCATTTCTTTGATCTATTTGCCTGGCCAAAGTGTTTTCTGAAGTCCTCACTTGAGAGGCTAGCTAGTGGTAGCTTCAATTTTGTTTTTCTTCGATCTGCATTTTTTATACCTGAATCTTCCACCTCAGATTTCTCAACCTATAGGAATCTTGAGTGTGATCCAAGGTTACAGGGGTGATGTACATCACCCTAGCTTCATTTTGGTATAAGGATCGTGCAAATTGGTGAAGGTTTGAAAACCTGCAACTCTGGCCGGAATTATGAAGCTCACCGGAGAAGAAGGTGGCCCCGGTGGCCGTCCCAGTGCCAAATCAAACCACATCCCTTGCTTCTCATGTGCACGATCTAATCTCAGCCTTTGTTTTATTTGACTTTTTTAAATACATGGTGTGCACGCATTGACTGAAGCGTATGATGGGAGCGCGCATCTGGAGCGCATGATCTGCCAGCTCAATTAATGAGCTCAGATCTAACGCTCCTGGTTTTTTTGAATTTTGAATTTTCTGATTTAATTTCTTTTATTTCATTTTATTTCAAAAATTCCTATCTCTTTCATTTTAAATCCAAAAAATATGGGACCAATTGCATTCTTCTCCAAATAATTTCTAGTTTCTATTTCTGATTTTTAATATTTTTTATTTTGTCACTTGATATTTTTTGTGAAATTTCTCTTTCCTGGTTATTTTAATTCATTTTAAATATTTTTTGATATTCAAAAAATACAAAAATATTTTCCTAACCTATTTGAATGATGATGAATTTATGAAAAATATTCTCATCAATTTTTTAATTCATTTGAGATTTATTTGAGATTTTAGTTTAATTAGGATTATTTTTATTCATTTTTAATTGATTAAAAATAGTTTCTGACTTTTAAAAATGCTGAAATTTTTTGTCAAACTTTGTTTGACCTTGTTGAACTTAGGATAAATCACTTGGACTTTTCAAAGTTGATTTGAAGTGATTTTGAAGTTTGACCTTTCTTTTTATTTTTAATTCAAGTTTAATTTTAAATATTAAAAAATGCCAAAAATATTTTGTTCATTTCTTGACTTCCAATCTTCATCTCACTTCTGTTTTTGATTGTTTGACTTTGACTTTCAATGTTATTGGTCAACATATGATGATTGGTATATTTTATTTCATTTAATGCATTTGTATTTTTGCCATTTTTATTTCCATTATCCATCTCCTTCTTCTTCTCCTTCTTTTTTTTCTTTTTGATCAATGAGTTGAAGGTTGATAAGTTAGCATTAATTAGGGAAACTTAATCTTCCTTGATCCAAATCTAATTCATCTTGATCAATTGATCAAGTGAATGGCTTTGCATTAAGGATATGTTGTTTTCTAAATCATGCAAAAGGCTTAAACCAATACAAGATCAATTCTCTTCTTCTTTTTGGCATGGCAAGTTGTTGGAACTTGGTTCACTAATCAAGACTTCAAACTTGTGTTGTTGCCTACATTATTATTGACCGGCCTCAGATAGTTGTGACTTCTACATAAGTCCAATTACGATTGCTTAACATAGCGCTAAATTTTGCCTTATGGCACACTAATTATTGACCACTAACAATTAACATTTACTTTATGTACTTTACTTTTATGCAATTTACCATTCTTTCACATATTATTCATTTGCTTTTCTCCCTTGCTCATTGGAGCACATGTTTATGTTAATGCCATTTGCCTTTTGCCCACTTGGGTATATAATTGTGTATATATCTTTTGTGCTTGTGTTTGTCTGTTTGTTGTGAATCAAATGCAAAGAATTGGACAAAATGGACTTAGACTTTAGGACTTTACCCAAGCAAATGGAGTTTGAAGAGAAACTAGGCCTCATGCCTTTAGAGTGCTTAAATGTCAAAGAGAAACTAGGTCTCCTGCCTTTAGAATGCTTAAAGCTTAAGGATGAACTTTGAAAGGACCATATTCTAAACTCCCTCTTGTCTATTCTTTGATTGATCATAGAACTTTTTGATGTGTGTTTTCTTGTGTTAGGATTTCCAATTTGAGCCTAATTGAGGAACCATTACCATGAGCTCCTAAGAGAGAGAGATTCAAGATGCATTGAGGAGTATTTCCAAGGATTCATTGATTGTTGATTGCTTAAATTTATGCTTGTGATTGCTTATTCCAAAGGATGGGAGCTACTTGGATCATCACTATGATCTCAAGAGAGGAACTCCTTGTGTGGTTTTGTTCTCCTTTCTCTTACCTCTTGTATGCTTAGGACTTTAGCCCTTCTTCTTCTTCTCTCCACTCTAACCCAAGCCAAACTTTTGTGCAAACATCTAACACTTGTTTTCAACATTAGAAACCTAAGCCTTATGCTTTTGATTTTCAAACTTTCTTTTTATAACACTTATTTGGAATTGAACCTTTAAATCAACTTTGACCATTTTGTACATACTTCTAATTGGTAAATATAACCCATTCAAATGTCTTTTGTGGTTTCAATGGCCACTTTCTAATCCAATCTTTTTCATAACCTTTAGCTATTAGGTTTGAGTTATCTTTGTGGTAGATGTAATACTCACCTATGTCCTTAGTGATGGACAATGAGTCTTCCATGCTTATTATAGGGTTAACCCCTCACTAGCATGTTGAAGCTATCCTCACATGGTGGATTTGTGGTTTTAGGTTGAGTTTTCTCCCTTAGATAACAAAAGACCTTAAGGCTTTTGGACCAATCAATTCACCAACTAGTTATAAGATTTTTACCCCGAACTACGAGGTTTTGATCCTAATCTTTTTAAGATGGTACGTAGGCAATGGGTTCATCCATTCAAACACAAAATGTAATTAAGCTTGTATATTCTTTTCTCATCTCTAGGAGTACAAGCTTGTAATTAAGCCCTTTTCAAACACAAAATGTATAAGCTTGTAATTAATCATGTTTGCACAAATAAACTTTCACAAAATACCAACCTTACAACAAATGTGAAAAGGGCTCCCTAGGAGTACCTAGGATGTTTTGGGTGCCTAACACTTTCCCATTGCATAACCAACCCCCTTACCCAGATCTATGACTCTCTTTTACTAGTTTTTGTTAAAACTTTTAGGTTTTTGTTCGCTTTCTAACCATTCCTTTGGATAAATAGAAGTGCGGTGGCGACTCGACATGTATGGTTTACCTTGGATTTAGTCAATATCTCTAATGGTAACGAATACCCCGCTACACAAGGTAAATGTGTAATTATTTCTTGAATGTTAGCATGAATTTGAAATTTGTGCTTCATACAAAATCATTTCATGCATCATTTTGCAAAAACATGTTTCATGCTTGACTCACATAGGTCTAAACTAGAAATTGTGAGGAAATGCCCATTGCTCACTTATATGCTTAGGATGACCAATAATCCCTGTTTTAACTCGTACGGTTCATGTTAAATCTTGCATTTGTTTTGAAATTTGTGGAATCATAGAAAGGATCAAGGAAAATTTTAATGTCGAGCAAAACCACCAAACCAAAAATGGCCTCATCCTACCTTGTGAATGAGTGAGAATATGTAAACCCCTTTGATCCAAAATGTAACAAATGAATTAATTATGAACTCAAACAAATCACTAAGTAATCCACTTGGTGAATTTGTTGTCTTTCATCCAAAAATCAAAAAGTTCATAATTGATACATTCTAGTTTTTCTTTGAAATCAAAAACTAAACTAATCATGATTAATGTTCCTTACCAAGAATGAAGAGTATTTTTAAAAGGAAAGTAAGAATTGTTTAAGTTGTGGAGAGGTAGCTTCATGCATAAGAAAAATAAGAAAAAAATAAAAGAAAGATGAAAATAAAATAGAAAGAAAAAGAAAAAAGATATGAAAGGAAAGAAAAGAAAAAAATGATCAAATTGTTGCATCAAAAGATCTCGAGGGGTGGAAATAACATAAGCAAATGGAAGTGTGGAAAATATGATTTTTTTATTCTATTCATTAACTTTGGCCATTCTTGTTTCAATATCCTTAGAAATGACCTTTTCTTTTGAAACCCGACCAAGTTACAACATTTGAAAAGTCCTTAGTGATATGTGCTTTCATAATTTCAAAGTAAATTTCTTAGATGAATGCATGAATTGATCAAGATGTTAGCAAGGTTATTGGATGAGAGTTTACTTCCCGCATGTTAAATTTCAAAGTTCTTCGTCCATTTTATAAAGAAGTGTGTTAGGATGATTCAAGTAGGATTATGTTATTGCTTTAAAATGTATGACATGACACTTGTGTTTAGAAATTAATTCATATTCATGTTTTGATTCTAGAAAATTAATAAGCATAACCTTCACATGTGCATTCTAAACTTGAACCATACATTTTCTTCATTTGTTGAAAAATATTACTAATCATTAAGCTTTGTGAAAACATCTTCCATTTGAAATTTTCTTAAAACTTTCATTTAGGACAAACAAAGACTTAAGTTGTGGTATTTTATCACATTAAATCTTGGTAATTATTGGCCCAATTGACCGTTTTCTACCGTTAAAACTCCAAAAATTATGAATGGGATTAAGTTTGAACAAGATAGTGTTGTTCCTTTTGATTTCTCTACTATTATGAAGGAACTCCACACCTATACGAAAATTTGAACACAAAGTAAGAAGGAATTGATTTTACAAATTTTCCAGGCGATCATCCAGCGAGACTCAGGCGAAAGCTCACCCAACAATCCAACAACAAAGCTCAGGCTTGGAGAAACAGAAGCAAAATTCATCATTCTTAGCAAACAAGCCTCAAGCGAGCCATCTCTCCCAGCGAAGCTCTAGAGAGACTTACGCAAAATAAGTTAGAGACTTTCTAGAATCAAAAATTTCCATTCTCGCTAGGAGAGGTTGCAATGAGGAAGCTCGCCAGGTAAGGAAACAACTTTCCAGGCGAGAGCAGCAGGGCACATATACTATATATAGCTTCAGAAACACCCAGTTGATAAAACTGTTGGAATTTTAGATATATACATCATTAGTGAGAGACAGACAGAGAAAAGAGTAAAACTTGAAGAATACGAGTTGGGTACACATCAATTACCAGGAAACCACCATTGTTGTTCATCCATCTTTATTTATTCTCATCTGTAATCAAATCTACCATGAGTAGCTAAATATGAAGATGAGAAAAATACACAATAAGAGGGGTTGAATTGTGTATGCCAAAAATCATTTCACTTCTAATAATGCAACTTCAGAGTCTGAACAATATTTAGGGTCTGATATCAGAAATGATAACAACTGCGGAAATAATAATGATCAGAAGTAAAAGCAAGCAACACACAAATATTATCCTAGTTCCTCTCCTCAACTGAGAGTAGTCCAGTCCCCTGCCTCAACAAGAGCTTTTCACTATAATCAATAGATTACACTTTGCTCAAGCACACTTGCAAGATTCTTCACTTTCTCAATCAACCTGGAAAGAGACTTCTGCTCAAGCAACCTTTTAAGAGACTTCTATTCAATCAACCTAGAAGAATCATCACTACTTAAGTACAAAGACAAGAGACTTCACTACTCAAGCATGTAGGCAACAAACTTCTTCTACTTTAAACAATCGTGCTATGTATTTATTATGATAATGATATTATATATGAATTAACTGCTTATCGATATTGATTTTATCCTTGTTTACTTGTTTAACTTATAGACTCGAACTATTATTGAGAAATTGAAATTCTGGTATCAGATTTGAGATGTCGAAGGTAATGTCATGACACTAATATCTGAACAATACAAACAGGATAAAAGATAAAGAACAGTAATGCAAGAGACACAAGCAATTGTTAACCCAGTTCGGTGCAAACTCACCTACGTCTGGGGGCTACCAAGCCAGGAAGGAAATCCACTAAATAGAATAAGTTCAAAGACTCTCAGTAAACAACACAAGTTACAGTCTTTTTCACCTAATCTCTACCCGTGTGACTTCTACCTAATAACTATTAGATATGAGATCCCACTCACTCCCCCTCAATCATACATGTGATATAAAACAAGAATTACAATGAAAAGAAGACACTCTTCAAAGACACACACTTGATCTTACTTAACAACTTTAATCAAGTAGACACACACTCATGCTTAAAAGCTTAGAGTGACAAATTACAAATCAAAAATCAGACCAATTCAATCATATATGGATGAATTGAATGGCTTACAATTCACACGACCACACAAGACTTAAACCCTTATTCTCTCTCAATATTTTGTTCGTTATTTCTTGTGTATCAAATCAGGTTTTCCATGTCCTTTTTATAGAAGCATTTGGCTGGGCTTGGACAATTGATTAGATCTCTTTGGAAAATAAGTTAATCTCGTTGTAATTACTGATTGATAGTGCATTTAATCATATCTTCAATCATACATAGATTTGCATTAAAAACGCAATCACATAATACATAACATTCAGACTGAATATTCTGTATACAGATGTCATGACATCGGGTCTGACATCTCAGTAAAAATCCTGCATAATCACATTTTAAACATCCAGCAGGTACACGATATCTTATGTTAAGAAATCACATGTGACAACTTGTGAACACTCTAGGTTTTACCAAAATTGCTGCCAACACTTAGAACCAACAAACTCCCCCTTTGGCAAATTTTGGCTAAAACATATATCAGTCCATTTGTTCACAAGAGTACACACATATCAGCAGTTACGCAGCAGTAGAAGCAATAACGACACAAATACTAGCTATAATAGCAACTAGTAATAAACACACATTAAACACATGGGTGCTTCTTCTCCCCCTAATTTTGTTCAACACAGACATCTCCTTCAATAACAACAACA
Organism: Lathyrus oleraceus; assembly: GCF_024323335.1. Lineage (NCBI taxonomy): Eukaryota > Viridiplantae > Streptophyta > Magnoliopsida > Fabales > Fabaceae > Lathyrus > Lathyrus oleraceus. The sequence continues at coordinate 393,213,262 of NC_066580.1, forward strand.
CCTGTAACATTTAGAATCACACACTGACATCTCCTTCAACATCTGTAACATTCAGAATCACATTCTGACATCTCCTTCAACATCATCTGTACAACATAAAACAGAATATTATGTTCAACATCAGCTGTCACATGTTTAGCCTATTAACTGCTTTAGCACATATTAACTACAGCTCTCCATATCTCCACACATTAACTGCAGTTCTCCACATATTAACTTCTCCCCCTTTTTAGTCAAAATAGACCAAAGTGACCAATTCGACAAAATAAATGTCAATCAGTCCAGCAGAGGATGTTACAAAGGATGTTATAACATATAAAATGTTAAAACACAATGTCAGGTGGTACATAACCATAATTATACATAGCTACATTAGCTGAGATAATCATAAATCCAGGGAACTCATAAAGAGCCCAAACATTACATCATGGCATCAACAAAGACTGCCAAAAAAAACTACAAACATCAAACAGAAAACATTAAATCATCCAAGCATCCAAGCATCCAGAACACACATCATTATAACAGGGGGACATCTTCACCACAACTCAGTCTGAGGAGGTAGCATCTTCATCACCTTCAGATCCAGAACTGCCACTAGATTGATCTCGAGAATTATACCTCTCACTTGAGGTGTGGGCATCTGTTTCCTTGGCTTCACCAACCTTACCCATCTCTTCTTGCTCCAAGTTACTAATTAGACCCTTTAAAGCCTCTTTCCTAGCCTTAGCCACCCTAATCCCAGTTTCCAATTCCTTACATGTTTCCTTCAATTCAGCAATAAGGCCATCTTGAGAGGCTGGCTTCTTCGTTACATATGTCATGACAATGTCATTGACATGACTGCCTTCAAATAACTTGTAATGAATTGACAATGGAGGCTTCCTTCTACTGGGGATATCACTGGTGCTTAAAATACAAGGTTGCTGACTTAGAATTATCCCACAAATAATTAAGGGAAAGGCAATTGGCAGCTTCACTAAATTTGTGGAAGCATGTCTAACAATTTGTTCAAACATGAACCTTCCATAATCAAATTTGAGCCTGGTTCCAATAGCATATATTATCCTTCCAAGAGAATTAGATATGGTTGAGATGTGGTTTGTTGGCACCCAGTTGGCTGAACCTATCTTATGCAAGATAGCATATGTTACAGTTAAGTTGCCAGCAGAGAGATACTTTTTGCTTGGTCATTCCTTGACTTGTCCAGTAGTGATTGCCCTACAGAATTCATTGTCTGTGGCCTCTAATTCAACAACTCCTTATGTTCCTCTTCCTAGGAACTTATTGATTACAGTTGGGGAGAACCTTACACACCTTCCTCTCATAAACACCTTGCAAAATTATTTGATGTTCTTGTCAGAAATATCCTCTGGGATGTTCACCATAAACTCCTTCACCAGACTTTCAAAACATTGGGGCAATGCACTAACTGTTTTCATTAAACCAGTAGACTTGATCAATTCCATAACCTCCTTCCCTTCCACGACCTCCTTCCCTAGCTCCCTTTCCACAGTAACTCTCCTCTGTATCACAAATTTCCACTTGGCTGCACCATCTTCCAGATGGAAGGAAATGTTATCCAAATGCACAACAGCAACCTTGGCAGGAGATTTTCTAACATTTTACTTTTTAACAGGAGAGATGTCTGGGACATCGTCTTCGACATCATCTTCAGAGTCGGAACTTTCTCTGACCTTTCTCTTCTTGACTTCCACTTTACTCCATGATTTTGAAGGACCTACATCAGCAACCTTCTTACTAGTTCTGGATGTCATCATCTCAGCCACAGACCTCCCTTTCCTGGTCTTTATTCTCTTTGCAACCCTTGGCTCCAAGTGATGAAGCAAGGTGTCATCTTCACCATCTGAGCTCTCTTCCTCCAAATCAATCACCTTTTCAGCAGAGTCATGCTTCTTAGATTGAGAAGCATCTACAGGTTTCTTACTAGGCAAGGTTTTTCCTAGAGAACACAGTCCCTCAGTAGCAATATCTTTCTCTGACCTAGATGAATCATCATCTTTCTCATTTTGAGGTTCCACCTCAGGTGAGGGGTCCCTTCTAGACAGAGGAGTCGAAACTCCCTTGACTGGTTATCCTTCATTTAGGATCCTTGTGACCAGATTCCTAATGACACGATCTGTATAATGCATGTCATCCTTAGGAGGAGGGTTATCAGAACTGTTACCTTGATTATTTCCTGCAGTGGAAGAAGGACCAGGGGCGTCTCCTGGGATTACTGAAAGAGGAATAACTTCCAAAACGTCTTCATCCAGAAAATCCATGGAGGGAGTTCTTGCTTTGTGAGTGGGTTTTGAACCAGAAGATGAAGGATGTTGTGATATTTTGTTGAACTTGTGAAAATATTTTTGTTGCCCTAGCAGAGATGGACGACAAAGTTTGATGAAGATGGAAGTGGTTATGCTGAGGTTGAGTGTGAAAATGGTATAGATGGTAGTTCCAATACTAGGTAATGATTTACCATAAATTGGGCACTTTCTTTTAAGTGGGCAAACAATATTTTTATTACCTTTTCCACTCCAAATTAATTGCTCTAAATTCTCATGAATACAAATCCCCAATTTCCCTCTTAAACATTCAAACTGATTAGCACCCAAAGCCTTTGTAAATATGTCAACTAATTGCATTTCAGTAGTAACATGCTCAAGTGCTATGATTTTCTCTTCCACAAGTTCTCTAATGAAGTGATGACGAATAAGAATGTGCTTTGTCCTGTTGTGCTGAATATGATTCTTAGAAATATTTATAGCACTCAGGTTGTCACAGTACAATGTCATGACATCTTGTGTGACATTGTATTCAGTCAACACTTGTTTCATCCAAACCAGTTGAGAACAACTACTTCCAGCTGTTATGTATTCAGCTTCAGCAGTGGATAGGGACACACAATTTTGTTTCTTGCTAAACCATGATATCAAATTGTTCCCCAAGAAGAAACATCCTTCTGATGTGATTTTCCTATCATTAGCACTTCCAGCCCAGTCAGCATCACAGTAACGAGTCAGCATAGATCCAGATCCATGAGTATATAACATCTCATAGTCATTGGTGCCATTGACATATTTCAGTATTCTCTTCACTTGGTTTATGTGACTGACTTTTGGTTCAACTTGATATCTAGCACAAACACCTATAGCAAATGCAATGTCAGGTCTGCTTGCTGTGAGATATAGCAGACTTCCTATCATGCTTCTGTATAGACTTTGATCTACACTAACACCACTTTCATCTTTGGAGACTTTCAAATGTGTAGGAACATGTGTCCTTTTATGAATAGCATTCTCCATGCCAAACTTATTAACAATATTCTTGGCATATTTGCTTTGAGATAGAAAGATAGAATCTTCCATCTGCTTGACTTGTAGCCCAAGAAAATAGGTCAGCTCTCCAACAAGGCTCATCTCAAACTCAGACTGCATTTGTCTAACAAAATCTTCGACCATCTGATCTGATATCCCACCAAACACAATATCATCTACATATATTTATGCCACCATGAGTTTTCCTCCTTCATTCTTCACAAATAGGATCTTGTAAATACCTCCTTTCCTGTATCCATTGTTAGTGAGGAACACAGTGAGTCTCTCATACCAAGCCCTAGGAGCTTGTTTCAAACCATAGAGGGCTTTCTTCAATCTGTACACATGCTTTGGAAGATTTGGATCTGTGAATCCTTTAGGTTGTTCAACATTTACTTCTTCATATAAGTAGCCATTCAAGAAGGCACTTTTTACATCCGTTTGGAACAGTTTGAACTTCAGAATACATGCCACTCCAAGCAATAGTCTAATTGACTCAAGACGAGCCACAGGGGCAAATGTTTCATCAAAATCCACTCCTTCAATTTGAGTATATCCTTGTGCTACCGGTCTTGCTTTGTTTTTAGTAACCACCTGTTGTTCATCAGATTTATTCTTATACACCCACTTTGTACCTATGACATTTACTCCTTCAGATCTAGGAACCAGTTCCCATACTTCATTCCTCTTGAATTGTCCTAATTCCTCCTGCATGGCATTGATCCAGAACTCATCAGTCAAGGTTTCCTTGACATTCCTAGGCTCAATCTTGGACACAAAGCAGCCATGTGAGATCACTTCCCTTGATCTAGTTATGACCCCTTTATTTGGGTCTCCTATAATGAGATCTTTGGGAAGATCCTTCTAAATTCTGATGGAGGGTCCCTTGTTGATTTTGTCATCTTCAGGTTCAGCTTGAGGAGGTTCACTCTCATTATTTTTGTCTGAGACATCAGTTGGGGGATCGGTTAGAGATGTCTCAACATCGTCTGTGACATCAGTCTGTTGATCATCAACCACAACATTGATAGATTCCATCATTACTTTTGTTCTGGAATTGAAGACTCTATAAGCTCTGCTGTTTTTTGAGTAGCCCAGAAATATTCCTTCATCACTCTTGGGATCCATCTTCCTTCTTTGTACACGATCAGTCAAGATATAGCATTTACTACCAAACACATGGAAGTATTTAACTGTAGGTCTTCTCCCTTTCTAGACATCATATAAAGTTATAGGAGTCCCTTTCTTCAAGGTCACTCTGTTGTGAGCATAGCAGGCTGTGTTCATGGCTTCAGCCCAAAAGTGGTAGAGCAATTTCTTAGCATGAATCATAGCTCTTGCTGATTCTTGAAGGGTTCTATTTTTCCTCTCTACCACACCATTTTGCTGGGGAGTAATGGGAGATGAGAACTCATGATGAATTCCTTCTGAAGAACATAATTCAGCAAATTTGCTGTTCTCAAATTCCTTCACGTGATCACTTATAATCTTGATAACTGGACTTTCCTTTTCTCTTTGAAGACTTCAAAAACATCAGATTTTTCTCTTATAAAATTGATCCAGGTGTATCTGGAGAAGTCATCCACCACTACATATGCATACTTCTTCCCACTAAGGCTTTCCACCTGCATGGGTTCCATCAAATCCATATGGAGGAGTTCCAGGACTTTGGAAGTGGTGTCATGTCTGAGCTTCTGGTGTGACATCCTTGTCTGTTTTCCAATCTGACATTCTCCATAGGCTTTTCCTTTATCAATCTTCAAGTTGGGAATTCCTCTAACAGCTTCAACAGATATAATCCTCTTCGTACCTTTAAGATGCAGATGGCCCAATATTTGATGCCATATCTTCACTTCTTCTTCTTTGGCTAAAGTACACATTGAAGAATAACCAGTTTCTTGATAACTCCACATGTAACAGTTGTCTTTAGACCTGACTCCTTTCATGATCACTTCATTTTCTTTGTTAGTAATCAGACATTCAGTTTTAGTGAAGTTTACATTTAGACCTTGGTCACACAGTTGACTGATGCTTATTAGATTTGTAGTCAATCCCTTAACAAGTAGGACATTGTCAAGGTCAGGAACTCCAGGGCGATCAAGCTTACCAATCCCCTTGATTTCACCCTTTGCTCCATCACCAAAGGTTACATAGCTTGTGGCATGAGGATGAAGGCCAGTTAGCAGGTTTTTGTTTCGAGTCGTGTGGCTGGAGCACCCACTATCAAAATACCAATCTTCTTTGGCTGAAACTCTGAAGGAAGTGTGAGCTATTAGACTTGTAACATCAGTCCTAGGAACCCATTGCTTTTTCTTGAAAGGTCTGTGATGTTTGGGTCTAGGTTGATGATGAGCAGGACTAGGATAACCATACAGCTTATAACAGAAAGGCTTTATGTGGCCAAATTTTCCACAGTAATGACATATCCATCTTTGGTGTTTTCCTTTCTGCTGTCTTCCTTTATGATGTTGTGACATCTCAGGTTTGCTATTAGTATGGCTGCACTTAGGTTTGGATTTAGGTTTCCCACCAGTGTAATTGCACTCAGGCTTATATTCATTGAACCCAATGCCAAATTTGTCTCCTGTTATTTGTCCAGTCTAGAGAATTTTGTCTAAGGTGTCAGATCCATTGTTTAGCATTCTTACATACTTGGTCATCTCATCCAGTTTAGAGTTCAGCAATACAGCTTCAGTCTTCAATTTGGATATGGTTTCCACATGTTCTGCCTTCTCATTCTCCAACTGTGCTATCACTTTCTTCCGGCTTTCAACTTGTTGACACACTTCTGCACTTCTGTGACACAACTTTCTGTAGGTAGTGGCCAACTCTTCAAAAGTTACTTCATGATCACTTGAGTCTTCATCAGAACCCCATCTTCCATTCAAGGCAGTCACCAGATTTGTAGACTCTTCTATTTCACTTTCATCAGACCAAGTGGCAGCAAGACTCCTCTTCTATTTCTTGAGGTAGGTTCCACATTCATTTCTAATGTCTCCATACCCTTCACATTCATGGCACTGAACTCCTTTTCCTTCTTTGGGCTTTTCATTTGACCTTGTTCTTCTTTCAGCATTGTTGGATTTACTGATGTCAGATGAGATGTTCTTGACATTAGCCTTAGATCTTACATCCATCTTTTTTAGAAGTCTGTTGAACTGTCTTCTCAGCATTGCTACATCATTATCCAGATCTTCATTAATATCTTGCCTTTCTCTTCAGATCCATCGCACATTCCCATCTCAAATGTTTGAAGGGATCCAATTAGCTCATAAACTCTCATATTATAAATGTCTTGAGACTCTTCTATGGCTGTCACTTTCATGGCAAATCTCTTAGGGAGTGACTTGAGTATTTTCCTCACTAATTTTTCATATGACATCTTGTCACCCAGGGCTCCTGAGGCATTAGCAATTTCAAGGATATTCATATGAAATTCATGAATATTTTCATCTTCTTTCATCCTTAAATTTTCAAACTTGGTAGTGAGCAGCTGCAGTCTAGACATATTCACTTTAGAGGTGCCGTCATGAGTGGTTTTGAGAATGTCCCAAGCATCTTTAGCCACCTCACAATTGTTTACCAATCTGAAGATATTCTTATCTATTCCATTGAATATAGCATTCAATGCTTTAGAGTTCCCAAGGGCTAAATCATCCTCCTCCTTGGTCCATTGTTCTTCAGCCTTCTTACCAGTAGTAGCTTCTCCATCCTTAGTAATAACTGGATGTTCCCAGCCTGTTAAAACAACCTTCCAAGCCTTATTATCATGAGTTTTATGAAGGCAACCATTCGAGGTTTCCAGTAGTCATAGTTGGATCAATCCAAAATAGGTGGCCTGTGAATAGATCCTCCATCTCTCTCCATAGTATCAGAAAGTATCGTCCCTAGATCTCACCTAGAACCAGAGCAGGATGCCTGCTCTGATACCAATTGAAATTCTAGTATCAGAATGAGATGTCGAAGGTAATGTCACGACACTAATATCTGAACAATACAAACAAGATAAAAGATAAAGAACAGTAATGCAAGAGACACAAGCAATTGTTAACCCAGTTCGGTGCAAACTCACCTACGTCTGGGGGCTACCAAGCCAGGAAGGAAATCCACTAAATAGAATCAGTTCAAAGACTCTCAGTAAACAACACAAGTTACAGTCTTTTTCACATAATCTCTACCCGTGTGACTTCTACCTAAGAACTCTTAGATATGAGATCCCACTCACTCCCCCTCAATCACACATGTGATATAAAACAAGAATTACAATGAAAAGAAGACACTCTTCAAAGACACACACTTGATCTTACTTAACAGCTTTAATCAAGTAGACACACACTCATGCTTAAAAGCTTAGAGTGACAAATTACAAATAAAAAATCAGACCAATTCAATCATATATGGATGAATTGAATGGCTTACAATTCACACGACCACACAAGACTTAAACCCTTATTCTCTCTCAATATTTCGTTCGTTATTTCTTGTGTATCAAATCAGGTTTTCCATTTCCTTTTTATAGAAGCATTTGGTTGGGCTTGGACATCATAAAACCCTAAAACTATTTTCCATTCATATCTTCTCATGACATTTGATTAGATCTCTTTGGAAAATAAGTTAATCTCATTGTAATTACTGATTGATAGTGCGTTTAATCATATCTTCAATCATACATAGATTTGCATCAAAAACACAATCACACAATACATAACATTCAGATTGAATGTTCTGTATACAGATGTCATGACATCGGGTCTGACATCTCAGTAAAAATCCTGCATAATCACATTTTAAACATCCAGCAGGTACACGATATCTTATGTTAGGAAATCACATGTGACAACTTGTGCACACTCTAGGTTTTACCAAAATTGCTGCCAACCATTAGAACCAACAGAAATACTCTTTCAATCTCGATCTAGGATAATCACTTATTAACACTAAACACTAGACATAGGTTTATGGTTAAACATTCATTATAGTATTGATTCTTAATGCTACCGTATTGTTAAATAGGTTGAGAGATCGTCGATTAATCAATACAGTTGAATTCTCGTTAGGGTTTAGATATAAACACTGTCGGCGAGCAATACATGATAATATTAATAAAATAACTGTATAACTGATCAAAAGCATATGCGTGTAATCGGTGGGTGAACCCAATCCCAACAAGTTATCTTATCTCCAAACTTTTATTCATCAATTTACGTTTTTATATTACATATTTTTCATAAATAAATAACTCACCATTTCCTCACTTAAACTATATTAATTGTTGAACAAAATTAATATTGCATATGTCCTTGTGGATACGTTAAACAAATACACATTTTTGATGTTAAATACCACATCCATAACCTTGCCAGCTATCGTGGATGTCGTAGTCTCACTAGTCCATCTTAAGTTCAAATACCATAATCTTCAAGGAGAGTTGGTCACCATAAATTTAAATATCAAGAGAGCAAAGAGAATCTATCAAGCAATCCTGAAAGACCAAGGGGAAGGTAGCGATGGAAATCAATATGGCATCCCTTGTCGACCGACTTAGAAGTATGAACGTGCGACCTCTAAAAAGTGGTTGACAAGTCTTAATAAGTGGTGGCCAGTCCTCCTGGTCATGTTTTTCTTTATTATTTGTATTAGACTATATGTATATATAATCATATTCCTTATATATAGGAGTAATTAACAAGTATTAATGACATGTTTCGAGTTTGAGATATTCATTTCTTTGTGATTATGTAATGTAACTACGAGTCCATGATACGAAAAAAGGGATTGAGGCCCCAACACAGAAACATTGGAGTGATGTCACAAATGCCACACGCGTACGACTACAACAATTAATTCCCCACAGTGTAAAGCATGCACACAAAGAAACTCAAGGGCATTGTCGCAAATGCTACGTGCGTGCGACTACAACAATCAATTCCTTACAGGGTAAAGAAATGGAAATAATATTCCAACCCATATAGAAACTAGCTATTCTATAAGCCATGATGGATTGGCCACATGTCGACCTTTAACTAGGAACGACCTCAAAGACGTCAATAAACATTGAGGAAGACCTCGTAAGTTCACACGAAATCTGGAGCCCCTCACTCGGGATCACCCAAACATACCTCAGACAGGTATAACCCAAATCTTTGACAAAACTCACTAGCCATTTCTTCAAATACAACTCATTTTGAGAAAGTTCTTCCTATTCGTAAACGTACAACCCATTTCCCATCAAGAAACGACCTTCATTTTAGTACTTAGAGAACAATTCAACATATATTCCCTTCACTCCATCTCCAACAGCGCACACCATCGCATGAGCCTCCGAGATGATTGGATTCACCGGGAAGAATCGGTTTTCAAAATGAAGTAAGCCTCAGAAAAAGCCCGAAAGACACAGATGGTTGACGCCATTGAAATTAAGCCATAACCTCGCACTTGAGTCACAACCATGATGGACTCTGAAGAGATGAAAGAAAATGGTCAGAAAAGGCCTCTCATTCAAATAGTTTCACAAATATTAATATACGTTCACATACGCCCAACTTGCGGGATAAATTTGCGACAAAACCACTATCAGATGCTTTAGAACGTCCATCTCAAAGACATTGAAAGGAATTCGAAGACCCATGATCGATAAAATGCATTCATAAAGGGATGGCACAATCACCTCATTCGCTAAATCAAGATTACCCTCACGGGCGAAGACAGAAGTAGTTGAAGAGAAACAAAGTTCGTCCATGAAGCATGAACATCTTCCTTTGACTTTTGCCTCATGATGGATACTATTTTCTCTAGACGCAGGAAAGAGAAATATTAAACGAAATGAGGTAACAACAAACTGTGAAAGATAACTAAAAGAAATGAGGAGATAACTCATAAAATTTGTATGTGAGCATCTAAGGAAAATATGCTCTATCAACGTTTCAAATCATTTACACGCAACACTCAAGTATTCTAGTTTTCAAGAGTCATTATGAAGGCATCTCCTAAAAGATGTTTGAAGCATGAGACATATTAAAGATATGAACCCCCTAGACCGTAATGTCTTCTGTTGACTTACAAGAGCAGTGAAAGAACAATGGATCTCTAATGCAGATAGGGCAAACCCTTTCAAAGACAAGGGCTTGGAGGAAAATATTATGAGTTGATCATAAGGGTCCACATGCGACCATCAAAGAGGGATGCTGGTTATTTAGAACCTTCTCAGCACATGAGAGATATCCTGCAAATTAATACAAGTGATCCATGTCTTAGATACATCTAACGACTACCCGCATGACACGCCTAACAAATAACAAGCTGTTATGATCTCTCCTTATAATTAGAAAGCAACCAGTTTCAGGTATTCAATCTCAATTTCAATTTCATATCACTCTTCTCCTTGAAATAGTCACTTGAGTGTTAGAGTGCTAAACTTGCGAGTCAACCCCCTCACCATCATATCGAAAGCTCGGGTCCATCGTAATCCTCGGTAATCACCGATTCTAATTCCATTTCTAATTCCGCATCGAAATATATATATATATATATATATATATATATATATATATATATATATATATATATATATATATATATATAT